>NC_138097.1:10000-340000 GCF_964212035.1 Myotis nattereri | reverse complement strand
CGCCCCCCTCCCCCCATCACCCCCTATGGTCTGTGCCCGCGGGCTGGCATATATGCACACAAGGCGCCCCCCTCCCCCCATCACCCCCTATGGTCTGTGCCCGTGGGCTTGCATATATGCACACAAGGCGCCCCCCTCCCCCCATCACCCCCTATGGTCTGTGCCCGTGGGCTTGCATATATGCACACAAGGCGCCCCCGTCACCCCCTATGGTCGGTGCCCGCTGGCTGGCATATATGCACACAAGGCGCCCCCCTCCCCCCATCACCCCCTATGGTCTGTGCCCGTGGGCTTGCATATATGCACACAAGGCCCTGCCTTCCCTCTGAGGTTCCGCACTCTGCTCCCCGCTTCCATGTCTCTGGATCCACTCCGTCCATCTGTCTGTTTTGTCCCTTAGGTCCCACACATGAGTGCGGTCGTGGGATGCGTGTCTTTCTCTGCCTGGCTTGTGTCACTCAGCACGGTGCCCCCCAGGTCCTGATGCCTAGGACACGTTTCTCACTAGTAAACGCGCGTGGGTGCCGTGCTGCACGCTCTCATGTCATCCCCGCGACCCGCCTGTGATCTGCAGGAGGGAGCTGAGACTTAGGAAGGTCAGGGAACTTGCCCAAGGTCACGGTCAGGGCGGGAGGAGGCTGCAGACTCTGGTGCACGGGGTGGCTGGGGGTGTTGGGCGCGGCCTCCGGAGACGCCGTTACCCGGTGCTGCTGCTCCATCCACACCCTCATTGAGATCGGGCTCCTGCATGAGCCCACCGTCTCGGAGTTTCCATTTCGTAGGTTCCACACCGGCCTTGTGGCTTCCCGCTGAGAGAAACTGTTGGTGTGCAGTGGGTCCGTGTGGAATTTTTTGAGGGGGCACTGAGTCTATAAAAAAAGGGGGGGTCCAAGAATGCTTCCATTTGACTCTCCCAAACGCAGTTTAAGTTAAAACAGCAGCCCTAGCAGGTGTGGTGTAGTGATGGCAATGGCAGATGTAACCAGCGTCAATCTCAGGTTACATGTTTGAGATGGTAGTGAGACAGGTGCACGGATTATGTATTTGAAAATTATTTTCCACGGAAGTTACAGCTCTCAGTGCTAAACTGGTGAGTCCTCTCAGGTAGGGAATCTGAGACTCTGGTAAGTTCCGTAAGCTCCGTTCCCTAACTTGGGCAGTGTGACTGGTTTTAGACCGTCTCGACGTGCCTGCTCCTTACACTGTTCCGTTGACAGGAGAGCAGTGTGCATGGCTGGCTTTGCCCCAGAGAACACTTGGTTTTGGAAAAGCACATCCTCTAGTGCTGGAAGTGCTGGAGTCCTCTGCCCTGGGGATCTCCAGTCTGCGATCGGAATAACTCACATTGAGCCCTGATGTTGCTGGGAAGAAGCAGAGCCAAGAGAGGTGCTGCTTGATTTGTGGGGAGGAAATGGGGCTTCCCGTGGGAGCATCACTGTCTCCGGTCAGAAATCTCATAATTAAAAAGCACCCAAGGCCCTACCTGGTTTGGCTCAGTGCATAGAGTGTTGGCCTGCAGACGGAAGGTTCTGGGTTCGATTCCGGTCAAGGGCACATGCCCTGGTGGCGGGCTCGATCCCCAGTGTGGGGCGTGCAGGAGGCAGCCAATCAGTGATTCTCTCTCGTCATTGATGCTTCTATCTTTCTCACTTCCTCTCTGAAATCTATACACACACACACACACACACACACACACACACACACTAGAGGTAGGGGTTCCCTCAGCCAGGCCTGTGCCCTCTTGCAGTCCGGGACGGACCCCTCGGGGGATGTCTGCCTGCTGGCTTAGGCCCGCTCCCCTTGGGGAGCAGCGAGCCCCGCTTGTGGCTGAGTGGTACTCTCCCTGTGGGAGCACACTGACCACCAGGGGGCAGCTCTCACGTTGAGCATCTGCCCCTGGTGGTCAGTGCATGTTATAGTGACCGGTTGTTCCACTGTTTGGTCAATTTGCATATTACCCTTTTATTATACAGGATATGTGTGTATATATGTATAAAGCACCCAAGAAGTGGACCAGCCTACTCTCCCATTCAAGCAGAATTTTATTTAATGCAGAGCTGAGCACCCGTTTGGTGCGGTGGTCAATTCGAGGAACGTAAAATGTTTCTGAACTACCTTATTCTTTTTTTCTTGGAACATATTTAAACAGGAGAAGCCATAGGGAAACTGTAGATGCTTCAGCATTACTTTTTAATCCCCCTCACCAGTGTCTTTTTGTTTTGTGGCGGTAGGGGGAGAAACTAATGGTTTTCCCGGCTCGATGACCAGCACGCGTTGCGGTGCCTGCTGTAACGCACGCTTTAATTCGTTGCCGAGAGAGACACGGGAACCACCACAGCTGTCTTTCCTTGTCTGGCCTGTGAGACACTCAGCTGTGAGTAGTTTTTCCTCCTTCTTAATGTAGTGTTCTTTAAGTGGGGTTTTGGTTTTTTTCAGTATCAGCAATCTTGAGTCACATAGGAAGTTCACGGTCAGCGTGAGTGAAAGACGTGGTTTTCATCCGTGTCTTTTTCCCCCTCGGTGGCAGCCCCAGCCAGGTCTGTGGGGAGAGGAGACCTGCGGGTCCCTCTGTGGGAGAGCAGGATGCTTGAGGACTTCCAAAGATCCCACCCCTTTCCCCGTGGCCGCGTCCTGGGGAGGAAGAGGCGTGCGTGGACACTCGCTCAGGCGGGTCAGCCGTGGCTGCTTCAGGGATGAGACACGTGGTGTCCCCTGCGTCAGCCTGGGTGTGAGATCCGGTGCCCGGGCGTCCCAGCTGAGGGCCTGGACTCGGGTCCCCGTGCACCTGCTCTTTGCCGTGGTCCCAGCTGAGGGCCTGGACTCGGGTCCCCGTGCACCTGCTCTTTGCCGTGGTCCCAGCTGAGGGCCTGGACTCGGGTCCCTGTGCACCTGCTCTTTGCCATAGTCCTTGAGAGAAACATCAGTGATGAGAGAGAATGCAGCACACGATGGCATCTGTGGGCTCGTGCGGCACTGCCAGATTCGTCACCTGGATGCTGGAGGGAGGAACGGTTCTGGGATGAAGTCTCCCCGAAACTGCTGCTCAGCCACGGGGAGGCCGCCTCCTCCCCCTCCTCTCTTCCTGCCGCGTTCATGCTGCTCTGGACGACCTGAATTACCCAGCCGGAGAGAGCTCCCCTTCAAAGCACACAGCCTCCCAACACCGCTTTGGATTTGTTACAGAAATCACTCAGTAGCTAGGACGGGCTTGCCGCTGAGTGTCCACAGCTCATTAGAACAGAATTTAACCCGTATTTCTGCCCTCTGCAGACCAGGTACCTGGGAGTCTGGGCTGCGACTGGGCAGCTGTTCTCTGGGTCATAACACAGACTTGCGGCTGCTCTCAGGCTCAAAAAAACAAGCTCTCCCATCCTGTTCCCTCAGCCTCCCACCTAATTCCCGAATTGCCATTTCGTCCAGCCAGTGCCACACATAAGGCGAAGTAACAGCCTTCCCTGCTGTGGCTTCCCTTACAATAGTTAGGGCTCGTATTTTACCGAATTAGACGCAGCTTTACAGATAAGTTCCATGACACTTGCTAATTCTCACTTAAACACGACTACTGCAATGTGGTGGTCTTGTCCTTCGAAACAAGAGGGAACCGTGTAATCTCTCCAGTAGGAAAATGTTCCATTGCTTTGGGGCCTGGCCTCAGAGGAAAGGCTTGGAAATTGCTCTCCTGTCTCTCTCTGTCCTTTCACTGTCTCTGCCCTGGGCTCTCTCTGCTGTCACCGCCTCCTTGATGTCCTACAAGGAACCCCTGTCCCACCCGACTGCTGAAACGCACTCCTGGAGGTCCCCTGGGGCTGCCTAACCCGTCCATGGCTGTTTCTCAGATTTCGCTGCTGACAGCTCCAAGCCTGACCCCATTGACTCCTGCTCCTTGAAATGCGCCCGTCGCAGCTCCTTCCCGAGGCGCCTGGTCTGTTGGCTTCCTCTCTGCGCTGTGGGGAGGCGTCTGCAGAAGAGGCTGTGCGGGCGGTCCCCAGGGTTGCTGGTTTAATGTATGTGTAGCTGTGTATGTGTGTATATGTGTATACGTTTGTGTATGTGTACATGTATGTATGTCTATATATCTTATTGATTTCAGAAGGAAGGGAGATGGGGAGAGAGAGAGAAACATCAGTGATGAGAGAGAATCGTGGATCAGCTGTCTGCTGCACACCCCCCACTGGGGATCGAGTCAGCAACCCAGGCCTGTGCCCTGGACGGGAAGGGAATCAAACCAGAACCTCTTAGTTCATGGGCTGACACTCCACCCGGAGCCATCATGGCCGGGCCCTCCCCAGGGTTGGAATCCTGACTGGAGCGCTGGCTGAGGGTGTGACTCTGAGTGAATCACCACCCCCCGTGCCTCAGTGTCCTGTCACCGCAGTGGACAGAAGGGTGGCTGTGTCCCAGGGCTGTCAACAGGGGACTGGGGTGCCCAGTGCAGAGGAGGCCCTCGGAAGTGTCACCTGTCAGCGTCCTCCTCAGGTACCGTCCGTCCGCGGCTAAAGCCCTACGTCCGCTCTCAGTTAACTTCCTTCCCTGGCCCTTCCCAGTGTGTGCCCCCTCTGAGCCTGTGTCCGTGCAGCCCCCTCTCGGACCACCTCCACCCCGTCCTGCCCTGCCCCCTTCCCGCAGGAGACACCCAGTGAGGACGTGCCATGAGCCTGTCTGCTGGAAAGATTATCAATAAGTGACCTCAGGACGCCAGCTGTGATGCCCACGTTTAAGAACAGCCTCCTCCGCATTTAACACTGTACTTTTTAAAAAAAAACAAATTTCTTAATTGATGTCAGAGAGGAAGGGAGAAGGAGAGAGAGAGAGAAACATCGATGATGAGAGAGAATCATTGATTGGCTGCCTCCTGCACACCCCCCACTGGGGAATGAGCCCGCAACCCGGGCCTGTGCCCTCGGCCGGAATCGAACCTGGGACCCTTCAGTCCGCAGGCTGATGCTCCATCCACTGAGCCACGCTTAACACTGTACTCCGCACACAGTAGGAATGTAGCTCGTATCCTTCAGCTGCCAAACGCGGTGTTTCTTGGCCCTTTCATGACCTACTGCCTCCTCGGTATCGGTCAGTCGCAGCCCCGGGGGCTTGTGGGAAGACTCAGTCAGCCCAGGGGGAGCCGACCGCCCCAGAACAGATTTTGGAACGAGGAGGGATCCATGGAAATCATTTAAAAATAGGAGCAGGGAGCAGTTGAAGGCTTTAGGAAGGAGTTTGACAGCCTACCAACCTGTGTTCGGAGCTTTCCCCTTGTTCTCATGCCATTTCTCCAGTAAAATGAGCGCTGAGGGTGTGCGCGGGAAATGTTAAACTCCAGACCTGTCACAGGCCTGGCCCTGAGCCGCTGGGTTCTAGTCCTGCCTTCTTTCCTCCACCTGCGTGGAGGACACTGACGCCGAATGAAGATCGGAGGAGGGACTGCCTGCTTTTCTGAAATTCAGTGTCTCTGAGCAGTTGAAGGTGACATCAGAAATCAGGAGTTACAGAAGCTAGACCATGTTACCCCCGAAGTTCTCAGTCTGAACGCAGCAGCACGCGCTGGGGCTGTACGGTCCCCCTCGGGGTATTTTTGCTGGGGTTGTGGTTAAGTGCCCAGATACTCTCACAGTGGCTTCGCCGATACGTGGGTTATTCCACAAATGACGTTTCTGGAGAAAGCTTAGCTGGTTACCGTTGTAGGTGGGCCGGCTGTGCCCCCCGAGGCTGCTCCTGACCCAGCTGCTCTAGGACATGACTGGCAGGCGCTTCAGGTGTGAAGCAGGAACGGCAGGTGCTCCATGCTTTGTAAGGGGCCGCCATTGCTCAGGGTCTTTGTGGCTGTTAGGACGTTTGTCTGTGGGCTTGTGATTTAAAACCCACCTCCAGCCCTGGCCAGTGTGGCTCAGCGGATAGAGCATCAGCCTGCGGACTGAAGGGTCACGGGTTCGATTCTGGTCAAGGGCATGTACCTTGCTTGCAGGCTCCTCCCTGGCCCACACCCTGGTCCGGGCGTGTGCAGGAGGCAACCGATCGATGCGTTTCTCTCACACCGAAATTTCTCTCTGTCTCTCTTTCCCTCTCTCTAAAAATCAGTGGAAAAATATCCTCGGGGGAGGATTAAAACAAACAGAAACCCCACCTCCAGTGGACAGCCTTTGTTCTTTGTAAAGGCAGGAGCATTCCAGTAGACTGAAAGCCACCATGTCATTGAACACTTGCTGAGAAACATCGAGGCTGTTTTTCGTTACTCTCCTTTTTCAAAGCTCACATCCCGGCTTCTGAAAAGCCTCGCACTAAGGATCCGATTCCTGGAGTCCGGCCCCAGCTGTTGCACAAAGTGGGAGTCCTGCCCTGGACAAGGCCCTTCTCTCTCCTGGACCCTGACATCCTCTCGTGTTCAGGACCGGACTGGGCTTTGTGGTTTGGGGGCCTCAGAATCACTTCTCTTCTGCAAACCAGGCCATGCCTTAAACCAGCAGGGCAGATAGTTCACACGCAGGCTTGCTGCACACATTGTACCTCGGTGGTGTTTGCTGGAAAAGTCACGCGTAGATGAATGGCACTTGGCAGGGCAAAAGCTTCGTGCAGCCGAAACCCTTAATTAGGCACTGCCGGCAGCTCTAGCTGGGTCTGCGCTGCGTCTTCTGACGTTATCGGGTGCCACACCGCAGACGTATGCAGTGTTTGCGACAGCTGTTCATCTGTGGCACGACTGGCCTGGGCCAGCCAGGTGTCTGCGTTGGACCCTCAGCTCCTGGGCCGATATCAGAGAAAGGCTGGTGTCCAGCTCCTGTGGGTACCAGGTCACTGAGATGGAGGACGCTCCGGGGGAAGTCGGGCCGTGACTAGGGACACATACGGTGGCCACCCCCCCACCCCCCCAATTTTATGTAGACACACTGGCACCATATACAGGTGTAAGTTCTGTTTTATTTTTTCATTCCTCATTTTAATATCTCAGGCTAACATTTCTCAATTGGGATGTTATGGTTACTATTTTTTTAAAATATATTTTCATTGATTTCAGAGGAAGGAAGTGGGAAAGAGATAGAAACATCAATGATGAGAGAGAATCATGGGTCGGCTGCCTCCTGCACTTGCCCTGCTGGGGTTCGAGTCTGCAACCCGGGCATGTGCCCTGACCAGGAATCGAACTGTGACTTCCTGGTTCATAGGTCGATGCTCAACCACTGAACCACACTTGCTGGGCATGTTATGGTTACTATTGCTGCCTAATAAATTATCCCAAAACATAATGACTTAAAACAAACATTCCATTTTGCTCAGGCTGCCTGGCCTGACCTCGTGGAGCTGGAGACAGCGGTGGTGGTGCAGGGACGGTCGCGGGGCTTCTCTGGGGCTGGGATGGGCCCCTCCCCTTTACTGGCTGGGAGGCACCCCGACTCACTGCTGGGACCCCGTATAACTGACTGCTGCTAATTCTCGGCCCTGGCGTTTGGGATGGTGGAGGAGAAGCTTTCTCTCCGTCTCACACGTGCGCTGGTGAATACGTTTCTGGCCTGATTTTTATTTCCTGTGAGCGTGATTAGCGTGACGTAGCAGATCATGCTAAGGTTGACTCACCGTCGGGAGTGAGAACTCGAGGCCGCTTCCTGGCACGTGGTAAGTTTGCCAGCTCAAGCCGTGGTGAGCCTTCCTGTAAACAGCCTCAGGGGCATCATGCTTCTCCCTCCGTTTAAAGTCTGGGAATGCACTTGTTCAACAGGCATTCTTTTCTCGGCCCTTAGACGTGGGGGTGGACTCGGGCTGGAGGGCTCCTGATGTGCTGATTAGGGGAAGGACCTCAGTGCCTCTGTGGGTCCCTGGGGCTCCTGTGGCAGAGAACCCCCAACTGGGCCCTTTAAAAAGTAGACGTTTATTGCCTTGCAGTTTTGGAGGCCAGAGGGGCACGATCAGGGTGGCAGCCGGCCACACACCCTCTAGAGCCTAGGGGAGCCCTCCTGGTGGCTTATGCTGGGGTCCAACCCCAGCAGGTCCAGGGGTCCCCAAAGGTGTGGACGGAGTCGGCGAAGAAGCAATGACACGGAGACAGCGTTCAGTTGATAAGCAGCCTAGCCAGGATCTCCAGCTGGGATCTTCAGCCAAGTTCTGGTCTGGATCTCCAGAGAGGTTCTGGTTAGGATCTCCAGCCAGGTTCTGTGTCCATGTTCTCTTGCTAGGTTCTCCAGGTTCTCCAGCCAGGTTCTGTAGCCATGTTCCCTCGCTAGGTTCTCCAGCCAGGTTCTGTGTCCAGGTTCTCCAGCCAGGTTCAGCCACCAGGTTCTAGTCAGGTTCAGTCCAGGATCTTTTGCCATGTTCTCTCGCTAGGTTGTGTCTCTAGGTTCTGAGGCCAGTTTCTGTCCAGGATCTTTTGCCATGTTCTCTCCAGCGAAGTTCTTCTGTCTCTAGAGAATGTTCTGTGTAGGTACTGTGCATAGGTTCTGTCTCTCTCTCTGTTTGTCTCCTTACATCTGTGTTTATACCAGTTGATTCCAATCCTATCAATCTCTATTTCAAAGGTTAGGGCGTTTCTTATCTCCATTCCAGGGAGTAAAGATTATGTAGCTTAAGCATGATTGTTCGTAGTTAAAGTGATTAATTACCCACCTGGCACTTAGTTAAGAGGTTTTATCCCCTCCCTAACTTCAGGGGAAAATCCCTACCTGGGGAAACAACCTTTCTCAGAGACCTTGGTTAAAACACATAGTGCCAAGAAGGTGAGCAAACATATTAAGAAGAGTATGCCATATATGCCAGGTCCCTTGAAACAGCAAGCATGGACCGGCTCCCGGCAGGCTTAGGGCCCGCCCTGATGCAGGATGACTTTATCTAACTACAGACCTGCTTCCAAGTAAAGCCACGTTCTGAGGTTCTGTGACTTTGGGTAAACACTCCTCAGCCACGGTGCCCCCTGAAATTGGAGAAAGCTCGGGTGGCAGAGCCCTAATAAAAGGAGTCAACTCAGCACAGACCACGGAGGCCCTGGTGCGAGTGCGCGAGCTGTGAGAGCTTAGAGGAGCTTGGTTATCGTCAGGGGCCACCTGGTGGCAGCGGGGCTCACAGCCATGTCTGCTGGTCCGACCCTGAAGGCACCGTTCCAAACCGGAGCAGCGCCCCGCCCGCCCCGCCCGCCCGCGGATCGCCTGCCTCCTAGCTGAGATCACCCCACAGCACTGCTTGCAGATGGGCCTGGTCCCCCAGCACCTGCTGTCCCTGCTGTGTGGCCACCTGTCCCCTGGCCCAGGGCCCTCACAGCTCAGGAGCTTCCCATGGACACCGGTGATGATTCCAAAGGCTGCTTTTCTCTTGTTCTCCTGTGGGCTGCTCCACCATCATTCCAGTCAGCCCCCAAGTCATCGCCATCTTGGCATTTGTACACCGAGCTCAGAAGGCCCCAGGAGAGCAGGCCTCCCCAGTGGGGACACAGCACTCTCCTGGCGCGCCTGACTGGACAGGCCACTGAACCGTCTTCAGTTGGGTTAACCCGTGACGCAGCCTGTGTCGGTTTCTTTCTGTCCTCCCTTCTCAGTCGGAGGACAGTCATGTCCCCTCCTGGTCCCCGTTCACTCATACCAGCCCCGGCGGCACATTGTGCAGAGTAAGCCCACCCCCTAGGCAGACACTGCCTGTCCCCCCTCCACGGGGCCAGGCCCCTGGGTGCTCGGGCTGCACGGAGCAGAGCATCGGGAGCAGAAGGGAGCCACGTTGCCTGGGTGCCTGGCGGGGGCGTCAGATGGACTGGGGTTCCGTGTTCTCACCTCCCGAGCCCTTGTTCTGTGAATTGTCAAGTATCTGTAATTGGACCTAAAACCATATACTTTGAAGTTATTGTAAAAACTTAGTGAGAATTCCAGCGCCAGGCAGGTTCGCTGTGATCGTGGGCAGAATCTACGGCACGTGGACAACACGTGGCGGTCGATGCACCGTGAAGATTCGGGGAAATGGGCCCTAAGCCACGTGACCATAATAATGCCTCTCCCACCAGGTGGTGTGCTTTTCTAGAGCGTTCCTCGCTTTCCTGCTCTTTCTCCACCTGGGAGGGAGAATTATTCTTCCTTTTCAAAGTTGATCATCTCTGCTCTGTCCCTTCCCACCTGTGTCAGAACTTACTTACATGCTCCATCTCCGCATCTCTGTTGGCTGCCTTCCCTCAGCCCCCACTTCTCAGGCCCGTCTGAGATCCATCAGTCCAGCAGATGTCTTCTACGCACGACCGCGTGTTGGGGACCAGGACATGACGGGCCTAGAGCACACTCCCAGTTCTGCCCCTCCGGCTCAAGCAAGATGGTGACCAAACCCTTCGCAGGATCTGCTCTGGCCTTGACCCAACCCTTGTCCCTCGCCTGGGGCCCTTCGCCTCTGATCCCAGCTCACCAGCTTCATCTCACCGCTGTCCACAGCCCAGTCCTCTCCACCTCACGGAGGGAGCACAGCTCACCTAGTCGCCTCCTCTGACGGTTTCCTCAGGGACCGTCCTGCCCCTCTCTCCCCTTTTGGGGAGATTCCTCTCACACCCTGTAGATTCATCCGTGTCTTTGTTCCAAACACTGACTCCGTCTCTAATCCACATCTGGGGGTGTAATTACTTGACCGTCTTTCCGCTTTGCCCTAAGCTCTGGCAGGGACTGGGACGGTTTCGCTCGTAGTTCTGTGCACGGCCCAGTCTCAGATCTGTCTGGTGGGAGGAGGGGAGGGAGGGACTGTCTGCAGGAGCCGCTCAGATAGAAGTAAACTGCGTGTGTCTCCTGCGTGGAGCGGAGCAGGATAATGGAGTTATACCCGTGTCGAAGAGGGCGCAGATCCAGCAGTTAGCTCACAGGTGTGGGTGCAGGTGTGAAGTCATCAGCCAACACCTCCAGAAAGAGGAGCAGGCACTCGCTATGCAGATGAGGAAGGAAGTGGGATTCAGGCCGAGGGAGGGGAAGGGCTTCTGCGAAGCTGTGAAAGAACCAGCGCCGTGAGGGAGGCGGGTGTGACGGGTGGGGGGGCGTGTGGACGGGCTGACAGCGGGCACACTGGTCCTGAGGCTTCCACTTCCTGTGGAATCGAGCGTGTCTGGAAGGAGCCAGAGGTGGGCTTGCATTTTTAAAAAGACTTAACAACTGGCGCTCCCTCTGGAAAACTGTTGGCAGTTTCTTACAAAGTTAAACATACACCTGTCCTGTGAACTGGCAATTCTACTCCCAGTTACTTACCTGAAATTGGGGGGGGGGGGGATATATATTCCTGTATAATAAAAGAGAAACATGTAAATTAACCATCCCTCTGCTACGCTCACCAGCCAATCAGAGTGGACATGCAAATTAACCTGACAAAGATGGCAGGTTAATTTGCATACGCAGGCACCGGGCAGCTGGGGCGGGGCAGGTACTTCCCCCGCGTCGCCATGGTGATGCTGGGGAAGTTCTGGCCCCGTGGCCGCTTGTGCACGCACTGGCGCTGGGGAGCCGGGGTCGGGGCCTAGAGCTTCCCCCCACGTCGCCATGGCGCGGGTGCCGGTGAAGGTTCTCGTCCTATGGCCGCTTGTGTGCGCACCAGCACCAAAAGGCCTGTGTCCCCGGGACAGGTGTCCTCGGGAGCCAGGCCACCCTGAGCCTGTAGGCCGGCGCCTAAGCCCGGTGCGGCCGGGGTCCCTGAATGTGAGAGGGTGCACATCAGGCTGAGGGGACTTCCCCGCTCCCCTGCACGAATTTCGTGCACCGGGCCCCTAGGATATATATAGAAGACTTACACAAAAGTGTTCATGACAGCTTTTCCATAAGAGCCAAAGCTGGAAGCAATTCAAGTTTCCATGAACAGGTGAATGAACATATAAGTTTTGGAATTTCCATAGAATCGGGTGCTGCTCAGCCACATGCTAGTAAGGAGCAAGCACTGATCAGTGCAGACGCCTGATGAATCTCACAGGCCACGTGCCGAGCTGAAGAATCCAGACACACATAAGCCACATGTGTGATTCCGCTTACACACAGTTTGGGAGCAGGCAGAGCTGACCCCTGGGAACGGAGGGAGGGACTCCGGCCTTCCTCACTGAGACCCCCAGAGGAGGAGAGGGGGCCGGAAGAGAGGAGAGGCAGCGTCACCAGGCGGAAACGAATGGAGAACGAAATGGGGGGACACTTGAGATTTTGGAGACAAGGCTTATCATTGAGATTCCTGCAGCTGAAACATAAAATTACCCGGTTTCCTGAGGCGCGGTGGTGGGAAGAGCTGTGGATTAAACATCGGAGAGCCTGGGCCCATCCTGGCTTGTCTGCCCTCTGTGTGTGACAGGAAGGTCGCTGTCACTCGCGCCTGTTTCTTCATCGCAGAAAGAGAGAAGTCCTGCCTGTTGTCCCCCAGAAGATAATCTAGGAATGTGTTCGGCATTATGGTGAGGGACTCCATTTTTAAGTGGCCGGAGTGTAATAATTCCTCTCCAATTGTCTGTTTTCAGGTGCCGTACGTGTGGGCCTGGGAGAGCGCACGCTGGGACATGCTGACCACCGGCTTCCAGGCAGCCGGGCCCCACTAGACCCCACGGGAACCGTGGCTCTGGCTGCGCCTCAACATGAGCAGCCCACAGTAAGTCGCACGGAGCTGCTCCCTTCCTGGCACTCAGTCAGCTGCGGGGCAACCGCGGCTCCTTCCGGCCCTTTGGGGACAGAGGACTCCCGGTGGCCAGCTGCGTTACCTGACGTTATTGCTTATTTTTATTGCTTTCAGAGAGGAAGAGAGAGATAGAAACATTACGATGAGAGAGAATCATTGATTGGCTGCCTCCTGCACGCCCCGCACCAGGGATCGAGCCCCCAACCTGGGCATGTGCCCTGACTGGGAATTGAACCTTGACCTCCTGGTTCATAGGTCAGCGCTCAACCATTGAGCCACGCCGGCCAAGCAGAGCTAAATGCTATTAGTCTCAGAAACTCAGTGCCCAGGAATACCCCACTGGTCAGAAAGCTCTGTGTTTAGTTCATTACCCTTAGTTTTCTTGGGACCCGCAGAGAAGAACAGGTTCAACCCAGAACTCCTTTTTTGAAAACATCTGGAAGAGCTGGGTCCCCCATAAACATCCACTGGCCGCCCGTGGCTGTGCCGTCTGAGGGCCTGGGGTCGTTTGTAAATGCCCCGCGGTGAGGAGCGCGGCTGCCTGTGCCTGACGGGGAGCAAAAGCAGGGCTTGAAACAGACCCACAACCAGGGTCGGGCCTGGTGAACCCGGCGGTTCGGGCGGCTCCCCTGTGGTGTTCAGATGGAAACCCCACTGTTCCCTCGGTCACCCGGACGATTCAGCAGAAGAGAAGCAGGCGGGTTCGGCTCTCAGCTCCTGGGTAACTGCCGCTGAGCGTGGCTGGTGAGGTCAGTGGTGGGAAGAGACCTGAGCGGCAGAGCTCCCCAGTGTGGGCTGTCACCCTCCGCGGCCCCCCTTCGCGGGTGGGCGAGGGCCTGCACGGAGGGGACTGCCTGTCGCCCCCAGGCCGGCCGCCCGAGGAGGACTGTCCGAGGTGGAGATCATCTCCCAGCAAGGGGACGAGGAGACCAAGAGCATCGCTGCGGGGCAGCTGGCGAGCTTTGCGTATCGGGACTTGCCCCTGGCCCCCGTCGACCTCTCCGCGGCGGGCTCGCAGCTCCTGTCAAATCTGGACGAAGATTACCAAAGAGAAGGGTAGGTGCTGGGGCCGCCTCTGGCTACCTCCCTGGGCACGCAGAGGGCCGAGCTGCCGAGTGGGGTGGGGTGGGGGGACCACGCAGGCCCTTTCCCCTGGAAAAAGGCTCTGGGCTTAGAAATACCTGCCGTCGCCAGACCAGCGTCTCAGGTTGCTTTGGCTCGGAAGTCGGAGAAAGCCACTGGGTGAAGTTTAAGGATTGACATTCTCCCTGAGCCCCACCCAACTGCGCTCTGGGGGTCACCGAGCCCCTAAGGAGTGGACTTGGGCTGCACTGCCCTTGGCCAGCCAGCTCTGCTTTGATCTAAAATGAAGGTTCTGGGCTGTCTTAGGAGCTGGTGAAAAGTATTGGTTAGAGTCACATTTTTACAGCTTGGGTCCCCTCTGTTTGTTTTCCAAACAAATGTTTTCCTGAGAGAACTTGCCCAACATTGTGAAACCTTATAAAAACACCACCCAGTGGCTTTCTCTGAAAATACGATTTGCTCTGAGTGCTGTGCAGATTCGGCAGGAAAAGGGCCAGGCAGGTGCGAGAGCGTGGGGGTGCTGCCCTCTGGTGGTCACAAGCGGTAGTGCAGCCTCAAGCCTTGAGGGTCCAAGTACCTCCCAACAGGAAGGCCTTGAAGGGTGCTGGTTGGGCAAGGCCCACGCCTGCAGCCTGTGGGCGTGGGGTCCGGAGGAGGCAGAGGCCCAGCCTTAGCGTCACTGCGTTTGCTTCTGGATTGGCTCTTCCATCAGGAGAGTACAGATGAGGGGCCACAGGGCAGCGGCTCTTGGTTTGACCTGAGCGTCCAGGTGCGCCAGGAAAGCTGCTCCTGGCGGTGGCAGCGCGTCCAGGTTGCCAGGAAAGCTGCTCCTGGCGGTGGCAGAGCGTCCAGGTTGCCAGGAAAGCTGCTCCTGGCGGTGGCAGAGCGTCCAGGTTGCCAGGAAAGCTGCTCCTGGCGGTGGCAGAGCGTCCAGGTGTGCCAGGAAAGCTGCTCCTGGCGGTGGCAGAGCGTCCAGGTGTGCCAGGAAAGCTGCTCCTTGCGGTGGCGGCGCGTCCAGGTGTGCCAGGAAAGCTGCTCCTTGCGGTGGCGGCGCGTCCAGGTGTGCCAGGAAAGCTGCTCCTGGCGGTGGCAGTGCGTCCAGGTGTGCCAGGAAAGCTGCTCCTGGCGGTGGCAGTGCTGTGGGCAGCGGAACGGCACCGGGTGTCTGGCCTCACTGGTGGTCAGACCAAACCTGGGTTCAGCTCCCTTGGTTCTGGGTTCTGGCTCGGAGAGCATTCAGAGCAGGCCCCACCTGTGAGAGAACATTTGCTTGGTAGATCTCCCAGTTCTAGAAGCAATTCCCGGGAGAGATGGGCTTAGGAACCAGTTGTAGAGGTAAAGGAAGGGCCCTTGGAGCTTGGGAGTGAGGGCGCTCATGGTCACTGCCTGGGGCGGGAGGGAGGGGGAAGGGAACGGCATGGGCAGGCAGGAGAGTGGCTGGGTCCCGTCCTGAGGGCTCTAAGGGTGGAGGTGGTGGGGGCCCCAGGGAAAGATCTTAGTAGAATGGTCTGCAGTTTCCCAGGTGTGTCCTCTCAGGGTGGTGGTCTCCACTGGCTGGCTGGCACCAGGGCGGGGTCAGTGTTCGGTACAGCGGGCCCTGACTGTAGTGGTGGCTGGTCTTGTGCTTCTCTGTCGGCCAGGAGCTGAAATACAACTTGAGGCGCAGATGTTCCCTCTCAGAGGGAAGGTCTGGGGGCCCACACCACCCGCCAGGCTGTGCTGGGGGGAAGAGTCCCTACAATGGATTGTCCATGGCTGGGCACCTGGCTTTCCCCTGTGACTCTGTACCTGGCCCATCTGTTGCAGAGACCAAAGAAAAACCAAGCGACACTTTAGAGAAAAGGAGGGCCACTGTTTAATACGCCGGCGGACTCAGGGAATAACTTTCCAAATCCGAGTAAAGGCACACGCAGGGCTTCTCTTTGTATCTCTCTGTGGCCTTTGTCCTGCAAACATGGATTATGCTTCCGGTCCTTTTCGCAGGCCTTGCAAGAAGGCCTCCAGGTGTTGGGGTTCTCCAGGCCATATCTGATGGTCTGGCCTGGCGCCAGCGTCAATATCCCTCCCTCCGGGGCAGCGCACACTGTTATGGCCTCTGTAACAGGTTCGGCAAGACCAGTATCTGGGAAGGAGGTGGTGACTTCATTATAGATTATCAAGAATGTACACTGAGCTTGCTGGCATGGATTCCAATTGCTAACCCCCCAAATATCGGGGTTACATTGGAATTAGCCCTTTTTAGCTTCTCACATCATCCTTGTTCTGCCCACGGCTGCCACCACAGTGGGAGTCAGTGGTGAAGGGGTTTGTCTCGCTGCGGGCTCTGTGGGGCTCACTTGGCAGCCTGAGAGCTTCCCGGAGGAGGAAGAGCAGGCGCAGGCGGGAGGCCAGGGAGGAGGAAGCGAGCAGAAGCTCCCTGCGCGGGGTGGGGAGTGCCTCTCCGCACGCACCAGGCTCTGGGCTCCGCTGCATCTCCCGGGCGTCCCCACATCCCCACCTGCCTTCCTGATGCAGAGCACAGGGCGCGCAGTTCTGCTCGTCTCTGCAAAGCTTCAGTGAAGTCTTGTCAGACACCCCTCTTCCTGCTGGATCTTTCCCGCAGGAAACGAGGGACTTCGGGGACCCGGCGCCCCACCATTCACTTCCCTTCAGTGTTTTAAAGTTTCCCAGAACCTCAGGATGTTGGAGCTGGAACACAGCTCCGAAGTGTCTGGTCTCAATATTCTGCTAGGACAGCAGAGTGTGGTGTGGGAGGAACTTGCCCAAGGTCACACCGTGACAGACAGGCAGAGCCCCACCCCCTGGCCCCTGGTGCAGGCCACGCCAGGGGCTCCCTTGTCACCAGCCCCTTTCCAGCGCCTCACGGTGAGACCCTGGTTAA
The DNA here is from genome assembly GCF_964212035.1 of Myotis nattereri. Lineage (NCBI taxonomy): Eukaryota > Metazoa > Chordata > Mammalia > Chiroptera > Vespertilionidae > Myotis > Myotis nattereri. The sequence goes on along the minus strand of NC_138097.1, from coordinate 323,466 downwards.
CATGCACCGAGTGTGGGATGCCACTGCTGGCCTCACTGTCCAGTGCCTGCCCCTTGTGTCCACCCAAACCCGTGACGGGCAGGCACTGGCGGGGGCGGGGGGGGGGGGCCACCACCTGGGTCAGGCTGCGGGGCTCGGGGAGGAAAAGAGAGACAGCCTTGGGGCTCCAGCTGCCATAACAAAGAGCACAGACCCAGTGGCTTAAACAACAGAAGCTTGTTTCTCCCAACTCTGGAGATGGGGAGTGAGAGCAGGTGCTGACGGGGGTGGTGAGGGCTCTGTCCGTGGCTGCACGCGTGGGACAGAGGCCCAGCCGCGTGTCTTTCCCTTCTTACCAGGGCACACGTCCCAGCACGGCCGCTCTGAGCTCATCTGAACCTGTTACCTCCCAGGGCCCCGCCTCCAAAGCCATCCCACCCAGGTGTCGGGGCTTCAGCCTGTGAATATTTGGGGGGGGGGGGCGCGGGGGCACAAACATTCAGTCCAGAACAGCACCTCCCACACTCAGGTCTGCATCTCACCTGCTTCTCAGTCCTTGGTGGTCCTGGTTCACGTTCCCTCCTGGTCCAAGGGGTCTGTTTCAGGCCCGCTCCACTGTCCTGAGCCCCGTTCCCCCACAGAAGACCTCCTCTCCTCTGAGGCAGACACAGTCATGGGTGGGCTGCGCCCCACCCCCCAGGCCCTTTCAGGGCGCTCCTTACCTCCTCCCACCTCCACGAGCTCTCACCAGTGCAGCCGCACCGCCTCCTTCATGGCCGGCCTCCCACATTCTCCCTGTCCCCGTCCTGGTCCAGGTAGCTGCCACCACCTCGCTCTTCCTCTGCAGCTAAACTCCACAGCCTCTCGGACACGGGCCATGTCCCCCGGCCCCTCCCCTTCGCCCTCAGTCCCTGCCGTCTAGCTTCAGCCTCGTCCACCACCATCAGCCTGTTGGTGTAGGGCCCCGGGTTGCCTCTGAGAGAGCCAGTCTCCATCCAGAAGCAGATCCGTCTGCCTTTGGAGCCTCGTTCTAATCGGGAAAGGCCAGGAGCTCAGTCGACCTGATTCGTGCACTCGATGCAGTTTGACTTGTGTTCCCTCTCCACCTGGCTTTGTGCTTTCACGTAACTGGGCTCTCGTCCCCGTGCTTTGGCGTTGGACATCACCCCATTCACCGGGGGAAACTGAGGCACAGGGCTCTCCTCAGGGACCCGCCACCACCTGGGAAGAGGGACACTGGGGTTGCGGGAGCCGCCTCCTGGTGCAGACTGGAAGCTGCACCTTCTCTCCGCCTGGTCGGCATGCGGGTCTGGCTGGACGGGTGGCCACCCGAGGGGAAGGCCAGAGAGGCCAACTCTGCCGGGGAGCCGCACAGCGGGAGAGAGGACGGCCAGGCCGGGGTGGCGAGCTCCAGGGGTTCATGCGAGTCGGGGGGGGGGGGGCTGTGCCAAATGCATAAGGAAAGCCAGGAGTGAAAGATGATCGGCCTTTGACATGAGTTACAGTTTAGGGTTCTGAGAGGTCTGACCGCGAGGCCCCAGGCGGGGAAGCTGGGAGGAGGCCGCGTGGACAAGGGCAGCTGTCCCTGGGGGTGAGGCAGGGGGCGCTCTGCTGGGACATCAGGGGCTCCCGAGGGCAGGGGTCAGCGCCTGCAAGCCCGGGACGGGTGTTTGTGAGGGGAGGAAGGACTTGCACGAGTGAGTGGGTGGGGGAGCCATGCTACGATGAGGATTAGAAGAGAGAGGAAGCCAGTTCCTTTGGGGAAGTCGGGGGCTGGCCCCAGACCTGCGTGGAGTCCAGGGAGAGCCACGGGGGGACCCGGCTCTGGGCAGAACTCAAGGCCTTGGTCCTGGCTGGCCCGCCGCTGAGCTAACTCCACACCCTCCGCAGTCATCCTAAAGAGAGAAGTCACTTTGCCTCGGGACTCGGTATAGCTTAGCATCTGTTTAGGGGAAGGAAAAGCCTTTTGTGGTTCAGGGTTAAAAGGCAGGCTCGTCCCTGCCGTGACCTTTTGCAGTGTTAAGCCTGGACGTTCCTGCCTCGCGAAATCTTTGCATCGTTTTCCCCCAAAGGAGAAAAAGTTAAAAATGAGCTTTATTAGCCCATTCTCTCGATGTCACCGGGACTCATCTGTAAAAGCACAGCCCTTCCTCTGGCATCCGGTGCCCTGGGCTCTGGGCTGACCCTGGGACCTCCACCCTGTGTATTTTTAGGAGACGCAGGATTCCAGGGGGTTCTTGACACCTCACAGAGGAAATAAAGATTCAATTCAGATCACAAGTTCCTTTCTGATAAGCACAGGTTAGCCTCTTTCTCGGAGTCCAAGAACTGCAGAGACTTCTCACTGACTAAGAAGGCAGTAAATTCGCAGATACATTATTTTTCAGCACAATAAACCCCATGGCCCCACTTCTCCCAGGACGGGGTGTACACCCGGGCCACCACTGGGTGGCAGCAGAGCCCCTCTGAGCGCTGCCTGGCGGAGGGAGGGAGAGCAATTTAAACTTAGGGTCAGGTCCCCAAGGAAAGTGAGCTGAATTTACGGGGTTCTAGAGCCCCAGTCATCTTCGGAGGCACCTTGGATCTGGACTTTGGCTAAACAGGAAGGGGGAGCGTGGCCAACCCCGGATTTGCCGAACTACAGCTGAGAACAGAGAGAGCTGGGCAGAGAAGCGCGTGTGCCTGGAAACTAGCCACTGGCTCCCTCCCCAGCCACCCACCCACCTACCTCCGCCCGCCCGCCTGCCTGGCACAGGGAGCCTCAGACTGGACCAGTTCCCAACACAGGACTCGAGAGGTGGGAGTCGGCCTCATGGCCAACTTGATCCAGCAGCACCGTTACCTCCTGGGTCAGGCTTGAGCCAGAGGCAGCTTTTCAGAGCTGTGTGGGCAATGCCCTGAACCCCCACACGGTGCGTGTCGGCCATTGCGCCCCCAGAAGGGGTTTGGGGGCTCACCCCCCGAGTGGGGTGGCAGCTCCTACCTCCTGGCCTGAGCTCGTCATTTCTGAGGGTGCAAGAAGCCTGGATTCTGGGACAAGCAAATGTCAGACTCCGTGACCCAACAGCACCGGCTTTGCTTCCCCCCCTCCCTCCCTCTTTCCTCCCCCCTCCCTCCCTCCTCCCCTGGGGCAGGGCTGACTTGTAGCTCTGATTGCAGAACCAAGAAGCTGCTCCTATGGAAACTTTGTTTCTCCAGTTCCCCCGAGGGCTGTGACAGTCACCTCTCACCTCCAGCTGGTGGGTTCCTGTTAGGCACGTGTGCCGGATTCCTGGGCCTCCCTCCTGGATGTGGGGACAGGGACAGAGGATGCCGGACAGGACTTCTGCTGTGGTGATGGCTCCCCAGGAGAACGCGAAAGAAGCCCGCCCCCATGCAGACACTCGGCGCGGGGGCCCTGTGGGCGCTGGGCCGATGGTCCTCACAGGTGGATACTGGTCTGTTTGGGGAAGTCCTACGTGTGAGCGCATTCCCTCTCCTGCTTCCCCTTTATTTCTGTGCTTTTCACGAGTGGGCTGGGCCCAGGGCTCATTGCACAGCCAGAACCCACTCGCAAGGCCGCAGGCTCGTGAGGGAAGGCGCTCAGCACCCAGCACAGCGGGGCATCTAGTGGGCACTTAGCCGTAACTGACCGTATGCGGATGGAGGGACTACCGACACCTCCCCTATGTAGCTCATTCGCCCTTTTCTGAGGCCCTGTACCCCACCCCCGTCCTCACGGAGGTGTCTGTGGTAGGTGCTCAGCAAGCACCGTGCTCTGGTTCACAGCCGTTTGTAATATTCTGGAACAGCAGCCCAAGGGTGGGTGATGCTGCCCCCAGTGGGGGGTCAGGAAACAGGCTCAGGGGCTGCGCTCGGAGGGCTCAGTCATGGCCCCTGGTCCACGGGGCTGCTGTTTGGAGACACCAGTTGCCACCAGATGGGAAAGATGGGGAGCAGATGGGAAAGGCAAGCTGTTCCCCAGGGTGTTTGTCAACAGGAAGGAGTTGCTTTTCTAGCAGCTCGATGCGGTGACGTTTGTGAAGTGCTCGGGGCAGCTCGGGGCCCATCCCAAGTGCTGGACAGCGTCGGTCACCAGCAGAAGTGAGGCCCAGGTCAGGGCAGACGCTGGGTTCCAGTCAGCGCCATGGCCTCCTCGGGCAGCTCTAATCCTGTGGCATAAACACAGCAACGGGCAGTCAGGGGGCCTCGGGGTGTTCTGCTCGCAGGGGAGACCACCGAGCCTGTGCGTCCGGCCCCGTCAGCATCACAGAAGCGGAGCATTTGGGGACGTGGGGTCTCGGCTCCGTCCCAGGTTTGCACCTGAGTCCCGGTGTGCTCAGCTGACCCATCAGTGAGGCCAGGCGCCCACACACTCCTCAGGGCGTTGGGCACAGTGCTGTGATGGTGTGCACTTTGGGTGGCGGGTGCAGGGCTGTAGTTTCCCTCCCTGTGGGAGAGCTTTGCAACCAGAAGGGTCCTAGCCTCTGGCCCGGCAGTGCCGCCACGGTCAGCGCCAGGCAGGAGGCCAGCGGCGCTCTGGACCTCGTTCCATGCCTGCGGCCAGACGGCTCCGACTCCCTGGGACCCTCCCTCGTTCCTTTGGGGACCTGAGGGGCGAGCATCTCCGTGCAGGGCTGACAGGGCTGCCTAAGGGCAGTGGGCTTTGCTGTGGCCCCTGGGGACCCATGGCTGCCCTGCCTGTGGGCACTTGTGGGACGACTTGAGGGTCTCCACAGTCCCCCCAGCTCCTGCTCCCCCCACCGCCCACCCTTCCCCTTGGATGGCCTGGCAGCCACCGAGCCGGATCCCGCGGCCCTGCCAAGCGGGAGCCCAGCCCCACAGGAGCCAGCGCAGCCCTGCCATCCAGGCACCAGACCTGCCCCCTCAGAAAGGGCTCGTTCAGCACTGGGTGTGGGACCCTGCCTGACAGAGCAGTGACCTGGAGCCACCTCTTCAGGGCCACTCCCGTGGCCTTGCCTCACACGAAGGAGCCATCAGACGTTTGCCAACGTTCATTGTAATATTCTAGAGCCATTCTTTCAAGCTTTTACCAAGACTCCTAAGTATTTAAAGCTGAGGCGGTCACGGCCCGCGGCCCCTCCCCCCAGGATCTCTCTGCGGCCGCAGGAGCGACCGGGGGAACCGCACATGGAACACGGCCCACCTGCCGGACATGCCATCTGCTCCTGGTGTTTCGGCCTTGGCAGCCCCAGTGGCCTCCCGGCGCTGCCCTCCTGCTACAGGAGATAGAGATGGGGACACGCTGCCCTCTGGTGGCCGCTCAGGGCAGCACCACCTGAGCACTGGGCTCGGGGTTGGATGGGCTGGTGCTGACGCGGTGGAAGAGCATGTCTTCAGGAATGAAGTCGGCACAGGCCCAGGCTGTGGCTCTGTCCCGTGTGGGGCGTGCGGGAGGCCGCGACCCATCGTTCTCTCATCGTGGGTGTTTCCATCTCTCTCCCTCTCCCTTCCTCTCGGAAATCAACAACAACAGCAGCAAAAGGATGGAAGTCAGCCTGCCCGTGGCTGGAGCGTTGGGCACAGTGCTGTGATGGTGTGCATCTGGTTGGAGCATCGTTCCGCACACCAATGCACATCGATGTTTCTCTTCCTCCCTTCCTCTCCCTCTAAAAAGGAAAAAGCAAAAATAAGAACAAATCCTTGCGTGAGGATTAAGAACAAACTGCAGTCAGTGCCGCCTTCCCTTTGGGCCACTAAGCTCCTTGGGTCGCTGTTTAACCCCTTGGATGTTGGGGAACGAGACACATCCTGTTTTTCTGCTAAAACCCCGTCTCCTCGGAGTGTCGGACTCTTCTGCATCTCAGAGGACACTTTGTTAGCAGCTTGCAGTTTGCAAACACCCGGCCAGCCAGACATCTGCTCCTTCCGCTCGGCTCTGCTGGAGCCTCAGCGCCCGTGGTCGTTCCTGCGCTCCAAGCCGCTGCGGCCAGGGAGGCCTCAGCACCCAACTCAGCCTGGCTGCTGCACGCGCTGCCGCCCTGGAACGCGACCTCAGGGCCCTTTTACTGGTCCCTGCAGCGGTGCTGGGCTCACCCTTCAGGTGGCAGCGAATCTGCATCAGTTTTAGGGGCCACGGACCATCAGCCTGGGGTGAGAGGGTGTGGAGTTGGAGCTGGGTCGCAGTGCCTGTGGCCGGGGGAGGAGTTGACAGGAAGCCAGGGAAGTGCTGAGCCAGGGCCTGGGTGAGAAAGGTGTGAAGGATTAACATAGGCCCAGGAAGGGGCAGGAATGTCACCTTGTGGGATGAGGAAGGGGGGTAGGTGAGACACGGATGGGTCAGCAGAGCAGGTCAGCTGAGCAGTGACAGCCAACTTCTCACAGTTCAGGGTCTTCCGTGCACAAAAGCAACTCAGCTGACGGCACCCGTGGGCGGGCTCCTGGCTTCCGGGGGCCTCTGCCCCTCTGAGCTGGAGGCGGAGGCTTCATGCCTCGTCCTTCCTGCCCCTGGACAGACACGCCTGGCCCGTCCCCTGGTGGCCTCTCCCCCTCTGTCCCCAGGTTAGTGCCGCCTTCCAGTCTGCGTTCCCCCAGAGCCCGGGACTGTGCCTTTCATTCCCAGAGATGTAGAAAGATCCGGAAAGATGTGGCTGAGCCCATTTCCCGCCGGGCTTCTTGAGCCGTGAGCTTTGTGCCACCGCTGGGGGCTCCGCAGGCTCCGCTGGGCCGACTGAGGAGGAAACCTCCTCCAGGAGCCCCTTCCGGGGACGGTCTCGGGGGCTGGGCACGGCTGTCTGCTCCCTTTGGACAGGAAGGAGGGGGTGGCCCAGTGTGTGGCCGAGACCTTCTGTCAACATGACCGTCGTCCTCAGCTCGTGCCGGCTGCGCGGTGCTTAGACCAGCGATGCCCTCATTGAGCCTCCGTGACGGGCGGAGGAGCTGCGGGCAGGGCTCCCTGCCCCCTTCCGGCCTCTGACCTCCGCGTTCCAGGCCCTCACAGGCACCCCCTTCGCCCCGCATCCTGGGTTTCTGACGGGAGTGGATCAGATGCCCGAAGACCCCTCTTCGTCATTCTGCTCCGCAGCCTCCTGACAGATTGTGTTTCTGCGGGAAGGGGGCCGCGGGGGGCTGAGGGCAGGGCCTTTGGGGTCCCCCCTCAGCGCCTCCTCCCACTCTTGTCCCCGCAGGTCCACCTGGCTGAGGCCGTGCTGCGGGAAGAGGGCGGCCGTGTGGCAGGTATTTTTGCTCAGTGCCCGTCTCAACTGTGTCCTGGTAGCCTGTGTAGTGTTGGTGGTGACTCTCCTGACTCTGGAGCTGCTAATAGACATAAAGCTCCTCCAGTGTGAGTAGCCAGAGGGCCCGTGCACATACGTACGCTGTCATTCCCTGTGCGTCCACCGGGGTCCCCGCCAGCAGCGGCCCCGCCACCGCCAGGGAGTGTGCCCCCCATACGTACGCTGTCATTCCCTGTGCATCCACCGGGGTCCCCGCCATCGCCAGGGAGTGTGCCCCCCACACGTACGCTGTCATTCCCTGTGCATCCACCGGGGTCCCCGCCATCGCCAGGGAGTGTGCCCCCCTCACCGGTGTGGCCTCTCCATGTCCTCCCAGCATTCCACCATCCAAGACCGATCAGGACATGGTGGGGACCCTGCATGCACTTTCTTCTATTCCCATGGGGAGTTTCCTGGGTTGGAGCTTCTGTAGCCTGAAGAGAGTTCCCACCTGTGGAGGCACCTCCCCTTGTGCCTGACAGCAGCCGCCACAGGCAGTGCGCTTCCTTGTGTAGCCCAGTCAGTGACCCCGTGAGGGGGCGAGCCTGAAGGCACCCCATTCACAGACAGAGCGAAGACCCGGGAAATCAGCCCCAGGCGAGAAGTCCTCCAGCTGGGACTTCAGGCCCCAGGCCGGTTACGGGCAGAGCCAGGGGCCTCCCACCGTCGTCCCAGCTGTTGGTCCCGGTTCCGGGTGCGTGGAGGCCCACAGCACCTGGACGTCCTGGCTGCAGGGCTGCCAGAGCAGGGCCCCCCAGTAGGTGCCCTGGGGAGGGGGCTGGGACTCCTGGTGCCCACAGGCCCCAGTTCAGAAGGTGGGTCGTTCAAGGCCACAGACAGAAGATGAGATCATTCCCCCCAGGGTTTCCTTTCCTGCCTTTGGCCACACCCAGGACCGCTGGAGCCGGGACTTGTTTCTCAGGCGCCTCCAGGCCCTGCCCTAGCGCCTCGGGCTCAGGCTCCTTCCCAGGCCCACAGCCGCCCCGACAGGGAGGGGCCCGGTCAGCTCCCTGGGTCCCCCTCAGAGAATCTTCAGGCGCACGTGGCCAGCACGGTACCCTCGCCCTGTCCTCAGTTACACCACGCGGTGGGCGCCCCCCCCCCCCCCCCCGTCTGCTTTTTCCGAGGTCTGCCCACAGCGAGTCTCTCTCCCTGGGGTGGGCTGACAGGCACCAAGGGGCTGAGGGCCTGGCCCACCCTGGAACGTGGCTTAAAATGAAATCTCCAGGAGATCGGCTTTGGTGGGAGATCCAAAGCAGCTCATAAAAGCATCTTAAATCCCATAAAACACAGAAGCTTAGAGCTCTTCTGAAGCAGCCGTAAAAGCCCAGGAATTCATTGGAGAGAGAACGGGGAGGGGGTTTCTGTTTCCGGAATCATCGGAGCCGGGGCCTCGCCTCTTCCCACGAGTCCTCCTGTGGCCGAGACGGAAGACTCTGGCGTCTCCGGGCTCCTTTTTAAGGGTCATGTTGGCCCAACGCCAGGGGAGCCCGAGTCCCCCACCCCACCCCCACTCCACACCCGGGGTCTGCCACCCCAGGGTTCCCCAGCCTCAGAGCTCTGGGGGAGGTTGTGGGGTCCACCTGCCCCTGTGGTGACCCTGGCATCGTCCTTCAGCCCAGGGGACCCTGAGCAGAGTGCGGGCCCCGCTGTGGCCTAGAGGAGAAGCAGCACCTGTTCCAGCGGCGTCCTGTGCCCCCTTAGGCCCCACTGCCCAGGGTGTCCTGCCAGCACCTCTCCTACGCCTGCCCCCCGGGAGCACCCCGCACCCCATTCTCCATCGGAGCCCCCTGGTCCTGCCCTGTCCCCCAGGGAGCACCCCGCACCCCATTCTCCATCGGAGCCCCCCTGGCCCTGCCCTGTCTCCCCGGGAGCACCCCGCACCCCATTCTCCATCGGTGCCCCCCTGGCCCTGCCCTGTCCCCCCGGGAGCACCCCGCACCCCATTCTCCATCGGAGCCCCCCTGGTTCTGCCCTGTCTCCCCGGGAGCACCCCGCACCCCATTCTCCATCGGAGCCCCCCTGGCCCTGCTGTCCCCCAGGGAGCACCCCACACCCCATTCTCCATCGGAGCCCCCCTGGTCCTGCCCTGTCCCCCAGGGAGCACCCCGCACCCCATTCTCCATCGGAGCCCCCCTGGCCCTGCCCTGTCCCCCAGGGAGCACCCCGCACCCCATTCTCCATCGGAGCCCCCCTGGCCCTGCCCTGTCTCCCCGGGAGCACCCCGCACCCCATTCTCCATCGGAGCCCCCCGGTCCTGCCCTGTCCCCCAGGGAGCACCCTGCACCCCAGTCTCCATCGGAGCCCCCCCGGCCCTGCCCTGGGCCCTGGCACCTGCCTCGGGTCCGCCACCTGGTGAATGTGCCTGCACGGTCAGAGGCTGACCTGGCTCCTGTATTTAAAGGGCCTCTGGAGCTGGTGCCTCTGGAGCTGGTGCCGGTGGCAGGGGTGGGAGCTGGCATGGCGGCTGTTCCTCGCTGGCACCCTGGCTGCTGGAGCCACTGGGCAACGTGGCAGACCCAGCCACATGCTCTGCCACTTTGGGGGGCTGGCCTCCCCCGGCCCCTGGCTCCCTCCTCCAGCTCTCCTTCCAGCTGTTCCCTGAAACAGCCTGGCCGACACCACCGCCTCCGCCTGCAGAGAGAAAAGTCACAGTGAGGGGCCTCAGTCCCCACTCACGTGTGGCTCTGGGGCTGATTGTGGGCCGTCCCGGCAGCTCATCTAGACTGACAAGCCGCCCCGGGTCCGAAAGCCCCATGTTCCCCAAAGCCCCTGGAGACGGCAGGGCTCAGCTGGAACCCAAGAGGCGGGCTGGGGGCGGGGGGTGCGTGTAGAGGAAAGCATGGCCTGCCGGCCCACCCCTCCACCACCTCGGACACCGCCTGACTCCGTCCAGACCTGAGCCTCCCGGCGGCTGGACTCCTCCCGATGCATCCACATCCTCGGTCCTGACGCGGCCTGTTCCTCTGTTTGTTGCAGTTTCCAGCGCCTTCCAGTTCGCCGGCGTCATTCACTGGATCAGCCTGGCCATCCTGTCCGTGTTCTTCTCCGAGGTAGGCCCTGTGGCTCCTCTTCCTCCCGGGAGGGGGCTGTGGGAGCGGACAGCCCATGGCGCTGACCTGTGGGAGCAGGACCCCAGCCCTCCCTCTGCCTGCGCACATTCCGGCAGCTCCCAGGCTGTCGCAGGGCACCCTGCCTGTGTTTGAGGAGGGGCTGCAGGCAGGGTCTCCCAGGAAAGTGAGAAGACTGGCTTCCTGCTGGGGGCGTGGCGGTCTGAAGGCCTGGGGAGTTACACATGGAAATGCAGTTCTCCTAGCTAGCAAGTCCGCTTACCTCTCTGTCTCTCTCTCCCTGTCTCTCCCTGTCTCTCTCTGTCTCTCTGGCGTCCAGAATCCTGGGTGTGGGTTGGGTGTGGGGTATGTGGGCAGCATCAGTGAATCACAGATCACTCCTGCAGCCTGTGCAATCGACAGGTGAACCCAAGGCTAAGGGTCAGACTTGGGGGCAGATCCCCGGGGTCCCGGCAGCCCTCCGAGGTCATTGTCCTGGAGGTGCCTCAGCCTCAAAGGAGTGCGGCTCCCAGCTGCTGCCCCGAGTGCCCTGCCCTTCCTGGCCCTCCCCTCCCCCACGGCGTCCTGCCCACCAGCTCCATGCAAACCTTGGAGAATGTGCCATGTGTCTGTGCTGCCAACAGAAACGTGTGATCAGTTTCTGAGGTTCCCCTGCAGTCCCTCTGCTGTGGTTTATTGTCTTTGCAGCATTTATTGTCTCCGTCCCGGCCTCAGACAAGCCCACCCCCTCCCCCCACACCCGGCTGGGCCAGGCCCCGGCTTCCAGGGGCAAAGTGGGGAGAATGGGGGGCCCCCTGACCTTGGGCCTGGTAGAAGACAGGGTGGGGTGCAGCAGTAACGGGGTAACAGGATAACAGAGAATAACAGGAGCCCCACCTCCCCCGTGCACCCCGTCCTGCATGAGCAGAGGGGCTGGTGCACAAGGACCACGTGCTCCCCCGAGGGTGTTGTCCTGCTCACAGGGACGGGGCCCCTCTGGTGAGACGGGCCTGGGTAGGTGCTGGGGGAGGGGTGATGTTCCCAGGGCTCCCAGACGCTGAGGGGGAGGCACTGAGCCTGAGGTGACCTGGAGCCGAGGCCCGAGGGACAGACAGCCCGTCACCAGGTGGCGGAGGGGGAAGCGGAGGCTGAGCTGCTGTCCCCGGAGGGCCTCTGCCTCCCCGGGCTGGGGGGACCCACACCCCCGGCTGCCCAGCCCCACGGGAGACGCCCCAGCACCACAGCCTAGTGTTTGGGGAGAGGGAAAGGGGGGAAGAGCCTGACCCCTGACGGGCACAGCCCGGAACCGGTACACAGAACGTGGTCGCGTGGGCACGGCTGACTGGGCAGTGTCTCCAGCAGAAGCTGCAGTGACTGCACGAAGGAGAGGGAGACGGGAGGAGCCACGGAAAGGCTCGGTGCCCGAGCTGCCCCTGGAGAGGGGGCTTCGGAGCTTGTGCTGTGGGCCGGGGAGCCCTGAGGACATGAGCCAGGGGCTGGCACCCTCATGGGCACTCGGATCGGGTGGAGAGGGTACTGGGTGGTGGGGACGGCTTCCCGTGTTGGACAGGACTCCAGGTCCGGAGTCTCCGTGGGGCAGGGCCGTCACCCACCCCTCCTGTGTCTCCCTCAGACCGTCCTCCGCATCGTGGTGCTGGGGATCTGGGACTACATTGAGAACAAGATCGAGGTGAGGCCAGGGTCCCCGAAGCCGCCCCCAGGGCCGGGGCCGGTCACACGCTGCTCCCCCACCCTGGACGTGGGTCCCCGCGAGGGTGGGCGGGAGGGAACAGGAGAGAGTTCCCAGGAAAGGAGTCTAAACAGTCCCCACACAGTCCTGCAAAACTTATTCTTGAATCGTTTTGAAACGTATTTTAAAACCAGTGGGGGTCGTCAGATGGCCCTGAGGTGGGGAGCTGAGCGGGCTGGGCTCCGGGCCGGGCCTGCCCCCCGAGCCGAGACTGAGATGTGCTGGGTCGGGAGGCGGGAGGCCTGGCTGCCTACTGCCCACCTGCCTTGCCTCCCACCCATTTTTAGCTGCTTTCTCTGAGCAGACGGGCTTGCCTTGAGGTCTCAGGAAGGCTGGAGCTGCAGGGTCACAAGGCTGGGCCCTGCCTGTCCTGGCCCTGCCTCCTGAGAACAGAGAACAGAGATGCGGGGCAGGCTCTGGGCTCCAGCTGCCCAGGGGAAGGGAGGGGCCGTGGGGCTGCAGGCTCAGCCCAGAGGGAGGGGAGGCTGGAGCAGCCCAGCCCCTCTGAGCAGAGGACCAGCTGGGGGGGGGGGCGGTGGTCACTGGACGGAGTGTGCGCAGGAGCACCGGACGGGGGGGGGGGGGCAGGGGGAGTCCCGAAATGCTGAGCGCATCAGGGGAGACTGCCCGGGGTGGGGCCTTTCACTGTGGGGACAGGAGAGGGGCCGGGACAGGGGCGGGCCTGGCCGGCGCTCTGGTTGGGGCAGCGAGGACGCCCAGCACTGGAACCCCCTCCCCAGGTGTTTGACGGGGCTGTGATCGTCCTGTCCTTGGCCCCGATGGTGGCGTCCACTGTGGCCAACGGGCCCCGGAGCCCCTGGGACGCCATCAGCCTCATCATCCTGCTCCGCATCTGGCGGGTGAAGAGGGTCATCGATGGTGAGTGTCCGGAGGGCTCCGCGGAGCGGGCTGGGGTCCCGGCTCAGGGTGGTGGGCGGGGACTCGCGGGAGAGCCCAGCCTGTCGCTGCTCCCTCAGGGTCAGTTCAGGAACCGCTCACATGCTGCCCGCTGTCCCACACAGACACTGAGTTCAGAGGTCAGAGGTCACTCATGCATTCGGCATGACTTTCTCGTTGGCTTGGGTGGTCGCCCCTCACCTGAGAGCCGACAGCCGGGCCTGCCCTGGAAAGACTAGCTCCTCACGAGCCAGTGCCCCTGCAGCTGCCACCGGCTGTTCGGGTCCCTGGTTGAGGTGCTGCTCTGTGTCCATCAAGGCCCAGCCGGGTGCCCCCAGGCCTGTCCGCTCGCCAACAGCCAGTGTGTCTGGGAGCTGCTGGCTGGTGGGTTCAGCCCCGGCTCCCTCAGCCCTCATGACTCATGCTCTGTCTCTGGGCCCCCTCCCGGGGCCTGGCTGCCCTCCTCTGCCTCCCCCTTCCCGGGGCCTGGCTGCCCTCCTCTGCCTCCCCCTTCCCGGGGCCTGGCTGCCCTCCTCTGCCTCCCCCTTCCTGGGGCCTGGCTGCCCTGCTCTGAGCATGTCCCCCAGATGCTGGGTCCTGACCTGGTGGCTCCCCTGTTTCCAGAAGGTGGTGATAGACCAGCATGTGCCCCCAGAGGAGGGGCCTGGGTGGGAGGGGGCGCACACGCACACGCACACGCTGGCTCCCTGTCCTGACCAGGAGGGTGGAGCCCTTGGCCCAGTGGAGGTGCTGCCACTAGGAGGACAGATCCCAGCCCACAGGGCAGGGCCGCCCCCCCCCCCCCCCACACACACACACTCTCTGGTTGCTGTTGGGCCCTGGCATCCCGCGGCCCCGGGCCCTCAGGGATGCGCCTCGGCCCGACCTGCTGGCTGGCCTTGGTCCTCACGGCCGTCTCTGCCGCAGCTTACGTCCTGCCCGTGAAGGTGGAGCTGGAGCTGGTCATCCAGCAATACGAGAAGGCCAAGGTCGTCCAGGACGAGCAGCTGGAGAGGCTGACGCAGATCTGCCAGGAGCAGGGGGTAACCGTGGGCACAGGGGTTCTGTCTGGTCTGTGCAGGGCTGAGATCAGAGGTGGGGGGGCAGGGTGCGTCTCGAAGGCCCAGCCAGGCCCAGGTTCTTTGCACTGGCCCTTGGCACCCACTCCGCTCTCCAGCCTGCACCAGCCGAGCCGGCAGCTCAGCCCTCGTCTTCTGGGCACAGCGTCTCTGACGCAGGGGAAGCCTGTCTGCTGGGCTGTTGGGCTCAGACACTCCTGAGTGCCAGCCGTGCTTTGCTCTCTGGGGATCGTGGTGAAGACTCGGGGACCCTCCGTCCCCAGGACTGTAGCCAGGTCGTGCCCCCCTTTGCCCTCATGTCCTCGTTTGTGGGAGTTCAGGGGTGGGGATGGCAGTGTCCGCAGGCGGGGCTGGGGGCAGGCGGGCAGCAAGGCTGCGTGCTCTGCAGGACACCGGGCACCAGCGAGCAGGCTGGGAGCCACAGAGGGCCGGCCAGCCAGGAGGGGAACCTGGGTCCCTGCTCCCTGGGCGGCTCTTGCGGCTGGAGGAGGCGCCGGAGGGTGGGAAGCCTGTGGAATGTCCCACAGGACATTATCTATATCTGTATCTGTGTCCATATCCATACCTATCTGTACCTGTACCTTATCTCTCTCTCTCTCTCTCTCTCTCTCTCTCTCTCTCTCTCTCTCTCTCTCTATTTCTGTCTCTATCTCTATTTCTGTCTCTATCTCTATCTCTATTTCTGTCTCTATCTCTATCTCTATCTCTATTTCTGTCTCTATCTCTATCTCTATCTCTATTTCTGTCTCTATCTCTATCTCTCTATACAGTCTGGCTCATTGGAGCCTCAGAAAATGTAAACCGAGAGAGAGAGACGCTGAATCACTGGGTAACCACCGACAAGTGCACGGTCAGGGATTGTTGCTCATGTTGAGTTGGTCAGAGCTGGTAGCTCCGTGGTCTCGAGTCCAGTGCCTCGCGCTTGTCAGGGAAGCGGGAGTGGCCTCGGGGCTGTGGCCGCCTTCCTCCTGCAGGAATGGCCACCTGGACGGGGCAGGCTGAGGCTGGGAGCCAAGGGCCCTGTGTCCCTCACTGCCTCCAGGCGCCTCCCAATTCCAGGTCCTGGCATTTCTCCCTTAGCCCAGGGGACAGAGGGATGTGCACAGGGTCTTACTGGCTGGGCCTGAAGGTGGCGACATCGCTTCTGCCACCACCTGTGGGCGGAGCTCAGTTGCAGTCACACCTAAGGAGCCGAGGAGGAAGCCGGCCCCTGCACAGTCACCAGTCCCGTCCTCATGACGGGCCCCCTCTCTCCCTTTCCATGGAGCCAAAGGCGTCATCTTGCTTAGTGACGCTCCCTGCCCCAGTGCCCGCCCCCCGCCTTTTCCCGTAAGAAGCAGGTGATCATCTTGACCCCACGCTACAGGCATCTCGGGGAGGCAGGTGGGGGGCGCATCCATCAGGCCAAGACCTGTCAGCTGTCCTGCTCCCCTCCCTCCACCCACTCTGGCCCCTCACGGGCAGGTCATGCCCCCCGTCAGGGAGCCGGGACCACCTGCGCCAGCCTTGTGCCTGGTTGTGGACGCCCGGGGCCCCGAGACAATGCCGATGGCCGATCGCTCGCTGGGCCTCGGCCCTGAGGCCGCAGTGCCCTCCGTGGCCAGAAGCAGCAGGAAAGGGCTCTGCCCGGACTCTGGGGGCGCCTGGCGCTGGCTCCTTCCAGGGAGCCCCCCCTCAGCACAATAGCCTTCGCTACCTGGATTGTTCAAGGTCTCCGCTGCGGGATGTCAAGTGTGTTTTAAAAAAACATGGGAAGTGATTTGTAAAACAGCCGATAGCTTTAATGACAAACCTATTTAGCTGATAAAATTAGCCATCAGAGGAATAACTGATGTTATCCTTTTGCCATAATTTAAATTTATGGCCAACTACCCGTCATTTCACAGTGGATGGCAAGGGGCCAAGTTTGCACTCGGCTCCCCTGCTCCTAAATCATAAGTTTGCCGCTGTCTCCTGGTGTTTATTGTCCCCAACAACGGCAGCCCTGACGGGAATCAACACTGGCTGCGTCCCAGGAGCCGGCGGTCGTGCCGGCAGCACCAACAGGACGGGCGGACATGGCTGCTGCTGCATTAGCTGCCCTCGCGCTCCGGCCAGAGTGCGCATCGGTCGGCCAAGGCGTGTCCACCGCACTCAGCCCAGACCATCGAAGGCAGAGACGCGCTGGGAGTCCCACCGGCAGGCCCCCCCCCCCCCCCCCCGGCACATTACAGCCCAGCCCTGCGGGGCCCCCTCGCTCCAGTAATGCGTGCGGCTTCCCGGGGGACCTGGTTCTCCGATCAGCGATGCTCAGCTAACGATGTGCATTAAGGAGGGCGGTGCCTGCACCTCCTTTTCCCCTGAGTCCAGGACAGGCTGTCCCCCACTGGGCCAGTTTGCACGGAAAACTCGCTTCATGTTGTCCCCACCGCAGGCCCCGTCCCTCCCAGAGGCCTGCCCAGGGGCCCTGCAGTGGGTGTTCTCAGGCCCACCTCCCGGCCCCCTCACTGCCAGGCTCTGCCTCAGATGCCACGATCTCTGTCTACCACGTGGCCTTGGGCTGGGCAGGCCCCGGCCTCCGGCTGTCTGGCCTGAAGTCCAGTGGGACATTCGCGGGCAGCGTGCTATCGATTACAAGTTATCAATAATGCATCTGTTCCGAGCGGCCCAGAGGCCATTAGCTGGGCCTACCGCCCGAGGAGCAGCCTTGGAGAAGGGCTGGGTGTGCCCACGGGAGTTCCCATCGGCCTGGCAGGAGGCTCCCCTCCCCCCAGAGGTCAGGGGGCTGCCTTTGGGCCTCTGTGACCTCGGAGTCTCTGCCTGAGGGAACCCTTTCCCGGGCCGAGGCCACCCCGGCACACGTCAGCCGACTTCTCACCCTTTGAGGCCAACGGCCCCATTTTAGTGCTGGGCTGTTGAGGCCCAGAGTCAGCCTCATCTGAGACCAGGGACGGGGCAGCCTGTGAGCGGGGTCGGGGTGCAGCGTGGGGTTGGGGTGCAGCCTGTGAGCGGGGTCGGGGTGCAGCGTGGGAGCGGGGTGCAGCCTGTGAGCGGGGTGGGGTGCAGCGTGGGGTTGGGGTGCAGCCTGTGAGCGGGGTCGGGGTGCAGCGTGGGGTTGGGGTGCAGCCTGTGAGCGGGGTCGGGGTGCAGCGTGGGAGCGGGGTGCAGCCTGTGAGCAGGGTCGGGGTGCAGCCTGTGAGCGGGGTCGGGGTGCAGCGTGGGAGCGGGGTGCAGCCTGTGAGCGGGGTCGGGGTGCAGCGTGGGAGCGGGGTGCAGCCTGTGAGCGGGGTCGGGGTGCAGCGTGGGAGCGGGGTGCAGCCTGTGAGCGGGGTCGGGGTGCAGCGTGGGAGCGGGGTGCAGCCTGTGAGCGGGGTCGGGGTGCAGCGTGGGAGCGGGGTGCAGCCTGTGAGCGGGGTCGGGGTGCAGCGTGGGAGCGGGGTGCAGCCTGTGAGCGGGGTCGGGGAACAGCGTGGGAGCGGGGTGCAGCCTGTGAGCGGGGTCGGGTGCAGCGTGGGAGCGGGGTGCAGCCTGTGAGCGGGGTCGGGGTGTAGCGTGGGAGCGGGGTGCAGCCTGTGAGCGGGGTCGGGGTGCAGCCTGTGAGCGGGGTCGGGGTGCAGCGTGGGAGCGGGGTGCAGCCTGTGAGCGGGGTCGGGTGCAGCGCTGGGGGGAGGACGCCAGCGGGTCGGGCCCTGGGTGGCCCCCGCTGCAGATCACCAGCGCAGACACCGGGCGGGGCCTCACACCCAGGCTCCCCGCGGCCTCCAGGTGCTTCCACAAGGCACCGCTGTTTCCGGTTCCGCCTCAGGGCCCGGGCGAGGCCGGACACACTCACTACCTGGAGGCGGCTCTGCGGTGCAGTCCAGCCTTGGGGTGCTCAGAACCCCGTGAGCACAGGGCCCCAGACCGCTGGTCTGGACCCGGCTGCCTCTCCACAAACCCCACCTTCGCCCCCAGACCCACAACCCTCTCCTCTTGCAGTTTGAGATCCGGCAGCTGCGGGCGCACCTGGCCCAGCAGGACCTGGACCTGGCCGCGGAGCGGGAGGAGGCGCTGAGGGCGCCACAGGTGCTGCGGCCGCGCAGCCGCTACCACGTGGTGGAGGACACGGCGACTGAGGGCGACGCGGAGCCGCTGCAGCCCTCGCCAGGTAGGCTGCCCGCGTGGGGAGCCCCTCGCCTCCGCCTCCCCGGGGTCTGGAGTTTTGTTCCTTCCTCCTCTTGGCTGCCTTTCTGTGTGTCTGCGTGAGGTAGAGCTGCCGTGTCTGCGGGTCTTGGTCGAGTGGCCTCATGTCGTAGGTGCCCGGTGGCACCCGAGCGGGCAGCCAGCTGTCCCTCGTGTGGTTGTGGGTGCCCTCCTGTGGCTCTGGCACATCCGTGGGAGGGCGACCCTCGGCGACTGCTGGTGAGGCTGGCGTGACGGCCGTGAGGAGCGGTGGTGCAGGGGCTGAGCCCACGGAGCAGGATGGCGAGCGGGCTGGTGCCTGACGCGTTGGTCGTGCGCGTGTTCGTGGTTGGGTTGTGCTCTGGTCGGAAGCTGGTCACCAGGCGTGTCCGTTCTGAGGTCTCTTGGCAGGTAGAGCCAAGGTCAGCTGCTGCCCGGCCCTGCCCGCCCCGGGTGTGAGCTGCGGAGGGGTCTGTGGTCTGTGGTCTGCAGACGGCGGCTCCTCGTGCTGGGCTGGAGGGGCCTGGGGAGCCGGAGCTGCAAGCGGAGTCCGCGGCTCCTCGGCCGAGCGCGGGCTGTTCAGACGTCTGGGACACGCCGAGGCCAGAGCTGTTGGGGGCTGAGAGGCTGTAGGAGGGTCTGCAGCGTGAGCACGACAGGCCGTTCGTAGGGAAAAGCCAGGAAGCCGTTGGGGGGGACAGGGTCTCGGAATGCCCTGCACGGGGAGGGCTCGGCAAAGCAACAGTGGAAGGAACTGGGAGAGAAAGTGAGACACAGCCATTGGTGCCTCCCACACGCACCTGGACCTTTGTTGCAGGTACGTGCTGTTGACTGGAATCGAACCCGGGTCCTTCAGTCCCCGGTGCTCTGTGCGCGGAGCAGACTGGCCAGGGCTTCAGGCGGCGCTCAGCGACGGTCGTTCTGTCGCTGGGCTGTCATCTTGATGTGGTGGCCGGAGGCCGGAGGTGCTGGCGGGGGCGTGGGGGGGGGAGCTACAGCCTTGGCCTACGCGGCCACCTTGACCGGGAGCCCACGGTTAGCCGCCTGGACGCAGGCGAGCATTCCCGGCACAGGCACGCTCTGCCTCCCCGGATCGGAGCTCGGGAGGCAACAGCTTGGCCATTATTGTCCCTCAGCCGGTCGCCTCTAGACCCTTGGCCCCTGATGCCCGATTGGGCCCGGGGCCAAGGTCTGGGGTGGAGAGCCTGCGAAGCAGCCATGGCTTTAACCCCGTGTTCCTAGGAGCCCGGAGACGCTGTGCATTCTGGCCGTCTGTCCTGCCTCCTCCCTCAGCCCCCATGGTGGGCACTTCCAGGACAAGGAAGGAGGCGGAACGGGAAGGGACGAAGCTGGGTCAGGCGTGAAGCTTACTCGGCTGTGTCACCCACCAGCTGGGGGCGATGGGTCTGTGCTGCTGTCCTGGAGACGAGGGGTGCCTGAGGCGTGGGGCTCCCACAGATGTGCCAAACACGCACCCCTGGAGGCAGTTGGAAATGCCCCTCCCGGCCAGCCCTGGAGCCTCACCCCTGCTTCCCTCAGCTCCTCTTCCACCACTTCCTCGCGCTCCCTAGGCAGGAGCAGGAGGCTGCACGGATGCAGGGCTCCCATCCTCAAGGGAGAAGGGTGCCCAGCTGCCCCTCTCTGCCCAGGAACTGTGTCGCGGCAGAGATCTACGTGACGTGAGAAATGATGGCTGGACACGCTGGGGGCCCGGGGTGGGGTGCCTACCTCTCAGCAGCTGTGGTCACGGCCACACCCACGCCCGCCAGCTGTGCTGAGCGTCTCTGGCACAAATCATCTGAGAGTCTGTGGAGTCAGTGAAACTTTCCTCCCGAATGTCTTGGTCTCAAAGCTTCCCCGTCACTCACACCTTCCAGCCCCTGGTGGGCCTGCCACGTCCTCACCACACATCACGGCGCCCTCAGCCCCCCACCCCTGCCCAGCCCGCAGGACTGGCCTGCCCTGTGCCACCAGAGCTGCTGGGAAGGGAGGGTGGTCTGGCTGGAGTGGGGGCTGGGAGAGGGGGGGCTACAGGGGAGAGTTCTGGAGGCGAGCTGAGTGGGGAGCTATATTGCCGTGTTAGAGGGGGACCCAGGGGGCAAGGTACTGGGGCAAAACCAGGGTGTGGAGTGAGATTGTGGAGCAAGTGTGGGGAGCGTGGGCCCAGCTGGGGGGGGGGGGGTGATGAGATCAATGGTTGAGTCAGAGTGGGGAGTCAGCCGGGCAGTTCAGAGGGAGGTTTGGAGGGTGAGCTAGAGCGGGGTCTGGGAACAACCAAGAGCATGGCGGGGGGCCAATTTGGGGAACTAGGGAGCCACCTGGTGGCTGACCGGAGTGGGGAGCTAGAATGGAGAGCCGGGTGCTTGGAAACACTGAGACTCTAGAGCAGGGAGACGGAGGGGAACCAAGGGGGAAGGCAGAGTGGGGAGTTCTGAGGGCAGCCAGGGGGGTGAGCTAAGCGGTGATGTAGAAGGGGGAGCAATGAGGGCAAACTGAGGGGTGAGCTAGAGGGGTAAGGAAAGGGGGTCTCGGGGTGAGGGGGCAAGCTAGAGTGGGGTGCTAGTGAGGGGATCTATGGGCAGAGCTAGAGAGGTGAGTTAGAGTGGGGAGCTGAAGGGATGGCCTCTGGTAGGAGCTAAACCAGAGTAGCTGGTGGGTGAGCTAGAGGGGCAAGAAGGGGGAGCTACAGTGGGGAGGGAGCTGGAGTGGGCAGTTAGGGGTGCAAGCTGGAGGGGGAGCTGAAGGGTGACCCAGAGAGGTGATATTGGGGGGCAGGCTAAATGGGAGCTAAGGAGCGAGGTAGATGGGGAAATGGGAAACTGAGCTAGTGAGTTCAGCTAAGTGGGGAGCTAGGGTGGGGAGTGGGGTGCTAGGGTGGGGAGTGGGGTGCCAGGGTGGAGAGTGGGGTGCCAGGGTGGGGAGTGGGGAGCTAGGGTGGGGAGTGGGGTGAGCTGGGGCAGCAGCTAGAGCAGCAGCTAGGGGCATGCGTAACTGGGGAGCGAGGAAGGCGAGCTGGGGTCTCTTTAAGGCTGGGAGCTGGGTGGGGAGCGAGGGGTGAGGTGGGGGAGTCAGTGGAACTCAGGGGTTGAGTTATGGGGGCTGAACTAGAGTGGGCAGTTAGAGTGTGGAACTGGGAGGTTGATCTGGAAGGGTGGGCTGGCATGGGAGCTAGAAGTAAAGGGGGGACCAAGTCAGAAGAGAGAGTGGGGTGATGGACAGACGAGGGGGTGAGCTAGAGGGTCCAGCTAGAGGGGTGCTATGGGGGCAGAATAAGGTGTCAGTAAAGGGTGGGAGCTAGAGTCTGGATCTAGGGGTCAAGCTAGAGTGGGCAGCTAGGAGGGCAAATTACAGGTGGAGCTAGAGGGGCAGCCAGGTGGTTGAGCTGTGGGGGTTGGGGGAGCTGGAGTGGCTGTCTAGGGGGTGAACTAGATTGGTGAGCTCTAGTGGGGGGACTAGGGAGTGCGCCTCAGGCGTGAGCTAGTGTGTGCAGTCGGGGTCACAGCTAGAGCAGTGAGCTGGAGGGGTGAGCGAGATTGTGGCGCTAGTATGTCCCTGTGGGGAGCTCAGAGGGGAGGCGGGTGGCTGAGCTAGAGCGGGCAGCAAGAGGATGCCCAAGGGGAGGGTACGAGGGTGGTGCGGTACATGGGGAGCAAGTGGGGTGAGGTAACTTCGAGGGGTGAGCTAGAGGGGGCAGTGAGGGTTCATGCAGTGGGCTAGGGCTGGAGGGGTGAGCTGGAGCAGTGTGCTGTAGTTGGATCTGGGGCTGTGAGCCAGAGTGGGGAGCGAGACTGGGGGGCTAGTGGTGTGAACTAGAGGAGCTACAGTGAGGAGGTGGAGTGCGGAGCTAGAGTGTGGGGTGATCTAGAGTGGGCATTGAGGGGGGTGGGCGAGGACTAAACCAGTGGGGAAATGGGAGACTGCAGGGGTGCAAGGGGCTAGAGTGGGCAGTTAGGGTGTGCGCTTGACTGGGCTCTAGGGGGTGATTGAGAGCGGGGAGAGAGTGGGGACCTAGGGGTCAGGCTAGGGGTGAACTTGAGTGGGGAACCGAGTTACAAGCTAGGTGGGAGCTGGTCTAGACAGCTAGCAGGTGGCAGAGTGGGGAACAGATATGGGGCTCCTGGGAGCTGGGCTACATGGAGCTGAAGTGGGGAGCTAGTGAGGTGAGTTAGGGGTTTTTAGCGATGGGGAGCGCGTGTGGGGAGCTGGGGTTTGAACGAGAGGGAGGAACTAAAGAGGGAGCTAAAGTGGGGAGTTATGGTCCCAGCTTGACTGGGATGTCAGAGGGGCACCCCACAGGGGGAGCTAGTAGAGTGAGCTGGGTGCCAGGTGGGCAGCTGGTGTGGGGAGCGCGAGGGCATGCGTGGGGTGAGCTATGCTGGGCCGCTATGGGGGCTGGCTGGAGGAGTGAATTAAGGGGTGAGGTAGAGTGGGGTGGGGGGGACAGTTATAGTTGAGAAATAGAGGGGGAGCGCTAGCGTGGATCTAGGGGTGAGCTAGTCGGGCGAGCTAGGGGGGCCGGCATGAGTGGGATGCTAGGGTTCAAGCCAGTGGGGACCTAGGTTAGTGAGCTGGAGGGGGAGTACGGGTTGAGCTATTTAGTGGGGTGAGCTGGTGTCCGGCGCTAGGGGCCTAGCTTACTCCTCTCCCCTCCTCTCTTCCTGTTTCTCTGCCTCTCATCCCTGCTCCCCTCCCCTCCCCTCCCCTCTCTCACGGGGCTCAGTGGTTGAGCATCGACCGATGAACCAGATCACAGTTCGAGTCCCGGTCAGGGCACAGGCCCGGGTTGTGGGCTCAAAGTAGAGGAGTTGAAGGTGGTGACCCAGGGTGGGCCTTAGAGGGTGATCCAGGGTGATGTGTGCTGGGGGGGGGGGGTAGAATGGGGAACCGGAGTGGGGATGGAGCGTGGGGAGCTGTAGGGGACCAGGCAGGTACCAGGGGTGTTAGGGGACAATCTAGGGGGACGAGCTAGAGTGCGGAGCTGGAGGGAGACAGGGTGGCAGCTCTTGGCGGGTTGCAGTAGGGTGCTGGGGGCGAGCTGTGAGTGAGGGAAGCTGAGGGGGGACCAGGGCGGCGATCTAGAGGGCAGTGTCCCCGTCCTCCCCTTTGCCCCACCGCTCCCATGACTTGTGCTTGGCGATCCTGTGTTGTCAGTGTTGCTGTGTTCATGTGACGTACGTGTGCATTGGGTCTGGAGCTCTCTGACGGTCACACCACCGTCCACTCCCAGGGCTGGTGGGGCTCAGCCCTGCCTCGTGTGGACCCACAGTCTATAGAGGCGACGTCACAGCACCCCCTCCTGTTTCGCAGACAGCGGCATCCCGGATCCGGCCGTGTGTGTGGTCACCACGGCTGCCATAGACATCCACCGGCCCGACGTCTCCTCGGACCTCTTCTCGGTGGAGGCGCCCCTGAAGCTCAGCAGCAAGGGCGCCTGGGTGAGCTCCGCCTCCGCCTCCGAGAGCGCGTCCTGCTCCACTGGCAGCTCCGTCACCGGGGCCCAGAGCGACAGCAGCCAGACGCCGTGCTCCTCCCGCGCCTGCAGCACGGCCCGCGAGCTGTCCTCCGAGGCCCGCCCCGCGCCCCTGCCCCTGTCACCGCCACCCCAGCCGCCCGTGGCGGAGACCACCGTCCAGGACCTGCTGTCCTCCCTGTCAGACGACCCCTGCCCATCCCAGGGGGCCTGGGACCCAGCCCCCTTTGCCCAGCCCAGCCCCGCGGGCTCCCCCCAGACCAGCCCCGAGCTGGCGCACAGGGTCAGTCTGCTCAACCGCAAGAACCAGGAGGGCTTCCCCGTCCTGCAGCTCAAGCCCACCCTCCACTTCCAGGCCCCGACGCTGCACAGGTTCTCCTCGCTGGAATCCAAAGAGCAGACGCTGCACAGGGTCCCGGAAGCCTAGCGTCCCGCCGGGCTGGGGGTGACGGGCAGACAGCCCGGGGCCCAGAGGCCACCCAGGGCCACACGAGGGACCCAGGAGCCCACCTGGCCGCTCAGGTGCCGCCTGCCTCCAGGGAGGGGACGCCAGGCCAGGACACAGGCCTCAGACCTCACCGCCCAGAGCTGGTGCCTCCTCTGGCTGATCAGGGGACGGTGGTGCTCGGCTGGGGTTTTAAACCATTTTTACCGGAACCAGCCTGTGGCCCAGCCTCTGCCGTCGCCTTCGCTCCCGGCCCCTCGGGAGCAGCACTGTGAGCGGGGCCCAGCCCCACCCACGCCCTCTCGTCCAGGCACCTGGGTGGAGCCGTCTCAGACGACCCCTGAGCCCACGTGGCTCCTCATTCTCTCATTTCCGCATGAGCCTTTCTGAGTATTTTTAAGACGAACCCTAGTTTCCACCCTCACAGGACGTAAGGGATGAGTTTGGAGGTGGGTGGGCGTGTCCTGGGGAGGAGGGACGCCATTTTGCACACTTAGCTTTGTAATAAAAGCAGCTGCACTGAGCCCAGGTTGGCAGGCGTTCTTGGGTCGCTGGCCTCGGTGAAGCCTGCAGTCCTCCCTGGGGTTGGGGTTGGCTGCTGGGACCCCACCCAGGGACCCGACCCTCTCCGGCAGCCCCGAGGCATTTCCAGAGGAGGGCACCTGGGCCCAGGCAGGAGCTCACCCTGCCGGCCTCATCGCCCCCCCGGAGGCCAGAATCCCCCCTTTTCACTAACAACTGCCTGACCCAGCTCCCTCCCTGGGATCTCAACTCAGCAGGTGAAAAGCTGAGCGCCACCCTGATGCAGCCACCCTGACGCCCCCATCGGGGCTCCCTCCTCTTCCTCCACAAGCAGCCGCCAGTCTTGGCCATTCTGCCCTCCAGACCCCATCGCCCTCCAGCCCCTTTGTGAACTGGCTTACCTGCCCCTGTGGCCGCCCTTTCTCCCTCCGTCCCTGTCCAGGTTGTTCTCAGTGACTCTCACGCACCCCCCTTACCCCCCCTTGCCCCCCACCTAGGAGGTCAGGGTGTCCACAGGCTCCTGTGGCCCCAGGAAAGCCCGATCCCAGGCTGTGGCACCTGCCTCCCGGCGCCCTGAGCCCAGAACCCTGCACAGGCCACAGGCGGGGCCGGCACTGGGGCAGACCAGACGGCTGAACTGGAAGGGGGGACACATGCGAGGCCAAGCACATCATTGTCAAAGGAATCTGTCCGCCAGTTTTGGGGTGTCACGTGAGGCATTCTGGGTCCTCGACAGCAAAATTACAGCTCCCCCTAAGCACCCTACTAAGGCCTCTACACATGGGCTTTACTCCCCGGCGCCCTGTGAGATGGTGTCACGCCCTCCATTTTAGAGAGCGAGCCCCAGGCTCAGCGCCTCGGAAACTCCTAAGGGGACACACACCCGTGAGGCGCCCACCCGGGGTCCCAGCCCCACCCCCGCAGCGTGCGAGGCGCGTGCGCCAGGCTGCAGAGCTTTGGAAGCAAAAGTCAGAGCTTTTGTGACATGAAGGGCGGAGGGCACGGCATGACTGACAGTCTCTCGGGCAAGAGCCCGGCTGCCTGGTGCCGCTGCCCCAGCGGTCGAGGGGCCTGTCCTGAGCCAGAGGTGAGACCCAGCCACCAGCCAGTACTCGCCCTGCTGTGGGCGTCTTCTCCGGAGACACCAGAGGCCTCGAAGGACAGCCCTGGGGACGCTGCTAGGCAAGTGTCTCCTGCTCCCTGCCTCAGTTTCCCCACCTAGACATGGGGTCAGCAGAAGAGCGTCGTTTGGAAGCTGGTTTCTCAGGGTGACACGTGGCCGTGCGGTGCATTCTGCCGAGCAGCCCCTGGTGAGAACGGCAGGGCCAGACCAGGACGGGAGAAGGATAACGAGAGGTGCCCCCCCCCCCCGCCCGCCCCCAGACAGTCCACGGTCGCAGCTTAGCGGGTGCGCACTTACATGCCAGGGCACAGGTGTGGTGTGGAGCCTGGAGGTGAGAGTAAAAGCGTGTGGCTTTCATGGTGCCCCTGGGGCCCGCCTTTCAGGGCCCCTCCGGTGCCCCCAGAGGGGGAGGGCCTGGGAACACAGCTGTCTCCCGGCAGCCAGCAGGAGGGAGAGGACAGCAACGGCTCTCAGTCCTTCACTTCCTGGGTGATGGGCTCTGCAGAGGGGGTGCTGCTTTCCCTGCTCTAGAGGGAAACGGTGCAGATGGTTAATTACTGACCTGGCGGGGAGGGGGGCGGGGGCATCAAACCCAGGTCTGTCAGGCTGCTAGACGTCACACGGCACGTGGACGAGTGGGCAGCTGGGATGGAGCCAGTGGCACAGCCCAGACAGAAGTCGGCCTCCGGCCCAGGCAGCTGCCCTCCCTGTAGACCAGCCGTGGGCAAACTACGGCCTGCCGGCCCGTTTGAAATGAATAAAACTAAAAAAAAAAAGACCGTACCCTTTTATGTAATGACTAGGGGCCCGGTGCACGAAATTCGTGCACTGGGTGGGGGGTGGGGGAGAGTGTCCCTCAGCCCAGCCTGCCCCCTCTCACATACTGGGAGCCCTCAGGCGTTGACCCCCATCACCCTCCGATCGCCTGATCGGCCCCTTGCCCAGGCCTGACGCCTCCGCCAGAGGTGTCAGGCTTGGACAGGGGACCCCCATCTCCCCCCGATCACTGGCTCTGGCCCCCGCCCAGGCCTGAGGCCTCTGGCCCAGGAATCATGCCTGGGCAGGGGACCCCCATCTCCCTCTGATCGCCGGCTCCACTCCCCGCCCAAGCCTGACGCCTCTGACCCAGGCTTCAGGCCTGGGCAAGGGGACCATCATATCCCCCCAATCCCCGGCTCCGCCCCCCACCCAGGCCTGATGCCTCAGCCAGAGGAGTTGACCCTCATCACCCTCCGATCACCAATCACCGGATCGGCCCCTTGACCGGGCCTGAGGCCTCCGGCAGAGGTGTCAGGCCTGGGCAGGGGACCCCCAGCTCCCCGCGGTTGCAGGCTCCGCCCCTGCCCAGGCCTAACGCCTCTGGCCTAGGCGTCTGGCCCAGGCAGCAGGGACCTGCAGTGGCAGTGGGGGGCGCCGCGATCGTGGGCTCTGCTTTAGGCCCAGGCAAGGGACCCCTAGCTCCTGGGACTGCCAGCTTCGACCGTGTCCAGCTCCCGTCGCTGGCTCCACCCCTACTTTCTGCTATCACTGGCCAGGGCGGCAAAGGCGCCTGATTCTCTGATCATGGCTGGGGGGCAGGGCAAAGGCGGCCTTTGCAGTGCCCGTAGGCCACAGTCTGTGGCACCTGCCTCCCGGCGCCCTGACGATGTGCACTGGGCAGCTCTTAGCGCCCCCCTGGGTTTCCGATCACTGTCAGTGGCAGGGGGCTTCTTCCTGCTTTCCCTTTCACCTCCCTGCATTGTGCCTACATATGCAAATTAGCCGCCATCTTGTTGGCAGTTAACTGCCAATCTTAGTTGGCAGTTAATTTGCATATAGCCCTGATTAGCCAATGAAAAAGGTATCACCGTACGCCAATTACCATTTTTCTTTTATTAGTGTAGATGTTTACTTTGAATTTGTATTAGTTCACACACCCCATCCATGCTTTTGTTCCGGCCCTCCGGTCCAGTTTAAGAACCCATTGTGGCCCTCGAGTCAAAAAGTTTGCCCACCCCTGCTGTGGACCCTCCAGCAGGACCCCTCCCTGCCCAGCCTCAGCCCCGAACTGGACGGGAGCCACTCCTGTGGCCAGGGTGCCCCTGACAGGCTGACCCGGGCAGCAGGGGCCAGGCTCAGAGCCAGCAGTGCTGGTGGCCAGTCCCCAAGGGAGCTGGGCCTGGCCCTGTCTGCCTCCCCTAACGACGCCAGGCCCAGGCCTCTAACCCAAACCCTGGCCTTCAGACCAAGTCCCACGGGCGGGGCTTCCACGGGCCGTGCCGCTCAGGGAGGCCCGGTGCTGCTCCCGGGCCACGTGGTGCCTCTTCATCTGACGAGAAGGCCGAGAGCAGGGCTGTGGGCGCTCACTGCACACGGGGAAGGAAGGGCCTCGCCTTTACACGGGCACTGACAGCAGCTCGGGTGGCACAGACGAGCCCGGGTCTCGAAAGGTGTGGGGCCTCCGCCTCAGCTGCTGCTGTGCCTAGAGGGTGTCGGTGCCCGGGCACCTGACGCTGGGCCAGCCCTGCTCCTGGCTGGCTCTATGCCGCCCCCCCCACCCCACCCCCAGGATCAGGCAGGACGCTGACCCCGGGATGAAGGTGGCAGACGCCCCAGTGCCTGTGATGACGCACCTTCCACAGGTGCTCGGGAGCCTCAGACGAGGTAGGGCCCCTCCCCCTCCACTGTGTAGAGAAGGGGTGGGTGCGGGGCCACCAGGGACAGCCGGTGTGCAGACCAGACCAGTGTCTTCCCTGGGCAGCGTGGCCCACTGGGGAGGCCCCCACCCCCATGGTCCTGGTGCCTCTGGACCTTGTCCACCTGCCTGCTGCCCGGGACACACGTCCTCCCGGCTGGCTTTGCTGCCCCTCCTGAGTCAGCTCAGCTTCTCCTCTCGTCCCTCCACTCGCCGGGCCCAGCCAGGCCAGATGAGGTGCCTCCCGTTCTCCCCAAGAGGGACTCGGGGCCTGGAGGTGGGTGAGAGCAGACTGTGGCCTACGGGCAGCACGGCTGGACGTGGGGAAACGGGACAGTGTATGTAAAGGCCCAGCACAGACCCTGGGCATAGAAGCTCTCAGAAAGGATCACCATCACCTCGACCTGCCAGCACTGTCCACAGGCAGAAGCTAGGAGACACCCTGAAAGATAACCCAGTGCAATAGCCGTTTACACGTGATGACAACGTGTGTGAAAGGAGACCAACAGGACAGCGGGCTGCATCTGCAGCAGTAAGAGCACCAGGACCAGAGCCCACGTGTCGTGACCAGCCTGCTCCGCCCTCAGCCCTCTTGGATCCAGGCCCAGCCCAGCACCTGCCTGTCACCACGGCACCAGGGGAGGAGGCAAAGCTGGTGAAGTGTGGACAAGTGAGGCTCACCAGGGCCTGACCGCACCCCAATCCAAGCCCCACAGAAAGGCAGCGCCAGCTTCCCTCCCAATAAGGCCCCCCTTGATCACTGCCCCGTGCTCTCATGACAACCAGAGGATGGAGTCCTGCAGAAGCTGGAAGACGGGGTGAGGGTGGAGGGCGGCGGGAAGCCTGGTGCAGGGGAAAGGCCCTGCTCCCCAGACCTGGAGGCCAGGCAGGTTCCACACCTGCTCCCTGGCTGCATCCTGGTCGGTCACCGCTCAGCCAGTCCCTTCATCCGGAAAGTCGGGGCGATGACACACGCTTTGGGGACCGCTGCAGCAGAGGACAGGACGCACCCAGTAGGACTCCATCAGGAACACTGGCTAGAAGTTGTGGTTTGTGTTCTAGTTCTACCACTTGCTTTGGGACGGAGGCAAATCAACTCTCCCAAGAGGCTGGTTTCTCACGGGTTCCTACCCTTTCCACCTCCGACGTACTTTAAACAAAATGACCTTATAAGCCAAGGACTATCAACAACTCTTCTTCATTTGTGTTTCCCACAAAGTATCTTTTTAAAACCTTGGCATATACCAAGTTGTGGCAGTATTTCACCCGAGCGGCTTTCTAGAAGGTTCTCAGGCAAGTCGCCTTGAGCGAGCCAGATCCCTCTGTTACAATCTGGTCCTCTGGGTTCCCAGCCTCTCAGCACACTTGCGTGCAGATCAAACAGCCCTTCCGGAGGGAGTGCACTGAGGCAGCCAGCCCTCCCTCCCAGGAAGAGAAAGGGCACTTACAGCTGGGGTTCCGCCCCAGCACACGCTCTGAGCCTGGGGGGAAGGGCCCCCCTCTGCCAGCCTCGCCCACAGCTCTGGACCGTTTCTGGCCTCGCGGGACCCATTCTGTAGCCAAAGAGCTTTCAGCCAAACCCATCCAGGCACAAGCCACAGGGTTCCTGCCACAGCCTTCCTCACGGCCTTCCTCACGGCTCCCGGCTGCAGGAGGGAGGCACACAGCTCTTCGCGGAGCACTCACTCCTCTGCCTCATTAACAGAAGGATGAAATACCAGAGACATTTACCGTCTAAAGTGTCTCGCAGCGAGTGATCAGGACACAAATCAAAAAGGTTCAACTCGCAGCTCTAGGCGGGCCCCTTCACCTCCCCCCCCGCCCCCCCGTTCCCCCCCCCCCGCCACACACACACACACACACACACACACACACACACACATATCGCCGGTCACTTCCACGCTCTTCCCCGTGTCCTGTTAACCCCTAACTGCTGCACACCTGCGTCAAGGTGGCAGCCCTGTCACAACTCACCGCCTAAGGCCCTAGACACCTGTCCACACCGTCCTGCAGTGGACGGCCTGTTCAGGGGCTGCACTCGCACAGCGTCCGGCTCTTTGTGACACTCGACCTCAGCCACGCCTGGGGCAGCAGCGTGCGAACCACACCTGTTCACCCGCCGCTACTTTCTGAGAGCTCACAGGAGGCCATGAGGATAAACAGAGCATTCTCTGCATGTGATTTTAAACATATTCCATAATAACAAAAGCATAATACGCAAATCGACCGAATGACCGTCTGGACTGGACGACCACGCTGACACACACTGGCGCCAGGCCAGCCAAGGCGGGTGTGATGCGATGGGTCGGGGGGGGGGGGGGGGGGGGAGGGGGGGGCACCATCGCCCCCTGATGGCCATGCAGAGGGAGGCCCAGGCCACCATTGATCGTGAAGCCCTGGCCAGGTGGGCGGGGCCTCCCTCTGCTGGGCAATCAATCTTGGAGCCCGATCGTGATCGCAGAGCCTGGTGAAGCCCGGTGATCGATTGCCCCAAAGAGGGAGGCCCAAGCGATCGCACTCATGCCTGTCGCCTGCAGAGGGAGGTGACCGGTGGCAGGGGGGGGTGGGGGCAGCGCCACACAGATGTCAAGCAGTGGCAGTGGCAGCGACAGTGGCAGGGTGGGGCCAGGTGCCAGCAGCCGGGGGAAGGAAAGCCGTGATAGACCCTGATCGCTGGCCCAGCCAAGGGACCCTACCTGAGGGGTCCCGGATTGCGAAAGGGCGCAGGCCGGGCTGAGGGACACTCCCCCTCACCCTGAGCATGGTTCTGTGCGCTCACTGGGCCGTCAGTTTTAGCAGCATCAAAAAGCAGCCCCTCCTTCTCCCCTCCCCTCTCCTCTCCAGACACAAAGTCCTACAAGCTGACAAAACCTTACATGAAACGGGAAACAATCTGACTTCAGCCGGCAAGCACATTCCGCAGGACCAGGTGGGAGTCAGGGCGCCATGACTTTCTGAAGACAGGGGCATCTTTAAGATAACCACCACGCGGGGTGGCCCTGCTTCCTTAACTCCGAATCTGCCCGTCTGTCCCCTCTTAGCAACGAGGCCAGGGGACTAGGATGGCGGCAACATTCACGTTCACAGACAGAGCCCTCGATGAACCAGGCAAAGAAAAAAAAATGTATTTTTACTACCTTTCTTCAATTTTCTCTCTCTCTTTACGAAGCGAGGATATTTCTGGTAGTAGTTTAAAGCTGTGGAAAGACTTTATTATATTTTATTACAGAATTAGAAAATTTCAAAAATAATTGTTTGGAACCACAGTTAAAAAGAAACATAAAACCCCCATAAGAAAGCATTCTGGCACCTGTTAGAATTTCCCCTCGAGTTATGAAATGCAGCTTTCCAGCGATTGTTATAATAGCCGTGACTGTAATTTCAGCGGAATACTCATAATTTTTCTTCTGAACACATGATCATGACTCATTTTTTCTTTAATAGCTCAGTCATTTCAGGAACTACCTGCAAATTAAGAAAAAGAGTAATTAGGCCACTTGAGGCCACTGTGACTGGTCACCACTCCTCAGGAAGCCCTCGGAGGCCACAGGAAGTGTGAAGCCCTCCTGTGCCCAGGTGCCTCCCTCCCTCCTCCAGCCTCTCCTCCCGCCGCGGAGAGACCCTGACACAGGGCTGCAGGGCCAAGAGCCCACTCACTGCTTAGGAGCTTTCTGACACATCACAGCCCTCAGAAAGGCCCCGCACAAAACACAAGTCCAGCGTCTCCTGTCTGTGCCGAGTACCAGCTCCCGGCATTCTCCCCGCCCCACTGCACGCCTGCCTTCCCTTCAAAGGCCACACCAAGTCTCGCTCAGTCATGCCTCTGCCAACCTCCTCAACCTTTCCCCTCCTGTCTGTCCATTTGCTCACCGTTCATCTCACAAGCACTGCCGTGCTCCGAGCACACAGAAACGAGCCGCACGCTGACCACTGAACCATCGCTATTACCACCGAGGCCTCCTGCCACCACGGTGCTGGCCCGCAGGACAGTGAGGGCACGGGGAGGGCACAGTGAGGGGCAGGCCCAGGCTGAGATGGCTATTTACTGACCCCGAGTCTTCCCGGTTCACTGGCTGCACCGGGACTTTCAGTGTGGAGCTGTCCGTGTGGGACCTGCAGGGGGACGGCACGCAGCCGGGGCGCTAGCTGAGCCGCTGGTGTCAATATCCTCACCTAGGCTGCCAAGCGACCCACCGCCGTGCAGACATGCCCGCTGCACCCCTGGTGAGTGCGCCTCTCAATTATTTAGCAGAGCTACTCCCACTGGGTGGAAACAATGTGCTCGTACAAAATTCATCAAGGAGATTGTCGACACGTTTCTCCTGAACGTGGCTTTGTCTGCAGCCCATGGAAAGGCCCTGTTTCCCGCGGAGCCGGCAGGGAGCCGGCAGGGAGCTGGGGCGTCAGCTCGGGCAGCAAGTGCTGGCACCCCCCTCCCCCTCTCCTCGGAGGATGGGCCGCGAGCGTGTGCCAGCCACTCACAGGACATGCAGTGTGCGCTGTGCCAGGGATTGTAAGGTTGACCGAACAAAAAGAGACATAGATGGTGGAGAGAGAGAAACCCCCTCAACCCTTGTTGGGGCAGGAGGACCTTCTGTAAGGTTTTTAACAACTATGTGTTCTAAACCAAATTCATGTTTCCTTTAGAAAAAGTTGAGCTCTAGCCTGTTTTTCATGAAAAATTTAATCTAAAAAAGGTGGGTTTTTTTTTAACACAGCTATTGAGTTATTTTATATAAGATCTTAATCCAAAATAGATAATGCTAATTTTCATTCACAATGTTTGAGATTTTTTTTAAAATGTTGTTATCCCTTTAAATATTTGATTTTTAAAAGACAGAGTGTGGCCCCAGTGAATACATTCACTAAGCCACCATGTCCACTCCTCGGTCAGAACTGCCGTAATCACCACCGATGTGACCCTCACTCTGATCAGCTGAGGACGCCATGTGACGGGCACGACCGAGATGTGGTCCTTTTATGTGAGATGCCCTGGTGCTGCCGTCCCGCCTGTAGCAGCTGGTGAGCTAGGAAGGCAGTCATGAAAGGACAGAATCAGGAGCCGGCAGTAGTTGTGTTAACAACTTGCTGAGTAATTTCCCCAAATCACAACTCTCGGGGACACAGACAAATGGAGGAGAATGCATTTCGCTTGTAGAGACAAACGGGAGGGCCTCTGAGGGGAGGATGCCCGTGCTGACCCAGAGCAGCGGCCCCGCTCCATCCCCGCACCGCGTCCGGGGCGTCACTGAGCAGCGTGGGGTCCGCACGCACAAAGAGTAGAGGCACCGAGCGCATGGGGAGCACCCGGCGCTGGCAAAGCCCAGGCAGGAGCCAACCTCCTGCTGGACGGACCACCCGGCTGTCCTGGGCGGCAGGCTCTCCATCAGGCCCACGCAGCTCCCTGCGCGAGGGGTTCCTGCTCCCGCGAACCCACGTCTCCCCGGCTGGAGGCTACTTCCAGAGCCTCTGTCCCTGCACGAGTGATGGCTGCACAAGGTGACCCAGCAGCCTGTAGGCAGGCCCTGCGGTACCAAGAGGCCAGGCCAGGCCAACTGTACCCTTTACATGTGGCCACGTGAGAGCCAGGTGCTCAAACACCCTGCGTCCTTCTCTCACGCGGAGGATAACATGGAGGCAGCAGCCGAGTAGAAAGAAGAGGGAAAAATGAAGAGGGTGACCGTGGGAGTCGTGCTCCCTCCACACTTGTCACGTCAGGAGGGACGGCTTGAACCCTGCGCAGCTCGCAGAGCGCACTTGGGACAGAAGCGGGACCTGAGCGCCCACTCTCCCCCGGGAAGCGGGACCTGAGCGCCCCCCACCCCGCCCCGAGAAGCCCTGAGCACCCACTCCCCCCGAGAAGCTGGGGCAGGTTCCCCAGGAGGCTGATGTGACTGTCCTCACAGTACCTGCCAAATAGGAGTCCAGGTTGATGAGATGCCAAGAGCCAGGTGGACATTTTAAAGACAATACAGACCCCTTAGAGGGATAAGTATCATGCTCTAGGTAAACATCATGTATTTATTAGGACAACTTCACCTGAAGTAGCTCAAAATTATGTTCATATATTAATACACACACACACACACACACACACACACAGATGCACAAACACAGCATGTCTCCCTATACCAGCTTCCTCCCTGATCGACTCAGAGGTGCTCGGACGACAGGAGAGACGACAGCCACCACGCCAGCGCCAGCCTACCTTGAACAGATCGGCGACTATTCCATAATCTGCCACCTGGAAAATGGGGGCCTCGGGGTCTTTGTTAATTGCCACAATTGTCTGTGAAACAGAAACGAGAAGTTTGGTCTTTGTCAAGAAAACAGACCACGTACATGGGTAGTTCTATGTTCCCTTCCCCACTGACAAACGGGCAGGACTTTCACAGTCCGACTTAACACACAGGCCACACGACTGTCACTCCCAGCCCGGGGGAGCCCGCAGAGCGAGGGCAGCATCTCCCAGGACCGGAGCCTGCAGCTCAGTCCTGGAAACTACGGCCGGAGGAACAGGCCACAGGAACGACGGGGGTCAGAGACAGTAAACAAGGGTCCCCTCTGAGCCTCAAAGTCACGCGGACAAACCGTCCGAGCCACAGGCTCCGATCTGGGTGGAGGCGTCTCTTCTGGGCACAGGGAGCCTGGTTCCCGGCGACTGGCAGAGGCATGTGCAGTGAACGTTGGGTCACCATTTTCCTGGAGACCCTGCTAAGCATCTGACAGTTTCATCATCTGAGAGCTTTTCCATCCCTCGATGCAAAGTTACTTTTTAAAAAATATTTTTCTAATTGATTTCAGAGAGGAAGGGAGAGGGAGAGAGAGAGAGCCATGGATCAGCTGCCTCCTGCACGGCGCACACCGGGGACTGAGCCCACAACCTGAGCATGTGCCCTTGACTGGAATCGAACCCGGGACCCTTCAGTCGACAGGCCAACGCTCTATCCACTGAGCCACACCAGTTAGGGCTCCAAGTTACTTTTAAAGAAACAGCACCAAACTGTGGGCAAGGAACCACAGAAATATTTAAGAAAAAAATATTTGGGCTGGTTAGTTCTTTAGATTACTAAAAGAATATTCCTAAATTATCAACTATACATACTAATAATTATGATAAAACCTTGCTTATACCCTAGACCAGTGATGGCGAACCTATGACACGTGTGTCAGAGGTGACACGCGAACTCAATTTTTGGTTGATTTTTCTTTTTAAATGGCATTTAAATATATAAAATAAATATCAAAAATGTAAGTCTTTGTTTTACTATGGTTGCAAAGATCAAAAAATTTCTATATGTGACACGGCACCAGAGTTAAGTTAGGGTTTTTCAAAATGCTGACACACCGAGCTCGAAATGTTCGCCGTCACTGGCCTAGAGCTTAAATATATTTTTTATTGATTAAGATATTACATATGTGTCCTTATCCCCACGTTACCCCCTACCCGCCCCCCCCCCCCGCTCATGCCCCCCCCCCCCCGCCTGCCCCCGTTGTCTGTGTCCATTGGTTAGGCCTATATGCTTGCATATAAGTCCTTTGGTTGATCCTTCCCCCTTGCCCCCACCCTCCCCTACCTTCCCTCCAAGGCCCGACAGTCCAATCAAAGCCTCTCCGTCTCTGGATCAGTCCTTGTTCATCAGTTTTTGTTGTTCATTATATTCCACAAATGAGTGAGATCCTGTGGTATTTATCCGCTCTCCAGTTCCATCCATGCTGTGGCAAATGGTAAGAGTTCCTTTTTCTTCTTCCTCTTCTTAAAGAATACCTTTCAGCATTTCATATGATACTGGTTTGGTGGTGATGAACTCCTTTAGCTTTTCCTTATCTGTGAGGCTCTTTATCTGACCTTCAATTCTGAATGATAGCTTTGCTGGGTAAAGTAATCTTGGTTGTAGGTTCTTGGTATTCATCACTTTGAATATTTCTTGCCACTCCCTTCTGGCTTGCAAAGTTTCTGTTGAGAGATCACCTGACAGTCGTATGGGTATTCCCTTGTAGGTAACTGAGTTTCTTTCTCTTGCTGCTTTTAAGATTCTCTCTTTGTCTTTTGCTCTTGGCATTTTAATTATGATGTGTCTTGGAGTGGTCCTCTTTGGATACCTTTTGTTTGGGGTTCTCTGCGCTTCCTGGACTTATAAGTCCATTTCTTTCACCAGGTGGGGGAAGTTTTCTGTCATTATTTCTTCAAATAGGTTTTCAATATCTTGGTCTCTCTCATCTTCTGGCACCCCTATAATTCTGATGTTGGTACGCTTGAAGTTGTCCCAGAGGCTCCTTACACTATCTTCATTTTTTTGGAATCTTTTTTCTTTTTTCTTTTTCGGTTGGGTAGTTTTTGTTTCTTTGTATTTCAAATCTTTGACTTGATTCTTGGGATCCTCTTGTCTGCTGTTGGATCTCTGTATATTATTCTTTATTTCAGTCAGTGTATGCTTAATTTCTAGTTGGTCCTTTTTCATATCCTCGAGGGTCTCACTAGATTTCTTGAGGGTCTCACTAAATTTATCAGCGGTTTCCATAAAATTCTTGAAAAACCTTATAAACGTGGTTTTGAACTCTACATCCAGTCGTTTGCTTTCCTCCATTTCTGTCATTTGTGACCTGTTTCTTTGTCTCCGCATTTTTTATGCTTCCCTGTGTTGGTAGAGTGGTTTTGTGTGCTAGGTGTCCTGTAGGGCCCAGTGGCTCAGCCTCCCCAGTTACCTGAGGTGGACACTCTTGGTGCACCCCCTTGTGGGCTTTGTGCACAGTCTTGTTGTAGTTATGCCTTGACTGTTGTAGGATCACTGGGAGGAGTTGACCTCCAGGCCAATTGGCAGTGAGAATCAGCTGTGTCTACAGTGGGAGAACTTCTGTGCTGAAGACACCCTTCTGGGGCAAGACTTGCTTCAATGGGGCTTTGGTGCTCACTGAGTCTGCCCCCTGGGTGTGTCCCTTATGGATCTGAGGAGTTGTAATCCAGATGGTCCCCCTCTGACCACTGGGTACACTGGCTCTTGGAGGTTACCCAGCAGGAGCTATGAAGAGAACTGCAGATTCCCCTTCCTTTTTTGGAGTTTGGAGGTGCCCAGATGAAGCCCAGCTGTGAAGCAGTGCAAGCTGCTGTGGGGCCTTGGGCCTTCTCTTGGAAGTTCTGGGTCTGTCTGGCCCAGCTGCAGTTTGTTAGGTAATTTTCAGGTTGCAAAGGGCCAGGGCATTCATATGCAAAAGCCTCTGCCCCAGCCTGGGTGGGGCGGGGTCTCAGGGAACCAAAGGGCGGAGCAAGCAACTATGGCGGATTCTCAGCCCTGCCCTAAGGGGCCGCGCGAGTCTCAGTGTCCTGATAATTTAATTGCTGCAAGCACCTCTGAGGGAAAGCCGCCCTCGAGTTCCGAGTTCTGCCCGCTGCCAGACAGTCCAGTTTCTCCCCGTATGAGTCCTGGGTCCCCAGAGACTTCCGGGAACCGGAGTTCAGAGCAGTTGGGAGCTTGTGACTCCCTCCCGATTCAAAAAGACAGCTGCGTCCTCAGGTACCAGCCCCTTTCTGCGCACTCTCGAGCCTCCGTACCTTTGCACTTTACTTCCGCAGCTCCTGACCCTTAATGTGCTTTTCTCTTTCCTTCTAGTTGTAGAATTTCCACTCCGCCAGCCTTCCTGCAAGTTCTGGATGATGTCTGTTTTGTCTTTTTATTGTGTTTTGAAGTTGTTGTAGGAGGCAGCAATTTCGGTGTTTCCCTATGCCGCCATCTTAGTTTCTCCTAGAGCTTTCTTTTTACGTCCTTAAAAATCTGTGCTCTTCCTCCTTACAGAGTTTTAAAAGCAGATTGTATTCAACCATATCAATATGCATACTGTTCAAAAGTGCTTTCATTACACTGATTTGCTTGATATAACAACACATCTCATATTCTTTCAACTAAATCACAATGCTCATTGAAACTGCAGCTATCAGATTTATGAAAGCAGCTATCGGATTTAAGCCAATCACTCTGAAGTCCTGTTTCAGAGCTTAACCAAAAGGACAGCCAGACTGTTGTGTCTCCCACACCCGACAGTGATGACAGGGGCTGTGTCTTTCTCAGCTAGGCATCCCCAGCATGCAGTGCAAGTACGTGCTGAGTAAACATTTGCCGACTGCGTGGACAGACGAAGTCTTGGCTCAGGTTTATTCCTGTGGGTTGCTCCCTTTTTGCTTGGGCGTGTACTATCTGGTCTAGTCCATCTCTCACCCAATCCAGCCCTGCTGGCCTGCAGCGAGCACTTTCACCAGGGTCATCCTGGCGGGCAGTCTTTTATTTTCGAGAAGCAGGATTCTGGGTATGTCTGAACTGGCCCAGCTAAAAATATGTTACGGTTGCTGGTGTTGGAGTGTTTTTTCCCTCTAATGCAGCAATAACGTTTTCCGCGTTGGCACTGCTGTTTTCAGAACTCAGTAAAGAACCTGCCATCTGACTGTAAAATCTGACTGGTTTTGAGGCAATTCATTTAGAGGTTACAGAAGGTAGGGCATGTATCCTTTCACGGCAGAAGTTAAACCTGTTAAAAGTTTTATTACCTTTTATATCAAACTTCCATCTGAATGGATAAAAGCAGGGGTGTCAGAAGCATCTCTGACTTCATGACAGACTAAGTTCATCATTCGAACTGCACACTGTTATGCGTGACTCCGTGTGCTGTGTTCTGAGACGCGCACAGAGCCGTTGCACAGGACTTCCAGACATGTCCAAGCAGCAAGTGGAAGTCAGTGTTCGCTCTGTGCACTGGATTTTTAAAACTGCTACAGCATTAAGACTCCAACTCAAATGTGCCGGCACCCTTTAGCAACAACCCAAGAGGGGGGGCCTTTCTAATGTATGGGGGGGCTCTTAGGGAACCAGGCAGAGAATGAGCTGTTTTCACCCGTTTTTCCATCCACAGACCCAGAGCTGAAAGGGACCTCCACGCTGCCCTGGGCAGGCCAGGAGCTGAGTGCACACGGGACTCGCCGAGGTCACTAGCGCTGGAGCTGGACGCGGGGTCAGGCCCTTTCCAGGCACAGCACTGCCCCCCGACATCCTCAGGCCGCAGACCCACATGAACGGTTGAACTCCACGCACTGTGAGATCAATTTTATAAAGAGGAAAGTTTATCCACTTAGCAGCACTACTGTTGTGTCATTACCTTGCTGTCTTTCATCCCAGCTAAATGTTGGATGGCTCCAGATATTCCCACAGCAATATACAGTTCCTGAAAGAAGAGAGGCCGTATCATTAATATGTATTTATGTTATATAAAAGGACATTCATTAAATTGTTAATCAAAATACACTTACTAAATCTCACATGCAGGACAACCCAGGCCAACAAGTTCTACTGTACAGACACTGTCGCACTAGCCCTCTCCTAGCACATTCGCAAGCAGCATCGGAACGGGTCACAGTTCTGCGAGTCCTTCCGCCACACACGTCCACATTAGACTCAACAAGGCTTCAAAGCCTCGCCAGCCCTAGCTGTTTGGCTCAGTGGATAGAGCGTCAGCCTGCAGACTGAAGGGTCCCGGGTTCGATTCTGGTCAAGGGCACATGCCCGGGTTGTGGGCTTGATCCCCAGTAGGGGGTGTACGGGGAGCAGCCAATCAATGATTCTCTCTCATCGTTGATGTTTCTGTCCCTTCCTCTCGGAAATCAATAAAAACATGTATTTTTTAAAAGCCTCTCCATGTGCGTCATAAAATACTAGTAACATTGTTGCTTCATTCCAACAGTCAATGTCCATATACATGTAATATAAATGCAATTTTCTTTAAACCCCCAGAAGTGAATGCTGTTTGTTGACGTTCACCATGTCCCAGAGGAAGTAACAGACTCTGGGCCAAACCAACCCAGACAGGTGGCTCCGGGCCTTCCCGCCTTCTCACCAGCAGCACAGACAGGCGGACAGGCCCACGCGGCCACAGGACCTCCCCGACTGTCCTGCAGACAAGGGTTTCTGAACGAATAAAAGCAGGAGAACAACAGCCGAGCTGAGCCCGGGGTCCTGGCTGCTTCCTGAGGTCGGTGGCTCAGGCAGAAAGGCTGCAGTCACTGGTAGAGGATGTTGTCGGCTGCCTTCCCTGGCTCAGGGGCGTTTCTGCATGTCGATAAAATCACCACCACTATCACCACCACTACTACCAAACCCCCACAGGAGGCCAGGAGAACGCTATGTGGACCAAGGCCACCCTGCCCTGAGGCACTTTCCTCTAAACCAGAGAGTGAGTGAGGAAGAGAATGTGGAGAGACCATGAGGCGTGTTGAGGGGAGAACAGCACTTAAGGGCCAAAGAGTGGTGAGAGGAGGAAGGGAGCAGGCACAGAGGAAGGCGGGTCCTGGTGAGATTGGAGCCCCAGCAGCCCCAGGAGGGAGGGAACCCAGAGGGCGCGCCCAGGCCAACCAACAGCTGCAGCAGCACAGCCGGCCACTCAACTGGAGAACAGGACGGTGGGAGGAGTGAAGCTCAGCCAGCAGAGGACAGGGTTACTCTGCGATATAAGACAGCACCTCATTGCAAACAAGGGCCGGCAGAAAAAGGGCACAAATCCCTCCTCCTCTGTCAAAACTGGACAGACTGCAGCTGCAGACGCGCCCACAGAACAGGGGCTGAGACGAAGCTGCCGCGTCAGGGGCTGCAAGAGCACCCTGGCCTGTGGCTACGAGCCAGGCTCGGGAATCTCGCTGCCGCTGCCCATGTGTCAACCCCAGCCCAGCCCCTGACAGACAGGTAACTGTGGGCCATTCTCTAGCCTCTGGGCCCAGCTTGCTGGTCTGAAAAACCTCAGTTATGCGAACCCTCTTCACAGGTTTCTGTGAGGCTTGTCCGTAGCTTAGGGCCCAGCTTCCCGAGACCCCGCGGCCACGCGAGTTAAGGTGCGGTCCCCTCAGCGCACAGGTGGCCGCGGAGCCCCGTGCAGAGCTGGGCGGCGTGGACACGGAAGGGCTCTGGAGGGAAGCATGATTCCCATCAGTCACTGCACATCTTCATTTTTGTGACAGTCATTTCCCAACAGATGGCAATAAAGTCACTTGAGAATGGGGTCCTTTCCCGATTCATTCAGACGAGCTGTGTGACCAGCAGACTTGCAGGGCAGCCAGAACCCCGTGGTGCCAGCACTGCCCTTCCCAAGCGCCCATACGAGGTAGGAGCTGAGAAGCAATGCTCGCTGCGACTTTCCTGTGTCCACATCGTCCTTGCCTTCCAGGTGGGAAAAGACAACTAGCTCACGCTCACAGGCTCCCCACAAGGGCTCAATAAGAGGGTAAAAACCTACGAACAGTTCGGGAAACACTCGCGTGTGACGGGGCGCGGGCCTCTTGCGCGGCCCTGGCCCTGGGAAGCGCGAAGGCCGAGAGGCAGGGAGCCGACACCCGCTCCAGTCACCTCTGCCCGCAGGACCCACGTGTGCAGCCGGTCCCGGCCGTCCTGCTGCCACAGTCCTCCGGGCCAAGAAGCTCTCACAAGCCGGTTCCACTGGCCCAGGCTGAGGACAAGCCCACGTGGCTGAGAAGCAGGCAGATGCCTGGACTGAAGCGTGAGTCCTGCAGAGCAGGCGTGTGGCCACGGGTCTGACACGCTTGTCAGAGAAATCCACCAACGGCGGAGCCACGGGCAGTGTCCTCTGGCAGGCGACGTGGCCTGGGTGCGTCCTTCAGGAGAGTCCTCGCTTCCCTCCTGCTCCGCCCTGGCCGTGTGAGGACCTGCCCGCCGGGGGCTGGGCGGAGGCGAGGGCAAGCGGCCGTCCACCTGCACACGCGACCTCTGCCCACCCCGCTGGTGAGTCCGGAAGACGTGCAGGGTAACGTGAGCCGCATGTTCGATTCCACTGTCCCGTCAGCCTCAGCAAAGGAAAAAGCAGGTGAAGCTAACTTTAATGAATTCCTGCTCAGACCACCACATCCTGATGGGAACGTGCTGGACAGGAGCTGGGGAGGAGCCTTCGGGTCAGCTCTGCAGGTGCCTGCGGGGCCTGTGGAGGGAGATGAGGAGACGGCGCCTCGAGCCGCGGTGCCTGTGCTGGTCAGAACAAGACCGGCCACGGGGTGTTAAACTCAGAACAGGCGCAGCAGGACTGACCACGCAGTCGCAGGGCGTCGGGCCCATCACAGAGACCCACAAGCAGCCGAGCACTCCCGGTTCAGTACAGCACACGCACACTCTGAAAAGAAACCATCAAGTTCTTTTCTCTAGTAGGTTGTGTTTTTTCTTAAAACTCTAGAAGAACCTGGAAAAAATATATCCTTAAAAACTCACACTTCTCAAAAAAAAGGGGGGGGGCACCTAAATAATCTGAGTTAATAAATTAAAAATTTTAAATGCCTGGAACAAAATACCAAACAAAGAGAGCACAGCGGTCCCCCTTGCAAAGTTTCGGTTACCCATGAGCAGCTGCAGTCCGAAAACATTAAATGAAAAATTCCAGAAATGAACCAGTTTTTCCAGATTTTAAAAATTAGTGTAGCTGACATCCGATATTACATCAGCTTCAGGTGTGCAACATCGTGACTCCACATCTCCGTGCCTCACAATGTGGTCGCCACGGCAACCCCGCTCACCTGCATCACCGCAGTCTCTGCGTGTCAGTGACCACACTTTACACCCCGCAACTTCCTTACTTTGTAGCTGGGAAGCCGAACCTCTTACTCCCTTCACCTTAATCCACACGAGCTGAGTGCCGTGATGAAACCTCACGCTGTTTCCAAAACATCTTCAGATGATGTAATGTCTGACAATCACACACACTGATCTGTTCAAGTAAAGTTCTCATCTCAGAAGCCACTTACCAGTTTTTTCTCAGTAGTAATAAGAACTCCACTTGTAGAGTTCTCTTTATAAGGTAACTGACTCAATTCCTACCCTAATACCATATATTTCAAGTGAATGAAGGGATTCATTTACTAATTTCTTACTGTGCCTAATTTATCAATTTTATCATAGGAATGTATGTACAGGGGGAAAAAACAGTGTACAGGGTGGGGCAAAGGCAGGTTTACAGTTGTGAGTACATGAAACACAGTTATTTATTACTATTTTTATCTTCATCTGGGGATGTATTTATTGATTTTAGAGAGAAGAGGAGGGAAGAGAGAGACAAACATCAATTGGCTGCCTCTGTATGCACCACGACTGGGGATCAAACCCATAACCTTTTTGGCGTACGGGACAACACCCCAACCGAGACAGCCAGGGCACAGAGTTTATTCTTGTATTACATTAATTACGAGAGGCCCAGTGCACGAAATTTGTTCACTGGGGGTGCAGGTGGGGGTCCCTCAGCTCAGCCTGCGCCCTCTCGCAGTCTGGGAGCCCTCAGGGGATGTCTGACTGATGGCTTAGGCCTGCTCCCCAGCAGTCGGACATCCTTGCCACGGCCGCTGCACTCGGCAGCTGTGAGCCCGGCTCAGAGCTCCTGGCTGAGCGGTGCTTCCCCTGTGGGAGCGCACTGACCACCAGGGGGCAGCTCCTGCATTGAGCGTCTGCCCCCTGGTGGTCAGTGCACGTCAGAGCGACTGGTCGTTCCGTTCGGTCGATCTGCATATTAGCCTTTTATTACATAGGATAGGATAGGATTACTTTCCATATGAACAGCTGTAAACCTACTTCTGTCCCATATGTAGAGGGTTTGGCACCACATGGGGGTCCTGGAATGTACACTCTTGATAAAGGAGGATGACCACGTAACAGAAAATGTGGGGTGCACTTAACAGTAATACTTAGGATGACAGAAAATTAGTGAGCTGAGATCTCAGCTCAAGAAAGTTGAAAATGAGCAAGTGTAAGAAACCATTTGTTCAGTCACTAGTATCTATCTAAATAAAAGCCTACGTGACCATCAGACGGGTAGCTACGACGCGCACTGGCCACCAGGGGGCAGACGCTCAGTGCAGGAGCTGCCGAGCTACAGTCACTTGGCAGCTGCAGTTCCTGGGTGACACACTCAGAACCAGAGAGGAGGGAGCCCGATTCCGGGTGCATCACCCGAGACCCGCCCTCTCGCACTCCGGGACCCCTCGGGGGATGTCGGAGAGCCGGTCTCCCCGATCCCCGCAGGCCCGGCCCAGGGACCCCACGGGTGCACAAATCAGTGCATCGGGCCTCTAGTAACTAAATAAATAAGGTGAGAGAGAGAAGGTTCAGGTCCTGACTCCTCCACTTACCATCTGCGTTCTTGGGAGTTACTTAACCTCTCAAGGGTTCACCGCATTGTGAAAC
This sequence comes from Myotis nattereri, assembly GCF_964212035.1. NCBI lineage: Eukaryota > Metazoa > Chordata > Mammalia > Chiroptera > Vespertilionidae > Myotis > Myotis nattereri. The sequence continues at coordinate 278,918 of NC_138097.1, read as the reverse complement.
GGAGGTAAACACGCGCAGCTAATGGGAGTGTGTGATTATCAAACCACCACGCACGTGAAGTGCTCACAATAGGCTACAGAGGCTATTGGTGCTGCCAGCACCTAATCACCACCAGACCTTTAAACTAAAAGTTATAATATGACAGCCACTGATCACATGAATTCCACTTCACTTGAGCAGTTTCAACTATTAGTCTCTCAAAGAAATTTCTTTTTACAGTGACATAGTTCTCCTGGGATAATGTACTGGAAAATGTCATTGATTCCTGTTGGTTCCTTTTTTGAATTTAAAAAATATATATACTTTAAAATTTATTTCAGAGAGAGAGGGAGAGAGAGATAGAAACAGAAACATCAATGATGAGAGAGAATCATTGATCGGCTGCCTCCTGCACGCCCCTTACTGGGGAACTAGCCCACAACCAGGGCATGTGCCCTTGACCGGAATCGAACCCGGGACCCTTCAGTCCACAGGCCTACGCTCTAACCACTAAGCCAAACCCGCTAGGGCCTTTTTTGCATTTTTTTAAGGTGAGCTATAGAGTTATAATTTCTGCCCAACTTCCTAGACAGTGGTGGTTGAATGTGGGGTGAATTTCTTTATAAAATTCGAACACAATCTTTGTACAGGGATACGTATCCCAGATACACATTATCAAGACATTAAATTGGTTGTATAAAATATATAAGAGGTAAAAATTAGACAAGTTTATGATATAAACTCATACACTGACTCTTTCTGGAATTGGGACAGTATTCTGCCTGCAGAAACTTCAATCTGCTTTACTGTAAACAAAGTAGAAAAATTTAAACATTTAGTTTTTTGTTTACATGACACATGAATTTGAGTGGAGTGGTTAACTCTGGAGCTGCCAGAGCACCAAGGCCAGGCCAATACTGCTTCATCTCTGAAAATCAGCTTTAAAATTTCTTTTCTACCAACAGCCTCCCTTTCCAGACAGAGTTGGGGAAGGAATATAAAAAACTACATTTCTTCGAAGATGAAAATTTAAGAAAACATCATAAGCAATTCCAACTAAAGTTCAGAGATCCAACGTTACGTTCTCAAAAACAATACCTATCACTGTCTCAGACTGGACAACAGTTTTACAACATGGCAAGCTCTCTCTCCACCTTCCTTACTCCAAAGACTACAGAGGCATAACCTTCAACAGCAACTGTTCCAGCTAAAACATGGCACACACCCACAGGACAACTGCCGGGTTAGGAGTTAAAGGGAGTTTATTACAGCAAATAACGAATGTCTTTTTGAGGAGTAGATTAACCTAACTGTACTTTCTAATTACGGCAAGTCTCCTGCGCATTAATGTTGCTATAGTTCATCTTGCTGCTCACTTAAAGGCCAAATTATCTTACGTTTGCCAAATGTGTTTAAGTCCCTTCTCTTTTTGGACGAGACCCCCAAATGCAAAGCACAGTGATCGGTGGCTCTTTCCCCAAAGAGCGCCCTCCTGTGCCACAAACTCCCAGGCAGGGCGATGGCTAAACTGAGCGTCACACAAAGGGACCTGACCCACACTTGGGTTTGAAGCTCAGAGTACGTCCCATCCATCAAACAATGCTCCCGGCGAGGACAGCACTCAGGACGCACATTCGTCACCACAGTTACACGAGCCGTCTTGGGGATGCCAGCAACCACACTGTGCTCTATAAACATGACAATCACTCAAAGGAATGGATAATATTCCCATTTACAGACGAGAAAGCACAGCCTCGGGCAGGGTGAGTGAGTTGTCTAAGGATCTATCCACATAGGAAAAGGCAGGATTCTTAACCCAAGTTTTTTAAACTCAGTACTTTCTCTACTATCCCACAATAGCTCGTATTGTGACAGTACTGGCAGCTTTAATTGAAGTCACTAGTCTATTAAAACTCTAGTATACGTTTATCTAGAGATAAATCTCTGAAGCCAGATGAGATGAACAGCTAACTTGGGTTTATATGTAAAAAGTAGCATCAGTTGTAGCTTCCACCGGATTCTGTCCCACGTTACTCAGAACCAGCTGGTACTTTATCTCTGGGCTCCTCGTGCTGAGTAGGGACACACGCTTCACCCTGCAGCTCTCTCTGCCAATCACTCTCAACAGAACACTTCTCAGCCAGGCCCCCCACGCGCACCAGCGGCAAGGCCGTCAAGGAGACGGACCCAGAAGAGGCAAGACTTGGAAATTACTGTTTACTGTTGTTGATGCTTGTTTTAATTTACGTACCTGCATTGAAAACCAGCTAATAGTTCCAGATAAAACAACACTCGGACCTGGCTTTCAATGTCGTCAATATCTGGCTCCCAATGACTCCTAACGGGAAGTCAGAGCAAAGGCAGCAGACACTCAGGAGGCAGCGGTCCTCGCCCAGCCTCTGGAGGCTTCACATGGACGGAGCTTCCCAGGCGTGTGCTCACTGGGCAGAGGATGTGAGCCCTGAATTCAGCCAAACATGTTTGGAACCCTAACCCCAGCCTTGGAAATGAGCGTCTCCACGTTCTCCTGCCGGATCCTCTTTCCCCAGGAGGAGCCAAGTGGGTGCCTTCCTCCAACTCCCTGGAGGGGACACGCCCAGAGCAGACGGCAGTTCATACACCACAGCAGATGCTTCAGCATGTACTCCACTATTTTTTACAAAATGTAAACGAATAACCCAGTTGCTCAAATACAAAGTTAAATTTTTTTTTTAAAATAAGGACATTAACTATACTGTGGCTCACAATTGAAAAAGTTTAACTCTAACTCAGAAAAAGTGAAGTTTCAGCTCTTAACCTTTTAGTACTGTTTTTAAATGATGGGTTTTGAGTACATAGGATGCATAGGACCTGAAATAAGGTTTTTCTTCAGAGAATTTTTTATAGTAAAGTATAACTTTTAATATTGAACTATTTTGCAATTAAGTGCCTAGTATTAACTTGAGCTTCTACATTATTTCACACATTTTTCAGTGTGGGAAAACACTCCCCAAGTTTACTGAGAATGTGAGGAAGCCAAGTATGCTATTAGATACCTTGTTGAAATTATTCAGATTAATTTATATTGAAATATTTGGGTAAATGACACCAAAGTACTTAGATATATGAACAATCTAGTGCAAAGCTTTGCATTTCAGCAGGTTAAATAAAAAGTTTGACTATCAAGTATTTTATCATTAAGGTTTCCCAAGTCAATCAGAACATGCTGAATTGTATAGACCAGTCAAGAATACTGGCGCAGTGAGGAACTCTAAGGTCGTCTAAGCAATCGCTACTTATCAATGAGAAAAAACCCGAAGCCCCAGGAACAGCTCACCAGAACAGGCTCCCAGGTACTACTCTCTTCACTCCCCTCGCTGCTACTTTCCCAAAATTACTAGGAAAAGCAGGCCACTGCTTAAGCACAGCCTTTCTTGATGTTTAGTCTAAAATTACGATAAGCCCTAGCTGGCTTGGCTCAGTGGGTAGAGCGTCGGCCTGGGGACTGAAGGGTCCCGGGTTCAGTACCGGCCAAGGGCACAGGCCCAGGTTGCGGGCTCGATCCCTAGTAGGGAGCATGCAGGAGGCAGCCGATCAGTGATTCTCTCTCATCATTGATGTATCTCTCTTTCTCTCCCTCTCCCTTCCTCTCTGAAATCAATAAATATATCTTTAAAATAAAGAAATAAATAAGATAAAATAAAATTATGGTAACTTTTATGCCAAGGAGCTCACAAAAGCTACAAAATAACCTGAGAAAAACAGTTTGGAGGTTCCTCAAAAAGCTAACCACAGCCCTAGCCAATTTTGCTCAGTGGTTAGAGCGTCGGCCCACAGACTGAAGGGGCGCAGGTTTGATTCTGGTCAAGGGCAGGTACCTCGGTTGCAGGCTCAATTGCTGGCTCTGGTCGGGGCATATGCGGGAGGCAACCAATCTATGTGTCTCTCTCACAGAGAAGTTTCTCTCTCTCTCCCCCTCCCTTCCACTCTCTAAAAATCAACGGAAAAAATATCCTCGGATGAGGATTAACAACAACAAAAAGCTAAATATAGAATTACTATCTGGCCCAGCAACCCCACTCCTCGGTGTAGAACCTAAAGAACCGAAAACAGGGACTCAAACAGATACTTGTATGTGAATGTTTACAGCAGCATTATTGACAATGGTTAAAAGGTGAAAACAAAACAATCCAAATGTCCATCGACAAATAAATGAATAAACAAAATGTTTACGGAATATTATTCAGACATTTTTCAGCCATAAAAAGGAATAAGGTTCTTACACACACTATAATACAGATGAAATCTGAAAACACGCTAAATGGAATACACAGTCACGAAAGGACAGATAATGTAGGATTCCACTTTTATGAAATACCCACCAGCACAGGCAAAATCACAGAGACATATGGGGATGACCAGGGAGGACCAGGGGCTGGGATGGGAGGGAGGAGCTACTGTTCAATGGGTATGGAGTTTCTCTGTTTGGGGCCATGAAAAATTTTGGGTATAGGGACGATGGTTGCACAACATTGTGACTGTTATTACTGCCACTGAATTGTATACTTAAAAATGACTAAATGGCATATTTTGTTAGATTTCACAACAATCAAAAAGTCATTAGAAAGTTATCACCCTGTCAGAAAACTTCACACAATTCTCCATCTTTAAAAAACTTAATTCTAGACTCTTATGTTTTTGCCAATTATAAAATTTAATTACTATAATTAAATTGTCATTTAAAATTAACTGTCATTTAAAAAAATGACAACAACAATAAGGGGGAAAGATATGACAGGATCTACGTGAATCCTCTGTCCTATCTTTGCAATTTTTCTGTAACTCTAAAACTGTCTAAAAAAGAAAGTTTATGGGGGGAAAAAGCCAAGAAGATTTGTGAAGTTCAGCCTAAGTTACAGAAAGATTTCCTTTTAGCACCTTCTAGAGTTGTAAGAATTTCATTAAGTTATTAAAACATTCTTTTGTACAAGATGTTAGTACTCATATCTTGGAGCTTAAAGTGAACGAAGGGGTGGGATTACATATGCTGAATGTCAGTTATCCATTGAATAAACACTGCCTTCTAGTGCATGTCTATGTTCTCTGACATTCATGTGCATGTTTATATCTGAAGCTATTCATGAGAAAGTAAATTAGTTTTAATATGAACCAAAAATTCAGTTAGAATAAGAATAAAAATTTAGAATAGTTCTATTCCTTTCAAGTTACCACACCAGGAGAGCTACAGCAAAGATTTTCTGTCTACTCTTACTGATTTTCATGTCAGCTGTTAAATTGGACTGACAAGATAGGTCAATATATCATATCAGTGGAATGCTTTCAAAGTTACTCTATATGTAAAAAGAATTCAACAGACTCTCCAAACTTACAAATTTTAACTTTATATAAACAATAATATTGTATAAAAATTTTACTGATATAGTCCTTTGGAATAAATGTTTAGATAAATCAGTCTAACAAAAATGAATCAAAGATAAAATTAGAAGTCAAAGATACAACTAATTGTTAGCAAATACGTTTTTAACTTCTGCACAACCGGTTTATGCATCCAGACCCCCATGTATACACTCTGCAGCCTCTCCTGGTCCCTCCGGACTGCACTGCAGGACTGACCGCCCGCCACGCGACGGCCTCTAAGCAGCTCCGTGTTCAGGGTGGACGCCAGTCCACACAGAATTGCTCTTGGTCCTCTTGGGACTAGAACAGCAATTGCTTTCAGCTAAATGCACTCACATATGAATATTTCAGTACAATTTAATGCTTCTATACCAAACCCAAAGGAATAAAGCATCAATTTGTGAACACAGTTCTCTGGGAGTTAAAAGCCAAGCTGGATAATGCAGTATGAAAAGGACACTCGATCTGCAGCTTTTTAGCCGGACAGAACAGCAGTCCCAGCTGTACACAAATAACTCTATAAAGTTTGTTCCTACACAGACTTTCTGACATTAGTGAGTTTTCAAAACAGAGCCCCAGAATCAAAATTTCTTGTGTTGATAAATTCTCCCAAAATTGCTTCTTCATCTAGAAACTTTTCGCTTACTATCAGAATTATAAATGGACCCTGATCTGTTAGTGTAACACCAAAATGCAGACAAAGCAACCTACTGCCACGAAGAAGATGCACTGAATGCAAAAACCCATTTCCCTGGCAATAGATAACAGATTCTATAATGACTGCAACATGCTTCTCGCCTGATGGTTAGGAAGGTGAAGTCAGCAACAGTCTGCAGGCAATCCAGAAACAAATGTAAACGGGGAACTGCCACTGGCCAAGGCTTAAAAGCCATTCTAACTCTAATCATGGCATAAATCTGACATTGTATTAAGCTCAACAAATATTAATGTGCTAACAACATCCAATGACATTATCAGACATCAGTTAAAGAAATAAGAATTCAGCAGTATCTGTTCATTATTTCAAAAGAAAAAAAAGTCTTAGCAAATGAGGATTTGTAATAGTAACTGCTGGGCACAATTTTAAGTGTTTTACATATATTAACTCAGCAAGATTTTATAACTACCAAACAAAACAATGACTATTTTTTATTGATTTCAGACAGGAAGGGAGAGGGGGGGAGAGAGAGAGAAACATCAATGGAATCATGGACCGGCTGCCTCCTGCATGCCCCCTACTGGGGATTGAGCCGACAACCCGGGCACGCGCCCTGACCGGGAACAGAACTGTGACCTCCTGGCTCCTAGGTGGATGCTCAGCCCTGAGCCTCGCCGGCCGGCCCCACAGTGACCATCAACTCCACTAGACGGTGCCAATACTGCACAGAGAAGTTCAGGGGCTTGTCCAAGGTCACACAGGAAGCCAGTGGTAACACTAAGAGCTGGACTCAGGCAACCTGGCTGGAAAGTCTAAACCCTTAACCCTTTTTAACTATTACATACAGTCTATTGTAGGGAACTTCTTTAATCTGATAAAGAATGTCTACCAAAAACAGACAGCAAATATATCCAGTAGTGTACTAGTAGAGGGATTTCCTTGAAAATAAGAATAAAGATGTTTATCATCACCGCTTTATCTAATAATATCCAAGGCCAAGACTTGTCTGTGCCTATGGGTTATGCATATGTGTTCTTTGGTTAATCTCGTCACTGTCTTTCATCCACTGCCCCTCCCCTCTGACAGTAGCTGTCAGTCTGGTCCAGGTATCTACGCCCCTTGCACAGCAAAGGAAACCAACAAAATGAAAGGGCAACCTACTGAATGGGAGAAAAGTATCTGCAAATCATATATCCAATAAGGGGTTAATATCCAAAATATATAAAGAACTCATACAGCCCTAGCCGGTTTGGCTCAGTGGATAGAGCATCGGCCTTCGGACTAAAGGGTCAAGGGCACATGCCCAGGTTGCAGGCTCGATCCCCAGTAGGGGGCGTGTAGGAGGCAGCTGATCAATGATTCTCATCATTGATGTTTCTCCTCTGAAATCAATAAAAATATATTTTTAAAAAATAGAACTCGCCCTAACCGGTTTGGCTCAATGGATAGAACGTTAGCCTGTGGACTCAAGGGTCCCAGGTTCGATTCCGGTCAAGGGCATGTACCTTGGTTGCAGACACCTACCTGGTAGGGAGTGTGCAGGAGGCAGCTGATCAATGTTTCTCTCTCATCGATATGTCTAACTCTCTATCCCTCTCCCTTCCTCTCTGTAAGAAATCAATAAAAAAAAAAACATAAAAAAAATAGAACTCATACAACTGAATAGCAATAATAATAATAATAATCCTATTTAAAAATGGAAAGACATACAGATAGATGGCCAACAGGCACATGGAAAGGTGCTCCACATCACTAAATCTTTAGGGAAATACAAATCAAAACCACACACAGTACTCTTACAGCTTTTCAACTTTCTGTAAGTTTGAAATTATTTCCAAATAAAAAGTTAATTAACAAATAGAGAGGAACGAAGTCTTTGTTGCAACATAAGCTATAGACTGGTGGTTTCATATCACTGCGTTGGAATTCTTAAAGGGAGCATGAATCCATCAACATACCAGGAGATGTTCCATGTATACGTGTTCAATGATCTTCTGTATGTGAGTGTAAACTGCTGTGAATATCAAAGAAAAATGTACTTAAAAGTGTAACCAGCCCTGGCCAGTGTGGCAAGAGGCAGTCCGCGCACCAAAGGGTCACTGGTGTGATTCCCAGGCAAGGGCACACGCCTGGGTTGCAGGCTTGATCCCCGGCCTCACATTGATATCTCTCTCTCTCTCTCTCTCTCTCTCTCTCTCTCTCTCTCTCTCTCTGTCTGTCTCTCTGTCTCTCTCTCTCTCTCTCCTCCCACCCTCCCTCCCTCCCTTCTACTCTCTCTAAAAATCAACAGGAGAAATACCATCGGGTGAGGATTAACAACAAAAAGTGTAACTAAATTCATAGAATCTTTTGGATATTATGTTTTCTCAAAATTTTTGATGATAAAAGGAAAATTATTTTGTGAGTACAATGAAATGTTTCCCTTACTTGAAAAAACAGGGAACTTCTTACTATTTGCGATGATGCTTTTCAGAACTATTACAAGAGGTTCCTAGTAGAGAACACAGATAAAAGTTTAATGAAGATAAATGAAAGGACTGTGCTCAGTTTTAAACACAAAGAAACACGCATGACCAGCAGACAAGGGAGACGGTTCAACAGCCGGCGAGAAAGTGGGGGGATCAGACAGCTCTGCGTGTCCACAAGCGGAACCCATGCCAACGGTGGGGTGTGGCTGCCAAGAACCTAATGCAGCGTTTAGCAGCATTAATTAAAATATTATTTAGGAGATAATAATCCAAATCTGCACTAGTCGGAACAGTGTGAGGTAATCATTCAATCCAGGGCCTCAGGGCTCCTGCTTACAGCCGAGGGAGTAACTCCTGTCAGACTCGCCCTCCTGAGGAGGAAGCGATGCGCCTGGTTAAACACAGACAGTCCCTGTGTACGGACGCGGAGACCCACCAGACAGGAGCATCTGAGAGGCCAGCTCTGCAGGGAGGAGGCACGAGGTGAGCCCACCATGCACCTCTACCTGCTCCCGATCGGAGAGCAGCCCCTGGAAGGAAAACCACAGTCAGATCAGCTGAGGAAACACAGCGCCAGTCCCTTGGCTGCCACGGTACCAGGAAAGGAAGGGAAAACCCCAGACGGAACAGACTCTGCTCAGCAGTCGGTGAGGCCTGCATCAGCCCCATGTGCGGTGGTGCCTCTACGCCACGGCAAGGACGAAAAGAGAAGGCAGAGTTTGGAGTTTTATTTCTGCCAAGTTAACTGCCTGCTAAAATCAAAATGTAATATTCTTCAGAGGAATGTAACAGAATCCATAATCTCTGCATGTTATTCACCATCTATAACCCACTAGTACCAGGACAGGGATGCTCAGCCACGGTCTGCACCTCCCTGGGGCCCCAAGACCCCTCCAGGTGCCTCCAAGGTCAAGACGTTCACAGTGACATCGAAGTGCCCCCTGCCCTTTTCTCTCCTCCTCTCACACTGTACAGTGGAGGCTCCTGGCGACTACATGACTTATGAGGAAATCACCACTCTGATAACTACGAGAATGTCCCTGTACTTTTCTGTTTCCTAAAAACCTTTAAGGTAATAGGTCTTCAAGTATAAATATGAATGTTTAGAGAGCTTAACTCAGTTCGTTCTCAGGACAGTAATGGTGCTCTTGCAGTTATAACTGCTCCAAGGTCTTTAACCCCATTACCACCCAATAAACTGACATCTGAAATCCCAAAGGTTCCTTGTACACACAAGCAAACACAGTATTTGTTGTCCTGGATGGCAATAGCACTTAATTTTTTTTTTTTTATAAAATATATTTTATTGATTTTTTACAGAGAGGAAGGGAGAGAGATAGAGAGTTAGAAACATCGATGAGAGAGAAACATCGATCAGCGGCCTCCTGCACATCCCCCACTGGGGATATGCCCGCAACCCAGGCACATGCCCCTGACCGGAATCGAACCTGGGACCCTTCAGTCCGCAGGCCGACGCTCTATCCACTGAGCCAAACCGGTTTCGGCAATAGCACTTAATTTTTGAAAACTTTATATATTTTAAATTTTAAACCTATTATTTTTTAAACTTTTTAATGTTTTTATTGATTTCAGAGAGGAAGGGAGAGGGAGAGAACTAAAAACATCAATGACGAAAAAGAATCATTGATTGGCTGCCTGCCTCCTGCATGCCCCTCATGGGGATGGAGCCCACAACCGGGGTGTGTGCCCTGGTTCAACCACGGAGCCATGCCAGCTGGGCTGAATGTTTTATTTTACACACAGACATGGTGAGTTTAAAAGCCAAAAATTATTTATTTTAACTTTTCAGACCAGAAAGCAAAGAGTCAATTCTGAGAAAACAATTGAAAGTTTTTGTTGCCAAGGACAAAATTTGAGCATTGAGGTGATAATTAGAATTCTAAAAAACTTGTATCCATGAATATGAGCTTTAAAGTGTCTTTTAATAAGACAAGTGGTGATATTAGTAAATGTGATTTCTTTGATATTGATAAAATATGGTTTGCACACTTGGGAGATGTGCCAACTCAGCAAACCATTATTTTCTAAATAGACAATGCGTAATGTTGCAAGATGGCAAAAGATCCATTCAAAGTGCAATGTAGACCAATGGATCTTTTTTTTTTTTTTTTTTTTTTTTTTTTTTTTTTTTTTTATTGCTTAAAGTATTACAAAGGGTATTACATATGTGTCCATTTTATCACCCCGCCCTAGACAGTCCCCCAGCCTCCCCTATGCCCCAGTGTCTTATGTCCATTGGTTATGCTTATATGCATGCATACAAGTCCTTTAGTTGATCTCTTACCCCCCTACCTCCTGCCCCCCAACCCTCCCCGGCCTTCCCGCTGCAGTTTGACAATCTGTTTGAGGCAGCTCTGCCTCTGTATCTATTATTGTTCAAAAGTTTATAATGGTCTCTATTATCCATGAATGAGTGAGATCATGTGGTATTTTTCCTTCATTGACTGGCTTATTTCACTTAGCATAATGTAGACCAATGGATCTTAACGTAAGAGAATGAAATGTTCATTGATATGGTTTCAGAATCCACACTTGAAATAACCTTTCCGAAATGACTACTTGTCAAGTTCTGATGTGACGTTAAAGAACAATATCCACAATTTTCTGAAAAGGCCATTAAAATACTCCTTTCACCAAGGTGTTTTTCATAGAACTAAAACACACGATCCAAAAATTTTCATAAAACCACAAAAGACCCCGAATAGCCACAGAAAACCTGACAAAGCAAAACGAAGTGGGAGGTCATGCTACCTGATCTCAAACTAGACTACAAGGCCGTAGCAATCAAAACGACATGGTATGGGCATAAAAACAGACACACAGAACGATGGAACGGAATACAGAGCCCAGAAAGAAACCCGCACCTATGTGGTCAGTTAGCACCTAACAAAGGAGGGAAGAGCGCACTGCGGCATAAAGACAGTCTAGTTATAAACGGCCCTGGGAACGCTGAACAAATACAAGCCACAAATGAAACCAGACCACCTTCTTACATCACATACAAGAATACACTCAAAATGGCTAAAGGCTTAAATATAAAACCTGAAACCATAAAAATCCTACAAGAAAACAGGCAATCATATCTCTGACATGTCTCTTAGCAGCATTTTTTCTGATATATCTCCTCTGGCAAGGAAAACAAACAAACAAAATAAGCATCAAACTAAAAAGTGTCTTCACAGCAAAGGAAACCAAACACAAAGAGAACCCACTGAATGGGGAAGGCAGTCGCCAATGATACATTCAACATGAAATAAAACGGAAGATGAACAGGGAAGGCCCAGCATGGGAAAACATTCACAGCGCACGCATCTAACAAAGAATCTGTACACAGCTTATATAAATAACTCCTCCAAAGAGATGATAACACAAAGCATCCAATTTCAAAATGGGCAAAAGACTGAACAGGCACTTCAAAACAAATTCCAAGAAAATACTTATAATTTTGACTCTTGTGAAATTTTGAATGAACATCTGATGAACAGGGCACTGAGATGAGAGACATTTCTAATGGCTGTGACAATACAGGCTTCCCACTCTCTCAGAGTGGAGTGTTCCAAGGAAACCGTCCATTAAGCCAAATGGCATAAAACTAAGCAATTGTCATTCATTTATATGCAGTGGTTCTCAACCTTCCTAATGCCGCGACCCTTTAATACATTTCCTCATGTTGTGGGGACCCCCAACCATAACATTATTTTCGTTGCTACTTCATAACTGTAATTTTGCTACTGTTATGAATCGTCATGTAAATATCTTATATGCAGGATGTATTTTCATTGTTACAAATTGAACATCATTATAGCATAGTAATTAATCACAAAAACAATATGTAATTATAGATGTGTTTTCCGATGGTCATAGGCGACCCCTGTGCAAGGGTCGTTTGACCCCCAAAGGGGTCGCGACCCCCAGGTTGAGAACCGCTGGTTTATATGGATTACTGTGTGTGAGTTCCCAGACCCCCACACGGCCTGACACACGGAACCGAAAGTAACACCAGGTCACAGTGAATGCAGGGCCACTCCTGCCGTCAGGACGCCACTGCCTGTCACTGCAGAACAAACACTGAATACGATTTTCGCTTTTCACTTTTTTTTCACAAAAGTCATAAGTCCTCTTCAGATTTCTTTCAGTTAAGCGAAACAGAATAATAATGTAGGACTTTCGTGAAAGCGAAGTGGCTTGACCCACGCTTTCAAAAAGCGAAGGTACCTGTATCTTGCTTTGAAATACAGTAAGGCCGCTCATTTCCCTCCACATGATATTTAAAGTGGCTGAGCATCCTACTCACTGAAGACTTGCATCCTCTAAGAAATGTGATGATCATTACGTATTTCAAAGACTCAACTGTGAAAGCTAAGCATTCCCTTTGTAAGTTTTGGACAGGTTTAACTGAGGAACTTCCTGGGATTGCTTGTCTAGGTGGATCTGAATTTTCTAAATTTCATGCAACTAGATAAAATACAGAAATGCAGTAGGTGTTCAGAAGATGTAAGACTAGACGACAACTGTCGTTCACAGCTCCCAATTTCAAGATTCTGTGTTCATTATTATAGACTCATTATTCTTTTTTTTTTTTTAATATATTTTATTGAGTTTTTACAGTGAGGAAAGGAGAGAGACAGAGAGCCAGAAACATCGATGAGAGAGAAACATCGACCAGCCGCCTCCTGCACACACCCCACTGGGGACATGCCCGCAACCAAGGCACACGCCCCTGACCGGAATCGAACCCGGGACCCTTCAGTCTGCAGGCCAACGCTCTATCCACTGAGCCAAACCGGTTTCGGCAAGACTCATTATTCTTGTTGATCGATTTTATAATATATAGGCTTTACAGCAAATAAATGTCAATGTGAACTTATAAAGTCCATTTAACAATGAAATGCTGCTTTTACCAAATTTATATTTCGTGTTATAAAATGAATTTGAAAAATTTGAAAAACAATGGTGGATTTAAGAACAGCCAAGCACTGACCGAGTCCCGGAAGTCCACAGACCTTGTGAAGAACACACTCACCATGGTAACGGCTACCTGCTTACGCACACGGATCAGGACATAAATCACTGAGGTGAGTGTTCAACAAATGCACACGGTCTTATCCCCAGGTAACTTTGCATATTTTATTGCAATACTTACCGGTGCTACTATCTTTCCTGTCTGTCCAACTTGCATGTCGTTGGGAACAAAGCCAGCATCCACAGCAGCACGAGAAGCGCCAACTAAGGGGAAACGGTCATTGTTTAAGCCGATGGTTCAGCTAGCTGGGCGGCCACTGATAATTACAGAACAAAACAACCCCCCAACACTGATAGAGTACAGTCAGAAACTTACTTTATTAAGGTCTTATGTTATCAACTCCTTCCTTTATCAAGCCCCTTTATTTCTCAATGATTTTTAGCTTCTGGGTCATTGTCACTTTCTCAAATACTAGTCTTCATTCTTGGAGATTTTAACACCCTGGATTCTTAGTTCCTTAAACGACTCTCCTCCAGTTACTGTCGTCCACGCTACCTCACCCACACCCACGGCCATATACCAACTTCTCTGTTACCAATATCCCTTGACAACTTCCATTTCCAAAGTCTCTCTGTGACCTCCCTCTTCCTAACTGACTTCCATTAGTGCCTAACTCCCACTGGGACCCACAATTCTATTCCCTGACTTTCTCTCCCCTCGTATGTTCTACCTTTCCTATAAATGATTAAATACAATTTTAAAATATTAAATGTTCATTTCAATTTGTATGAGATTTATATCAGACCACCAATAAAGAAAAAAACAAGGGCATTCCTGAATCTGAAGTAGGCACTGGAGCTAATATTTAAATTCTCTTAAAAATGGAAAAAACTACTAAGATTTGGCAAATTAAGTGTTGCATAAATAATAAAAAAGACTGGAGACGCCCACTCCTCACTGAATGCTTTATCATTACCTTGAAGACTAAGAAAAACTGTTTCAGAGAGAAACGTAAAAACTGGAAAAAGTGCCGAAACCAGTTTGGCTCAGTGGATAGAGCGTCAGCCTGCGGACTGAAGGGTCCCAGGTTCAATTCCGGTCAAGGGCATGTACCTGGGTTGCGGGCACATCCCCAGGAGATGTGCAGGAGACAGCTGATCGATGTTTCTAACTCTCTATCTCTCTCCCTTCCTCTCTGTAAAAAATCAATAAAATAAAATTTAAAAAAAACTGGAAAAAGTAAAATAATTTTCAGCCTTGAGTGACACAGATATATGAAAAAATAAAGAAAAAAGATCTCCAATGAAAAGGGAACATTTTTCTGCTAAGGAAAACAACTTTACCTGCAGCATGTAGTTGATCTGCCAAATCATATAACAACTTAAAGTTCTCGCCACTCTTCAAACCCCGACCTCAATAAAAAAGAAAAAAAATAGGCAAATATAAACTCCATTCTACAAAAATTTTGCAAGTTTGTATACCTGAGCAATCTTCGCATTTCACAATGGTCACAGTAAGCATGCTCCCTCCTCCCAGAAGTCTGTCCCGTCTTGCCTGGTGATGCTCCTATACTTCCGTGAAGCATTCAATACCGCTGTCATTAACTAACCAGTTAACTACGGGGATAACCCATCTTTCAATCAGTCTCCCCACTAGCACAAAAACTCTTTAACTGCGGGATCCACATCTATCTCGGTCACTGCTATATCCACGGTATTTAGCAAAACTTCACTGAATGACTAAAGTGATTTGAATGGAAGTCATTCCACTAGACTTCCCACACCTTACCAGCAAGAAGCCCTGCCTTCCCCTCTTTCCCCAGCACTGTGCCATGGGCCTGGCATAGAGCAGCATCCAATAACAATCACTTCTTGAATAAATAAGGGATGAAATGAGTCAGATATATCTTTTCAAAATGTTAAATTATTTCCCCTCAATGCCTCTTGCCAGTGCAAGGCTGTCTGGAAGCTTACTTATTTTGTTTGATGTTTACTTTGGAAGGATTTTAAAATCATAGCCGACTATATAAAATGGGTGTGTGTTTTTCTAAAAACAGGAGCATGATATACAAAAAGAAGCAAGCTTGTGCAACATTAACAGCTTTGATATTAAACGTGAAGAAACTTTCAAAGAGTTATTCATAGAGAAGGACCCTGTAAAGCACAGCAAGTTGAAACAAAGGAGTGTGAAGGGTGAGAATCATACCACATGGCCCAACATTCCCCCCAATTCTTTCTATGACTCACAAGCCAACCGTACTCCTCAGAATAACTAGGAAGTCAGTCAATAAAACAAAGACACTAAGTTGTAAAGTTAAGCTGATAAGCTCTGTACTCCGCTCCCGCTGGGGCCAGGGACACGGGTTTGCAACAGAAGCCCAGCGTGGGCGTTAAACCCACGATTCCACTTTCCCGCTCGGTGAGATGGAAACAGCACTCACAAGTTACCTACCTCTTACATTTGGAAAACAATCTGTGCTCCTCTAAAATAAACACTAATAAAATCCAAGTATTTTAACTTGGCATCATCTTTTAAAATTAATACTTTACAAATCTCACTTACCGCCAGATACCACCACTTTGGCGCCAGTTAGCTCTGGTCGATCACTTTTGGTTAATTTCTGGTCGAGCCATTCTGATATCCCCACCGGGGAAGTACTGGATGCTGCACACATTGATATATAACAAAACAATGACTATGAATTCCAGTTGTAAAACAACAATAATTTTTAAGAGAAACACACAAAGAAGTAATTCCATGAAATTTAAGTTTGTTGGTTGCTGTACATTTTTTGGGCTCCCACTTACATTCTCTCTGATTTTTTGAAAGATGCAGGGACCAGATTCTAGCCTTTCCCTCATTAGCTGCGTGCCTTCTGAGAAGTCCGTTAATTCTGAGATTGACCTATAAACTGGCATAACCCTGTCTACGCGGGTCAGATAAGATGCTGTGTCTGTTAGGGTGTCGCACTGGCTGCCCATTTACTATTACATCCTTCCATTCAGCAGAACCTCAGTATGGCAGCAGACAGTGAGAGGAGAGCAGAAATCTTAACATCCACGGAGCACATTCACCTTAATGGGCCCTCTCTCTCCCACCCCTTTGATCTACCAAAGCAGCTCTCCTTGTACCAAACATGACATGAAAAAGACGTTACAAATATGTCTTACTTTTGGGTAAGATTGGGAGTATCACGGCAGGTTCTCTGCATTAGAGGTTTAACCAGAGACCATCTCTTACGCTCACCTACGAACAGAAAACAGGAAACACAAACCGCAACGAGCGCTCACCCTTCTCAGAGCTGGCACCGCCTCCACTTGCGGCTGCGGCTTCGAAAGCTGTTCCTCGGACAGAAAACACCTTCACCTTTTCATCACACTTCACTGTACATAACGCGTTTCCTGAAATACAGGTTTTTGTTTTAAAAAACAAACCAACAACCAGGAAAGATAACAAAGAATATTCTTTTGGTTCAGAATTTACTTCGCACGCACAGGGCGGGATAACCGTGGGCCACTTGCCTCCTTCCTCTGCTAAGTGTGGGGGAGGCCTAACACTGAGGGGACAGACCAGCACACAGGGGTTTAACCTTGGGGATATTTAAAAATAGGACAAGCTGCTGACCTGCCCAGAAGCAACTAATTGAAATAGGAAACCAGACGAACACAGCACACTCTTCCTAAAAGGAATAAAAACTTCCTCCTCCAACAACACAGGCAGTAACTCGATGGCATGGGCTGCACCAACGGAAGAATAAAGAGCTCCGCCCGCTAAGGGAGGAGAAGACGTGACAGATGACAGGGCAGAAAGGAAGAGACGTGGGGCCCGGCCAGTGTGTCAGCCGGTTGGCCGTCGTCCCATGCACCGAGGGGTCGCTGGTTCAGCTCCCAGTCGGGGCACATGCCTGGGGCTGTGGGCTCCATCCCTAGCGTGGGCCTGCAGGAGGCAGCCGGTCAATGCTGCCCTCTCGCACTGATGCTTTTCTCTCTCTTCCTCTCCATTCCTCCCTCTCTAAAAATCAGTGAAACTATTTTTGAAAATAAGAACAAGAAGCGTGATCGAGATTTTAAAAGGTTTTGGGACTTTTCTTATTAAATAGCAATCACACTATGAATGACCTAAACTATGACCAGATATTTCTCTCTAAATACTACTAAAGATCAAAGTTCTGCGCCGAAACTGGTGTGGCTCAGTGGATAGAGCGTCAGCCTGCGGGCTGAAAGGTCCCAGGTTCGATTCCGGTCAAGGGCATGCACCTGGGTTGCGGGCACATCCCCGGTAGGAGATGTACAGGAGGCAGCTGATCGATGTTTCTCTCTCATCGATGTTTCTAACTCTCTATCTCTCTCCCTTCCTCTCTGTAAAAAATCAATACAATATATTAAAAAAATAAATAAATAAATAAAGGTCAAAGTTCTGATGTGGGAGTGACCATTTATCTTGAAACACAACTTCAATCAGAAAGAATTAACAACACAGTGTGCTTAGCCAATGGTCAATCAACCAGAGAGACACGGAAATGAATTTCTTAGCACAGATGGAAGGGAAGCAGCAAAGAAGGCTGAAAATGCAATTTAAAAAAAAGAAGAAGAAAGAGAGTGTTGCTTTTCCGGGTGTCACTCACAAAATGTACTGAATAAGGAACGCAACTATCACTGACACTGGGTGACCAGGAAGGAAAGAACCGTGCTCTGGGTCTACCAGAGAGAATGTCCTGTCCTGGTCCAGCGACAATGCGAAGGTTTTTCTCAGGAACCTTTAAGATGGTCCATTCAAAGCACGTGTATGATTTTTTAAAAAACCCTGACTTCAAGATTAATTTCTGCTTGTAAAATTGACAAACAATTAACATTTTAAATTAATTACTTTCCTTAGGTACTCACCTGCATAAATAGTTCTCACAAATGTGTCAGGTGACTTGATTGCAATGATGTCAGAAATTGGGGCAACATCAAGTTTGGCTGCGATTCTGGGCAAAAGGTTCTAAAGCAAAATAAGCAGTAAGTTATACACATACAAGCCAATGAATGGCTCCAAACTACCAGCGATAACATTCTCTAAATGATATTCTATAGAAATTTTAATTCATATATTTTATATTTCACATACGTCTTTAGACACTACAGCTTTAAGCACAACTTTTTGTATAGTCTTTGTATTAAATAAGAGTCTTTCATGACTCTAACTACATTAAGAATTTGAGTTTTACATGTTAATAAACCACCTTAACTCAGTAAGTTGAATTATGAGATGCTATCTGCTTTGATGAACATCACTTACAACGTGTGACAGTTATGTATTACTGAATTTAGATGAGAAAAAACAGGAAAATACTTAGAACAGTAACATTCTCAAACTAAGAATAGACTTGTATATATTTACTTACTGTATATATACATATACATAAAAAAAGACTTCAAAGGGGATAAAAGAAAAGAAACCTAGGAGAACCCCCATGACCCCAGAGAGAAGGGAAGACGCCCTGACAAGACTCCTCTGGAGCCCCCCCCCCCGCCCCACCCCGCCCCTTTATTTATTTATTTTTTATTTTTTTATTTTTTTATTGCTTAAAGTAATACAAAGGGTATTACATATGTGTCCATTTTTTCCCCCCCGCCCTAGACAGTCCCCTAGCCTCCCCTATCCCCCAGTGTCTTATGTCCATTGGTTATGCTTATATGCATGCATACAAGTCCTTTGGTTGATCTCTTACCCCCCTACCTCCTGTCCCCCAACCCTCCCCGGCCTTCCCGCTGCAGTTTGACAATCTGTTTGAGGCAGCTCTGCCTCTATATCTATTATTGTTCAAAAGTTTATAATGGTCTCTATTATCCATGAATGAGTGAGATCATGTGGTACTTTTCCTTCATTGACTGGCTTATTTCACTTAGCATAATGCTCTCCAGTTCCATCCATGCCGTTGCAAATGGTAAGAGTTCCTTCCTTTTTAGAGCAGCATAGTATTCCATCGTGTAGATGTACCACAGCTTTCTAATCCATTCATCTACTGATGGCGCCCCTTTATTAAGAACCTCTCCCGCAGACCACTGCCCGGGGGCGCACACTCCCTCCTCCGCCCAGCACAGAGCACTAACCAGGTCACAACTGTGTCGCACTAAGGAGGTCTCCGCCCACACACAGCTCTTCCCAAATCCCCAATGAGGGAGAGCCTGGCCTTTCTCAATATCCATCCGTTACCCAAACAAACCAACTCTTAAGATGGGTGACAAATACAAATGACATTCACACTCACACAGAGATAGTGCAACATGGTTTTTAAAAATAAATTTTTGCCGAAACCGGTTTGGCTCAGTGGATAGAGCGTTGGCCTGCGGACTGAGGGGTCCCAGGTTCGATTCCGGTCAAGGGCATGTACCTGGGTTGCGGGCACATCCCCAGTGGGAGATGTGCAGGAGGCGGCTGATCGATGTTTCTCTCTCATCGATGTTTCTAACTCTCTATCTCTCTCCCTTCCTCTCTGTAAAAAATCAATAAAATATAATAAAAATAAATAAATAAATAAATTTTTAAGTAGCCTCCATGACAAAACTTGAAAATCTGGAAGTGGCATTCTAATAAATTATGACAAAATCTTAAAAGAGCAGAGTTGTCTCTGACAAAATTCAAAAACACGGAGATCATGTTTTAACAGAAATTGTAACAAAACTTTGCAATAAATGTTAGCAAAATGACCACATTAATTCAGAAAGCCAAGATCAGCTCTCGAAACAAAGCCTGCTGTGGTTTCAGCACTGTGACCTCTAGCCCTTCCGAGTAGTGACATCAAAGCCCACCCTCCACCTGCTCACCTTTCCGAAGGCAGACGCTCCCGCACAGATGTGTGTGTAACTGAACTGCTTCTGAGTTGCCAAAACCAATGGTGTCAGTTCCTCTGAGAATCAAACACATCTGATAAGTAGATTTCATAATATTCCCACATCATGTATTCATCAATGAGACATGACATTCTTGTCCCCTGGAAAAACCTACCTGGAAGAAGGCCCTTGTACGCATCATTCTGAGCCACCAGAACTTTTGCTACACCTGCTACTTTGCAGAGATCTTGGGCCACCTGTGATTAAAAGTGTTTAATTATCCATCTAACAGGAAGATGCAAACAGAGCCACCACTACAAGTATCAAGAGAGCATAAATCCTTAAAGGGCAGTTGTAAGAATCCTTATCAGAGAAAGGGCTTACTCAGAAATAAAAAATAGATACCCTTTAACGAAGAAAACCTATGTCAATTGATCTTACAAACTGACCTTAAACGAAAATTCCTGCCGTAAAAATGAAAGTACTAATTGATAAACCAAAATCCACAAAGCTCTCATCAGATTTAGTTGTGCCCTGTTCCCTTTACCTGTCATTTCGTGCAAGTTCATCATTTCAGAAAGAGTGGAAATGGGCAATGACTAGGTTCTCTGTCCCTCACAATAACACAGCCAATAACTGCAGACTCAGGGTTCCTCGGGTAAGAACAGGAGCCAGCCACAGTGGCTCACAGCCACAGCCTTTACTGGCAATGACTTCTGCTGATATTAGAATCAGTGAATCTGGGCAAGACCAAATTCTCTTATCAGTCCGTTCACTGGCAACCACTGAGTTCCTGCCCACTTACATATATTTATTTGTCTGTAATGAAATATAGATTCCAATTCCTCATTTTTCCTGTTTGGATCGGGATGGGGTTCTGCCTTTGGACCACTCAGGTTTCCTGTAGAGAGAGGCAGCTAGAAGTCCCCCTTCCCAGTCTCTGAAATCACCGCATGGCTGGCTTTCCTATCACAGTCTTCTGTCTTCTGGTTGACGTCCATGCTGACTCACTGACGAGCAGGCACAAAAGGCTGTGTCTCCTGCCCCCTCAAAGGATGGCAAGGCTGGGAGAGGAGGCCCTGCACAAGAACCTCTGCTGAACCAAGTGTCACTGGCAGGGCAGGCCACCCTGTTCTAGCAAACTACCTTCTTATTATCAGCAAAAGCTTCGGGTACTGCACAGAGAAACACCTGCTGCGGATGATGAACGGCTACAGAAAACAGTACAGAGCTGAAATCTGCCTCGGCCACTAACGGTCTCCTCATACAGGCACCGACTGTTTTCCTTTAAGAACAGAACCTGACAGGATAATAAAATTGTAACTGAACAGAAGATGATTTCTGCTTTTTCTCAGAATAACATAAATAAAATAGCATTTCAAATATTTTAACATAGTATTAGAATAATTATTTAAAATCACACCAAATAAACAATCAAACCCAGAACTTGCATATCTGAAATCCAGTCCTATGCCACCCATCGGCACCAGGGGCTAGTGTCAACCATGTCAGGCTCAGTAGTTGTTAGCAGCTTTAGGAAGAGAAGTCCATAATTTAACCCCAAGCCAGGCAGAATACGTTCTTTTAAGATATCAGTGTCAGGTAAGAAGTCAGAAGCCACACTAGCATTCTGAGCCTTATTATACCACGTGGTCTGCAGCAATGAACGGATTTAATAAACAGTAAACTTCTGCAAACAGAGAAGGAAACACGCCTTCTCCAGAGGCCGTCCCCCAAGTCCCCGGGTGTGGGGGGGGCCTGGAGGCTCCGGCTCATCAGCGTCACTGAAGCACGATTCCAACCGCAGGCGGCCCAGGGGCCCAGGCCCCGCACACCAGGAGGCGAGTTTACAGAGCGGTCACGGTCTTATGCCAACAACAAAAACGAATGCCATTCGCTGACGCAGACCATACCAACTCTCACTTGGAAAGCACAGGACTACTTCCATTTGAGTTCTTACACCAATGAAAGGAGCACGCATGGTACTGGGTCCAGATTTACCACTTTCAGGAATTAAAAGCAATTAGCAAGTATATTCATCAATACAAAAAGGAATCGGCTATTAACCTCTAAGGGGACTCCAATATTATCATTCTACTTGGTACCTGATGGCACACGATGGTGCCAGGGGAACTAAATCAAGGTTCTACCTCATTCAAAAGATGAAATGCTTAGTGGGCACCTTGGCTCTCTTCACACACAGTGAGGGTGTGACACAGGCCACGTAATGAGGACGGGGCCGGTGTGGGTTAGTCCTCACCGTCACTCTCTGCTGCCATCTTTCCCTGTCTCCTGATGGAGATTACATTTGCTATGATTGACCTTAAAGCCTCTCACCTTGTCACATTTGGTTCCAGCTACTAAGCAGGACACTTCCCCTCCCAGGCGTGAGGCTGCAGTGATGGTGTGTAAGGTGATGGGTGCTATGGTGTCGTTTGCGTGCTCAGCTATTACCAGGGTGCTCTGAAATCGAAGCAAACTGGCCTAAAAGAGGGAGAAAATGAAAAAGAATCTTATAAAACACATTTTTTTTACTGGTTGCTACGCATATGTGCTTTAAAGAAAACTGTACACAATATTCAGTTCTTAAATCCTATATAATAAAAGGCTAATAAGCAAATTGACCAAACAGAGGAACAACCGGTTGCTATGATGCGCACTGACCACCAGGGGCCAGACGCTCA
Source organism: Myotis nattereri (assembly GCF_964212035.1). NCBI lineage: Eukaryota > Metazoa > Chordata > Mammalia > Chiroptera > Vespertilionidae > Myotis > Myotis nattereri. Next base: position 255,933 of record NC_138097.1, on the reverse strand, counting down.
ATGCAGGAGCTGCCCCCCGGTGGTCAGTGTGCTCCCACAGGGGGAGTGCCGCTCAGCCAGAAGCCGGGCTCCCGGCTGGTGAGCACAGTGGTGGTGGGATCCTCTCCCGACTCTGGCAGCGCTAAGGGTGTCCCCCAAGGGCTCCCGGAAGGCGAGAGGGTGCAGGCCAGGCTGAGGGACCCCTCCCTCCCCCCCCACCCCACCCCCCCGCACAAATCTTGTGCACCAGGCTTCTAGTGTATTTATAAAACACTTAGTAGCAAAAACTAGACTATTGTGTCTACCACTCTATTACTAATATTCATACCTAATAAAACAAACATGCAAAAGTTAGTATTCTACTGTTAGAAAATTTTGAGAATTATTTCAAAATAATTTCCCCATTAATCTATGTTCAATGAGAAACTCAATGTACATATAAACTTAAAACCCTTAAGCAGAACATGTTAGTATCAAAGTAGGGAACAAACTACTACCAATTACACTCACTGGTCAAAAAGAAAAAAATGGACATTTAAGGCCTTTTCCAGCTCAAAAGTTCAGTCACCCTAAAATCCTACTTTAAATACACTAGTGGCATAGAATACGACTAAGGATTCAAAGAGTACAACAATGAAAGATTCAAAAACTACAGATCCATTACTGAAAAGGCTTTTTTATTTGTTTTATTGATTAAGTTATTACATGTGTGTCCTTATCCCCACATTCCCCCCCCCCCCATGCCCTCGCCCCCCTGGTGTCTGTGCCCGCTGGTTAGGTCTATGTGCTTGCATAGAAGTCCTTTGGTTGATCACTCCCCCTTTGAAAAGGTTCTTAAGCAAAAGTCACTTCGTTATTTTATCTTATGCACCATCCAAGGTCCCCTTTTTTATGGAGAAAAGGAGCCAAGACCTTAAATATTTAAAGATAATGATTGAAATACTTAATAAGGTAACTAACTACCCAGAAAAGAACCCTATCTCTTCACAGCACTGCTACTTAGCCCTGGCCAGTGTGCTCGGTGGGTAGAGCGTCGACCGCACAACAAAGGGTCTGAGTTCGGTTCCTAGTCCAGGGCCCGTCCCACGTGCAGGTCTGATCCCCGGCCCGGTCAGCGCCTGCAGGAGGCAACCAATCCATGTGTCTCTCCTCCTCCCTCCCTCCTCCCCACTCTCTCTGAAAAAGCAATGAAAACAACAGCCTCAGTGAGGGCTAACAAAACAACAAACAACCCACAGCACTGCCGTCTAAACCAAGACTGTAACTGTGGACCGCGCCGCTGTCCATCCTGGGCCCTCAGAACCACCGGGCGATGCCGCCGGCGCCTCTTCCTCCCCAACCCTCCCCCAGGCTCCGCCCACCGCCCTGCCCAGCGGCTCCCTCCCCCAGGCTCCGCCCACCGGCCTGCCCAGCGGCCCCTCCCCCAGGCTCCGCCCACCGCCCTGCCCAGCGGCTCCCTCCCCCAGGCTCCGCCCACCGCCCAGCCCAGCGGCTCCCTCCCCCAGGCTCCGCCCACCGCCCTGCCCAGCGGCTCCCTCCCCCAGGCTCCGCCCACCGCCCTGCCCAGCGGCCCCTCCCCCAGGCTCCGCCCACCGCCCTGCCCAGCGGCTCCCTCCCCCAGGCTCCGCCCACCGCCCAGCCCAGCGGCTCCCTCCCCCAGGCTCCGCCCACCGCCCTGCCCAGCGGCTCCCTCCCCCAGGCTCCGCCCACCGCCCTGCCCAGCGGCCCCTCCCCCAGGCTCCGCCCACCGCCCTGCCCAGCGGCTCCCTCCCCCAGGCTCCGCCCACCGCCCAGCCCAGCGGCTCCCTCCCCCAGGCTCCGCCCATCGCCCTGCCCAGCGGCTCCCTCCCCCAGGCTCCGCCCACCGCCCTGCCCAGCGGCCCCTCCCCCAGGCTCCGCCCACCGCCCTGCCCAGCGGCTCCCTCCCCCAGGCTCCGCCCACCGCCCAGCCCAGCGGCTCCCTCCCCCAGGCTCCGCCCATCGCCCTGCCCAGCGGCTCCCTCCCCCAGGCTCCGCCCACCGCCCTGCCCAGCGGCCCCTCCCCCAGGCTCCGCCCACCGCCCTGCCCAGCGGCTCCCTCCCCCAGGCTCCGCCCACCGCCCAGCCCAGCGGCTCCCTCCCCCAGGCTCCGCCCACCGCCCTGCCCAGCGGCTCCCTCCCCCAGGCTCCGCCCACCGGCCTGCCCAGCGGCTCCCTCCCCCAGGCTCCGCCCACCGGCCTGCCCAGCGGCTCCCTCCCCCAGGCTCCGCCCACCGGCCTGCCCAGCGGCTCCCTCCCCCAGGCTCCGCCCACCGGCCTGCCCAGCGGCTCCCTCCCCCAGGCTCCGCCCACCGCCCTGCCCAGCGGCTCCCTCCCGCGAGGAGCCTGGAGCCCGGCGTCCTGCTCGCCGTGAACTGAAGGTCAAAGGGCCGGGTCCCTCCGACACCAGCGCCGGGAGCGGTCCAAGCCCTCGGCGCCCCTGCCGGCGGGCGGCGTGCAGACCTGCGGGGCCACGGCAGCAGCACCCAGCCGCTCAGAGAACCGACCCGGCTGCGGACTAGACTGAGCTTCGAAAAGGAAAACAGGAGAAGCGCCCTTCCTTCCTCCTCACCCCAGCCGCACCCCGACTCCCGGCGAGGCCCGAGACACGGCTCCCGGCGCCTGGGCGGCACAGACGCTGCCGCGTTCACCCGGAGGCAGGGCCCGCCGCCCGCGGGAGATGACAGCCCGCTCTCTGCGGAACCGGGGCCCACAGTCCCCCCCGCCCCAGGTCTGCCCGCGTCACCCTCCGAGGCTGGGGGTCAGGGGTCGCTGCGCACGTTCGGAGCCAAGTTCTCGGAGAGAAGCCAACACGCACCGGCCCTGCGGCCTCCTCCGCTCGGCCCTCGCCTCCCTGCAGGCTGCGCCCTCCGCCAGGCACCGCCACCCGCACGCGCTGGGCCGGGAGCACATCCGGGTCCTTCTCCATCGGCCTGAACAGCCGGGACGCGGCCCCCGCGTTTCATTCTCGGAGAAGCAGCCGGAGATGCAGGAGCTGCGGGGAGTTCCCTCGGAGGCGTGAGCTGTGGGTGGTGAACTCCACAGGCGCTGGGCCAAAAGGAGCTGGAATCTAACTCCCTCCTTCACCCGACAGACACCCCAAACCTCCGGCAGGAAGAGTACTTTTCACCCTGCCCCCACCTTTAAAGAGTGAGGGGTACGGTGGGGGGGGGGGGGTGCGGGCCTTTCTGCTCCTTCCCTCGAACACTTCGAAGCAGGAATAACCAAGTCTCTTCAAGTTCTACTGAGAGATGAATATGTGCTTCGTCACCTGTCTATTTTTTAACATGTCCATTTTGTAGTCAAATAGATCGTGCATTCCTGTACTTAAACTAAATAACTCACTCACTGAAACCTCTTCCATAATAAAACAGGGTAACTGTTACTCGTGAGTAGAAATGTCACGTGACACTGGTTCTAATATTAAAAACACAGTCAGTTCACTTCCCTTTAAACACAGACAAGGCCCCTGGTAGACACACGGCAGGAGCATCAGTTTATGGAATGCACCTCATGCAATAAATCTTTCCGGAACCACATCAAAACCGGCTCGCTTTCCTTTCAAAAGAAATTAAAGTTTGCATTTGAATCACAGAGTTCACTCTCTCTCATTCGTCAACGCTAAGCCACGGACTCTGAAAACGGCCATTTCCCCCGAAGTTTCACAGCTTCCGATCACGACAGATTCGCCTTCCGCTGGCAACGAACACGGCACGGGGCACGCCGACGACCTTGAGCAGCAAGCGTTGCTTCACTCTCCACAGAGCATGTTTCTTCCGTATTTCATTAGCCAACAAATTAATTCCAAGTGCCAACGAGGAAAAGAATACGAATAACTCAGATTACTATCCCCACCAGAATGCTAGCTAATTGCAAACGCCACCTATTTTCCTCTCGCGCGTCCCCAGCTCTGACTGCAGCCGTGAAACACGCCTTCCGGAACAGACGGCACCGAGCGGCCCCCAAGGCGAAGGGCTTTGCTCAGGGCACCAACAGGTCCAAACTGGAAATGACTTAGATCCAAATGCAGGCCCCTAAACTCACACTCTGGCCGTTTAAGGCGTTTCCTTTTTTAATGATTGTGGTTATAAAGTAAAGCTGACCATCTTAACCCGTTGTAAGTGCACAGCTCAGCAGTGTTACGTGTCAAGAGTGGGGATTTCAGGTGAGCTAGGGTGACGTTCACACATCCTACATGTAAGTGGAACGGGGAGAGCGAAGGGACTCCACTGAGAAACATGGGACGCCTTGCGCCTCAAAAGCTTTAAGAGGAATAATGGTGTGACCCGCCACTAAAGGCCCACCCGTCCATACGTGCGCCCCCATTTATGGGAAGGGACTGTTCCTCCCACAATAAGCAGGAAGCTGGAAAGCGCAGGAGGAATGCTGGGACCAGACCAGGGGTGGGCAAACTTTTTGACTCGAGGGCCACAATGGGTTCTTAAACTGGACCGGAGGCTGGAACAAAAGCATGGATGGAGTGTTTGTGTGAACTAATATCAATTCAAAGTAAACATCATTACATAAAAGGGTACGGTCTTTTTTTTTTTTTTTTAGTTTTATTCATTTCAAACGGGCCGGATCCGGCCCGCGGGCCGTAGTTTGCCCACGGCTGGGCTAGACAAACCACGCTCAGGGCAGTGATCGTTGCTCAGGCAACAGATGCTAAGCCTCGGGGTGAAAGTCCGACAGGAAACAGGAGCCCCACCGTCTCGTGCATCCACGCGTCACGGCTCCACGTATCTCCCTGCAAATCAGTTTGTAAACACGGCGTGCAACCTGACAGCGAGAATCCACCCTGGCCACCTCGAGCGCACACCGCCTCCCCTGACTCACACAGGCAGCCTGAGTGCTGGCACTGCAGCTGAAGTAACACGTCTGAGCAGAAACAGCCAGGCCGAGGACAAGCTCCCCAAGAAGCTGAGCATCGCCAGCATCGCTAGCTCCGCAGAACGCGCCCGAAGTTCGCCCCCCACAGCGTTTGTCTCACGTGCCCCTCAAATGCCTTTCCCATTACTGCGCAGGGAGGTAAGGGGTGTGTGCCTGTGCGTGTGTGTCTGTGTGTGTCTCTGTGTCTATGTGTGTCTGTGTCTGTGTGTGTCTGTGTGTCTGTCTGCATGTGTGTCTGTGTGTTGTGTGTGTTGTGTGTCTGTGTGTGTCTGTGTGTGTCTGTCTGTATGTGTGTCTGTATGTGTGTCTGTGTGTGTTGTGTGTCTGTGTGTCTGTCTGCATGTGTGTCTGTGTCTGTCTGTGTGTGTTGTGTATGTGTCTCTGTGTGTGTCTGTCTGCATGTGTGTCTGTGTCTGTCTGTGTGTGTCTATGTGTGTGTGTCTGTGTGTGAGTCTGTGTGTCGTGTCTGTCTGTGTGTGTCTATGTGTGTGTGTCTGTGTGTGAGTCTGTGTGTCGTGTCTGTCTGTGTGTGTCTGTGTGTCTGTTGTGTTGTGTGTCTGTGTGTGTGTCTGTGTGTGTGTCTCTGTGTGTGTATGTCTATGTCTGTTGTGTCTGCGTGTCTGTGTCTGCGTGTCTCTGTGTGTGTGTGTGTGTCTGTGTCTCTGTGTCTGTGTGTGTATCTGTGTGTTGTGTCTGTGTCTGTCTGTGTGTGTGTCTGTGTGTGTCTATGTCTCTTGTGTCTGCGTGTCTCTGTGTGTGTTGGTGTCTGTGTCTGTCTGTGTGTGTCTGTCTGTGTCTGTGTGTGTGTGTCTGTGTGTGTGTCTGTCTGTGTGTCTGTTGTGTCTGCATGTCTCTGTGTGTGTTGGTGTCTGTGTCTGTCTGTCTGTGTGTGTCTGTCTGTGTGTGACTGCTGTGTGTGTGTCTGTGTGTCTGCTGTGTGTGTGTGTCTGTGTGTGTGTGTCTATGTCTGTTGTGTGTGTGTGTCTGTGTGTGTCTGTGTGTGTCTGTGTGTCTGTGTCTGTGTGTGTCTGTCTGTGTGTGTCTGTCTGCATGTGTCTGTGTGTGTCTGTGTGTGTCTGTCTGTATGTGTGTCTGTGTGTGTCTGTGTCTGTGTGTCTGTGTCTCTGTATGTGTGTCTGTGTGTCTATGTCTGTTGTGTGTCTGTGTGTGTCTGTCTGCATGTGTGTCTGTGTGTCTCTGTGTGTGTCTGTGTGTGTCTGGGTGTCTCTGTGTCTGTCTGTGTCTGTCTGTGTGTATCTTGCGGGTCTGGCTCTGATACCTGGCCTCGTCCCAAACCCACGCTTTCACCTTGTTTGTCTTGGATCCTTTGGAGGGAAACCAAAACCACAAAACAGACAGGAAGGGCCTGACCTTCGTGGGCGGATGGGACCGGGAGCTGAGGGAGGGCTCCCTGCGCGGGGGGGAGGGGGGGGCAGGAAGAGGGGCAGCCCCGTCTCCGTCTCCGTGGGAACCCCGCGGCGCCCGGGACCCTCCTGCGACCCCGGGGGCCACGGCGGACTCACTGCCGGTCCCGCCGCCGCGGGAGGAACACCCCGCTCAGTCCTGCTCTCGACAGACGAGGGAAACGGGGCGACGCGCTGATGATAAACGCGCCAAAAGCGGGGCGCCCCCCCCCGGCCCCCACACGCAGCAGGCGCGGCGTCGCGCGGGGCCCACTCCCCGCACCTCCACGCGGCGCAGCGACCACCCCCGTCCGCCCCCCCCTCCCGGGCCCTCCGCCCGGCCCCCCGCGCTGGGGGTCAGACCCTTTCCGGACACCCCGGCGGCCACAAGCCCTCCCGCCCCGCGCCCGCCACCTGCGGGGAACCGGGGGGTGGGGGGGCGGCAGTGAGAACCCGGGCGCCGAGCGGAGACGGGCCGAGGCTCGGGGTCACCCCGGCCCTGACCCCGGGCCCGCGCGGCCGCCGGAAGCCGCCAAGGGCAGCCCCAGGCCGTGGGCCGCGCGAGGCCCGTCAGGTCCGTGGCGCCCGTGACCTTCGCCGACACCGACGCCGCCGCAGGGACAGCGGCCTGAAGGCCCGGCCCCCTGACCCCCGCCCTCCCCGCCGGGCCTCACCGCCCCCTGGAGCCGCCTCGTCGCCACCGCCCGGAACATGGTCTCGGCTCGCGGTCGCCTCAGGCAGCCTCGGTCTCGCAGCGGCTGGACTCGTGCCGCGACCCGCAGCGCCTCTGCCCGTCACGGCAACGCTCGCGAGACGCGCGGACGAGAGCGGACGCTCGGGGCGAGAAGCACGAGCGGGGGCGGTTCCTGCCGCGCCATTGGGCGGCCGCGCAGCCAATAGGGACGGCGGAGAGAGGGGGCGGGGCTTAGGAGTGGGGCCGACGCGAGGCGGCTCGGCCACGCCCCCGCGGTGATGACGCCACGCCCCTGGCTCCCAGCCCTCGGGTGTCCCCGCCCCCTCGCTCCGATTGGTCAGCGGAGCTACACCTGTCAGGTGCTGACCCCACCCTCCCGGCGCGGGAAATGCGGAAAAGGCTGCAGAAGACGTTGCCATCTGGGGGCGAACACACAATGCAATATATACGGATGATGTGCTGCGCGCAACTGGACACTTGCTGCCTCTATAATTTTCTAACCAACGTGACCCAGTAAATTCAATTCATTTATTTTTTTTTAATAATATATTTTCATTGATTTCAGAGAGGAAGGGAGAGGGTCAGAGAGAGAGACACATCAATGATGAGAGAGAATCATGAACCGGCTGCCTCCTGCACGCCCCCCACTGGGGTGATCGAGCCCACAACCCCGGCATGTGCCCCTGGCCGGAATCGAACCCGGGACCCTTCAGTCCGCAGATCAACGCTCTATCCACTGAGTCAAACCAGCTAGGGCCCAATAAATTCAATTAAAAAAAAAAAAAAAAAAAAGAGGTGGCCCTCACCTGACTCCGGAGAAAACATCCAAGCAGACATATTCCTACTCTGAGAGGAGGGGTTCGCCGCAGGGGTGATAGCTGAACCGGGTTCCGTGGCGAGGAGCTTGGTGGGCACAGACAGGGGAGGGTCATGGGGGAAGGTGCAAGGACAGGGCAGGAGGAGGCAGAATGGATGGGGACAGGGCTGCAGATGTGGCTGGAAGAGCAGACGGGGGGAGGTCTTGAATGGGGTGTAACTTGGGGCCCTACCCTAGCCCTCTTGTGTCTCAATTCTCCTGTCCCTGGGCAGACCCCCCGACTCCTGCCCACCAGCCCAAACCTCTGACCTCTGCGCCCACAAAACCACCCACCTCCCCCGCATCTCCTCAGGATGTCCCTCAACACCTCAGACCCCTCCACCCCCCCGTCCACTTATTTTCTTTGAAAATAAAATACATCAGCCCGGCCGGCGTGGCTCAGTGGTTGAGCGTCGACCTATGAACCAGGAGGTCAGGGCTCGATTCCCAGTCAGGGCACAGGCCCGGGTTGCCGGCTCGATCCCCAGTGTGGGCCGTGCAGGAGGCAGCCGATCCGTGATTCTCCCGCACCATTGATATTTCTATCTCTCTCTCCCTCTCCCTTTTTCTCTGAAATCAATAAAAACAAAACAAAATAAATACATCGTTTGAAAAAGCCAGTCATTTAACTGTCAATCCTTACAAAGGTCTTGCTTGTGCTACGTCTCACACACCAACGCCGACCCACCCTGCTGCAGGACTCCAGGGAGGAGGCCTGCTGCTGCTCACCTTGGTTTAACGAGCTTTGCAACCTTCAGCTCTGTTTTCTATCGATCGGACTCAGACGGCCCGCTTCCCAGAGCTGCCCTGGAGTGTCTGGGTAAGCATTTGGGGGGCAGCCGTCTGGTGATGCCGGAGGCCCAGAGATTCGTCTCGAAACTGCATTTGCACAGCAGACCCAATTCGTTGCTTAAAATTTGGGAGCTGGTGGAGGTTGGACCTGAGTGCTGTTTCTGGGTGGTCTCCCCCTCGGCTTCAAATGGGCAGGTGGAAATGGGCCTATATTCTTCATAAAAATATTTTTTTTAAAAAAAATTGATTTCAGAGAGGAAGGGAGAGAGAGAAACATCAATAATGAGAGAGGATCACGGATCGGCTGCCTCCTGCACGCCCCACACTGGGGATCGAGCCCACAACCCGGGCCTGTGCCCTGACCAGGAATCGAACCCTGACCGCCTGGTTCCTAGGTCGACGCTCCACCTCTGAGCTCTGCCAGCCGGGCGGGCCTGTACTCTTAAAACCTGCTTCGTAGTTTCAAGGCTCGTCTGTGTTCTCAAGAAGAAATTATTTTGCAACAACCTTCTGCCTTTCTAAACAGAGCACATGACAATGGACCAACCTTCCTGGCAACGCCTGCCAACAACGGGGTTTCTGTCTTCGTGCTAAAAATACCGACGGAGGGTTTCAATAGGGCCACTTTCCGATTCCCCTTTCAACTTGCCTTTTCCTTCCCAAGTGTTGTCATTTCTCTGTTTGAAAATCATGACCGTAAAACCTCGAACATTTATGGGTTATGCAAACAGCTTCCCTTGGTATATTTTTAATAATCTCCGCTGTTATTATTACCAGATGTTGAAATCCCCAATGATAACAGAATGACAAACTCTAAGGGTAAGATTATGTGAGCAGGAGAAATGCGATGTTTCTATTCTGGGATAACAGGTGTCGGGGCCTGGGTCTGTTTCAAGTTCGTTTGTTTTTTCTCCCACTTTTAGAGAAATTCTTTAATTTCACGGATCCTCTGTGTCTCTGTTGGTCAGAGTACTGCGAATGCCTTCCTCATAGGGATTTGGTGACAAACGTGAGAGGTTGTATGTTGTATTGGTTACCTATCGCTGCGTAACAAATTACCCCCCAACATGTAGCTGCTTGGAACAACATTTATTTTTTTTAAATATATTTTATTGATTTTTTACAGAGAGGAAGGGAGAGGGATAGAGAGTTAGAAACATCGATGAGAGAGAAACATCGATCAGCCGCCTCCTGCACATCTCCCACTGGGGATGTGCCCGCAACCCAGGTACATGCCCTTGACCGGAATCGAACCTGGGACCCTTCAGTCTGCAGGCCGACGCTCTATCCACTGAGCCACACCGGTTACCGCGGAACAACATCTATTATCTCACACAGCTCCTCGGAGCTAGGAGTCATGGCGGGCTCAGCCGGGTGGGTCTGGCTCAGAGCCTCTCACAAGCTGCAAAGTGCTGGCCACAGCTGCCATCTCTGGAGACACCGGTGGGATGGAGGACGCGTGTCCCAGCTCACCCACGTGGCTGGCGGCAGGAGACTTCAGTTCCTCTCTACAGGGACCTAACCATACGGCTTCCCCCAAAGACTGTGATCAGAGACACCCACAGAGAGAGACAGGAGCTGCAGCCTTTTATACCCTAAGCTCAGTGGTGACGCACCATCCTGACTGCTGCGTTCCACTGGCCACACGAACCGGCTGCTGGTACCACGTGGGCGGGCGCTACCCACGGGAGAAAATGACAGAGGCAGGGAAATTCAAAGCCATCTTGGAGGCTGGGGGCCACCTCGGGATAAAATAGACACAGGCCGTGCCCTTCAGGGGCTTCCATTCTAGAAGCCCATAGTAGGTGTTCAAAAAATGTTCTCCCTGGGCAGTAAGGTCTTAGGTATTTCTCATAGCAATATTTTTATGACCTATCCCAGCGGTTCTCAACCTGTGGGTCGCGACCCCTTTGGCGGTCGAATGACCCTTTCACGGGGTCGCCTAAGACCATCCTGCATCTCAGATATTTACATGACGATTCATCACAGGAGCCACATGACAGTGATGAAGTAGCCACGCAAATAATGTTATGGTTGGGTCCCAACATGAGGAACTGTATTTAAAGGGCCAGAAGGTTGAGAACCACTGACCTATATCCCCCTCAGGCAAAGGAAACAAAGAAAGAAAAGCAAAGAAATGGGACTACATCTAACTAAAACCTTTTGCACAGCTAAGAAACCATCAACAGAATGAAGAGACAACCTGCTGAGTGGAAGAAGATATTTGCCAATGACCCGTTCAGTAAGGGGTTAATATGCAACATTTAAAGAGAACTCATACAGCTCAGCCACCAACAGCAAACACTCCACTTAAAAGGACCCGAATAGACATGCAAAGGACCAACAGACATATGAAAAGATGCTCAATTAGCCCTACCTGGTTTGGCTCAGCGGATAGAGCGTCGGTCTGCGGACTGAAGGGTCCCGGGTTCGATTCCGGTCAGGGGCATGTGCCTTGGTTGCGGGCATATCCCCAGTAGGAGATGTGCAGGAGGCAGCTGATCGATGTTTCTCTCTCATCAATGTTTCCAACTCTCTATCCCTCTCCCTTCCTCTCTGTGAAAAATCAATAAAATATATTTTTTTAAAAAAGTGGTGGGACATATATACATTGAAATCCTACTAGGCCATAAAAAAGAATGGAAGTGTACCGTCTGTGACAACATGGATGAACCAAAAAGGTATTATGCTCAATGAAATAAGTCAGCCAGAGAAAGAGAAATCCTATATAATAAAAGGCTAATATGTAAATTGTCCCCTCAACTCAGAGTTCTGCCAGGAGTTCGACCAGGGGGTGGGCCGGTCAGCCAACAACCCATGGCCCCGCCCCCCCGGCCAGCCCCTCCCCCCCATCACCCACCTTCCCCAGCGGGAGTGGGGCTGGCTGAACCCCACCTGTGCATGAATTCGTGCACCGGGCCTCTAGTACCATATAATTTCACATACATGTGGAATCTAAAGAACAAAATAAACAAAATGGAAACAGACTTATACAGAGAACAGACTGATGGTTGCCAGAGGGGAGGAGGAGGGTTGGGGGTGAAAGCGGTGAAGAGATTAAGAAGTGCGAATTGGCAGTTACACTGTAGTCCTGGGGTGCAGAGTACAGCACAGGGGATACAGTCAGTAATACTGTAATCACTGTTTGGTGCCAGGGGGTGTTGGAAATATCGGGGGTGAGGACGTTTGTAAAGTATATGGTTGTCTAACTCCTATGCTATTGCACCTGAAACGACTACGCAATAATGTTGACTGTAAGCTGTAAGCTGAAAAATAACACTTTACAACAAAAAAAAATCTCACTGTTTAAAAAATATATGTTCCCTCCCCAGTGAAACAAACAAACAAAAAATCTTCATAAAAGAAGACGCTGCTGCCCTGGCTGGTGTGGCTCAGTGGGTAGAGCGTCGGCCTGCGGACTGAAGGGTCCCGGGTTCGATTCCGGTCAAGGGCACAGGCTCGGGTGGCGGGCTCGATCCCCAGTGGGGGGTGTGCAGGAGGCAGCCGATCCAGGATTCTCTCTCATCATGGATGTTTCTCTCTCTCTCTCCCCCTCTCCCTTCCTCTCTGAAATCAATAAAAAAAAATACTTAAAAAGAAGAAGAAGAAGAGGACGCTGCTAATCAGAGATACAGACGCAATCCAAGGAATTCCCCCTTGGGAAGGTAGGGAAACCCCCCCTGACCTGACCATTACAAGTTGGAGCATTCTTTGCAATGTTTGGTTCAGAGGCTGAGAACTGGCATGAAGGATCTAGCTACAGCAACTGGCTGTGAGGAAAGTGTGCTAAGCCAATTGGCGGTGTCTGCGGCCAGGCAAAGGTGGTGGTTTATTTCCCCAAAATCACTCGTTCAGGCCTTGGCTGCAGGGGCGGGCACACTCACCCACACGGCTCTGAGGTCCCGGGCCCTTTCCTCTTCGTGAAGCCACTGAGGTGGGGCCTCTGTCTGTTTGCCGATGCCTCACCCATCGATTCTGACGATGCTTCATGTCACGTACGGGCAACACCTAAGGTGCCCTTGAGCCTGACGCCTTCTGGCACGCACTCGGACCGTCTCCTGGCGTGCCCCGCTCAGCGACAGCTCACGCTCCCGACACTGCACTTGTGTTAAACTATCCATGTTCCGGCTCTTGGAGGAGGCCTGTGCGTCCCACTGGCCTTCGTCACGCGGCAGTGAAGCTGGAGGCTGACACATAAACCCTGACGTCTTATCCTGAGCTTCATAAAACACGCCCGTCTTCGCAAACGGACAGACACGGACACCAGGACTTGCACGGAGCCCGGTGCCCCGGAGGCTCCGAAGGCAGCTGATGGCTGGCCTTCCCTCCGACGCCCTGACCAGCCTCAGCAGGCACTGAGGACTGAGTGATCCGGGAGCTCTTGGCTGAGAGGGGGCTGATACCACCTCTGGCCTCAGATTTAATGGACACGTGTCCCTATAGGCTGCTCCTGCAACAGAAAGGGTGGGGGTGGTGTCGCCTTACTCAGTGGGTTTCAGGTGGATGTCCAGGAGGGAGTCCCTAAGAACGAAACTGTCGCCCGGCCGGCGTGGCTCAGTGGTTAATCATCGACCTAGGAACCAGGAGGTCACGGTTCATTCCCGGTCAGGGCACAGGCCCGGGTTGCGGGCTCCATCCCCAGTGGGGGGCGTGCAGGAGGCAGCCGGCCCATGATTCTCTCTCATGGATGTTTCTCTCTCTCTCCCTCTCCCTCCCTTCCTCTCTGAAATCAATAAAAATATTTTTTATTTTTATTTTAAAAAGAATGATATTGTCACTTGGTCCCCAGGCATCTCCACACGTAACCACACACACCGTGAAACAGCGGTGAGGGTGCTGGGGCCACACAGACACTCCAGACCCGGCCCCCCCCCCCCCCCCCGGTCCCCACATTTCCGGCTCATTCCTGCTTCCAGGGGCCTGCTGCTTGGTGCTTCCTTCTCATTTCCAAGACTCCACCCCAGCGGTTCCCAATCTTCAGACCAGGAGGAAGTTCTCAGCATTCTGCAGCCAAATGAGAAAAATCAGGATGATGTCATGAGCTTTGTCACTGAGCCTAATGGGAAGGACTCGCTATTCTGAAACTGGGTTTTTTGTTGTTTTCTTTTCTTTTTTTATTGATTTCAGAGAGGAAGGGAGAGAGAGATAGAAACATCAACGATGAGAGAGAGTCATGGATCGGCTGCCTCCTGCACGCCCCCCACTGAGGACCGAGCCTGCAACCCAGGCCTGTGCCCTTGGCCGGAATCGAACCCGGGACCCTTTAGTCTGCAGGCCAACGCTCTATCCACTGAGCCAAACCAGCCAGGGCGGAAGTTGGTTTTCTTTATGTTTTTGGTGTGTGTTTTTTCCATGTCTCCGTGGCATCATGGCGTCGTGGTGGTCCCCTGGGATGGCCCTGTTGCTTTTCTCTTGGTTCTTGAATTCCAAAAGTCTGAGAATCACTCTCACATGAAACACCTCACTCTGGAGGCCTCCTCTGGGTATGCAGGGCTCACTCTGCCTTTCATTAAAACAAATATATCAGCCCTGACCGGTGTGGCTCAGTGGGTAGAGCGTCGGCCTGCGGACTGAAGGGTCCCGGCTTCGATTCCGGCCAAGGGCATGTACCTGGGTTGCGGGCACATCCCCAGTAGCGGGCGTGCAGGAGGCAGCTGATCGATGTTTCTCTCTCATCGATGTTTCTAACTATCCCTCTCCTCTCCTCTCTGTAAAAATCAATAAAATGTGTTTTTTTTTAAATGAAATAAAAAATATCAGTTTGTTTTCCCTGTAAAGTCAGAGTATAGTCACAACAATTGGTAAATTAAGAAAACTTGCAAAGAAGAAAATAGAAAACTGCTCTAATCCCACTTCTCAGAGAAAATAAACTTAGAGAGATGGCCTTTTCTTCCATTTTTTTTAAATTTATCATTTAAGTTTTTAACAAAAATGGAGTTATTTTGGATAGGCTGTCTGATTAAATGGAACCCTGTCTAGTTCATGGGGAAATCTTCTCTGTGCTTGATTGTCTGAGCCTCACCCGTTGCCTTCTGTGGGGCCTGAGCTTGCCTGGGTCTGAGCCAAGGGTGTCATGTTCAGCCAGTACTGGATGCGTCAACCAGCCTTTAAAAAAATATGTGTTTATTGGTTTCAGAGAGGAAGGGAGAGGAGAGAGAGAAACATCCATGATGAGAGAGAATCATGGATTGGCTGCCTCCTGCACGCGCTCCACTAGGGACCGAGCCCATAACCGAGGCATGTGCCCTGACCGGGAATCCAGCCGTGACCTCCTGGTTCATAGATCGAGGCTCAACCACTGAGCCACGCCGGCTGGTCAAGCCTGCCAGCCTTTATTTATTTTTTAAAATATATTTTATTGATTTTTTACAGAGAGGAAGGAAGAGGGATAGGGAGTTAGAAACATCGATAAGAGAGAAACACCGATCAGCTGCCTCCTGCACACCCCTCACTGGGGATGTGCCCACAACCAATGTACATGCCCTTGACCGGAATCGAACCCGGGACCCTTGAGTCCGCGGGCCAACACTCTACCCACTGAGCCAAACCAGTTAGGGCTTTTTTAAAAAATATTTTTTTAATTGATTTTAGAGAGGAAGGGAAAGAGATAGATAGAAACATCAATGATGAGAGAGAATCATGGATCGGCTGCCTCCTGCACACCCCCTACTGGGGATCGAGCCCACCACCCAGGCATGTGCCCTTGGCTGGAATTGAACCTGGGACCCTTCAGTCCGCAGGCCGACGCTCTATCCACTGAGCCACACCGGCCAGGGCAAGCCTGCCCGCCTTTAATGTCTTCTCTCCCTCTCTGTTTGCATGGTGGGCACCAGGACTCAACGAAGTGAGATCCCTGCTCCGACAGCACGAGGAGCGTTACTATTTTGTTCTGAAGGTCTTTACGAGCGTAAGGCCTGTCCAAAGTGGCTATAAATAATTTACATTGCCCATAACTCAAGCTGATCAAAATAGCCCTCATCACGGTGATGCGGCAAAATCCGGTACAAGCTGCTTTTCTGCTGCCTCCAAACCAATTACACATTCTGAGCAGATGAAAACCCGGCCGGATTCCCTCCCGAGTCGGATTAAGGCCCCTCTGCCGTGAGTCACGCTGACCACAACCTGTGCACGATTAGACATCGGATAATCCCGCCGGGCAAGCGCTGACAACCCAGGTCCTGTTGTCTCCCTCATTACCTATTTTCGGAATCTGCCGTTAGCGATCGCCTCCAGACGATGGTTCTTTTGGGAAATTGTTGCCTGATGGGCTTTCGCTAGAGCCAGGCACTGGAGTGATTTATGACCCCACTTTGTGAAGAAAAAACACACACGTTGAGCTTCGTATGAATGTGTGTTAGGAAGAATGAAGCACGTCCTTCTAAACCTTTCGGAGATTCTGACCATAACTTTACGAAGAGACACCTCCCATTTGAGGATCTAGGATGAGAAAGGAAAGCATCTATGATCGATAACGGGGCTGTAACCGGCCCCAAAGTCTGCACAACCTAAACCCACAACAGTCCACACACTTGTGCAGATGGGGGAGCTGCCAGACTGCTCAAGCGCCACTCCCAGACCAGGCCAGCTGGCCGGCCTCCGCCTTCTGGAAAGACAGGAAAAATGAAAGTTTCCCAGAAGCTACCAGGCACAGCTCCTTCCCATGGCCCCTCCTCTGCCAAGATCCAGGCTTGGTGGGTGATCCTGGCAGCTCCCTCCAGCGTGGGATTTAAAAAGAAACAAAGGTATGTGTGTGTGTGTATATATATATATATATATATATATATATATATATATATATATATAATTAGTGGCCTGGTGCACAAAATTCGTGTCAGGGGATGGGGTGTCCCTCAGCCCAGCCTACACCCTCTCCAATCTGGGATCCCTCCCACAATCCGGCACCGCTGGCTCCTAACTGCTCACCTGCCTGCCTGCCCGCCTGATTGTCCCTAACCACTCTGCCTGCGGGCCTGATCGCCCCCAACTTTCCCCCCTTCTAGCCTGCTCACCCCCAACTGCCCCCCCTGCAGACCTGATCGCCCCTAACCACCTCTGCCTCGGGCCCTGCCACCATGGCTTTATCAAGAAGGACATCTGGAAGGTCTCCCGGCCCAATTAGCATATTACCCTTTTATTAGTATAGATTTCAGAGAGGAAGGGAGACGGAGAGAGAGAGACAGAAACATCAGTGATGAGGGAGAATCATTGATAGGCTAACTCCTCCACGCCCCTCACTGGGAATCGAGCCCGCAACCTGGGCAGGTGCCCTGACCAGGAATTGAACTGTGACCTCCTGGTTGACACTCAACCACTGAGCCACGCCGGCCGGGAAAAGGCTCCCATATCTTAAAAGGGGGGTTCATTTTGTCACCCTTGTATAACGACCCTATTGATCTCCCACGTACAGAAGTGCTGCAGACGGTGGGTTTCTTAATGGAATGGTTTGGCACGTGTCTACTATAAAGAAAGTGAGAAGCAAATGAGTAAGGCCGTTCCCCTCTGGAGAGACTCGGGCAGCACATGTTCATTTCATCGCAGCCTCATGGACTAGTGGGTGTGAGTCTCAACCCCACCCCTTAGGAGCTGGATTCACTTGCGAAGGTGATTGGCTCATTTCTGGGATGCTCAGGGGCAGGGCCAGCTTTATGGGCAGGCAGCCTGTGCTTTAAACGAGACCATCTGTGCCCGGCTGGTGTGGCTCAGGGGTTGAGCATCGACCTATGAACCAGGAGGCCACGGTTCGAGTCCTGGCCAGGGCACATGCCCGGGTTGCAGGCTCGATCCCGTGTGGGGCATGTAGGAGGCAGCTGGTTGATGTTTCTTTCTCATCATTGATGTTTCTCTCTCTCTCCCTCTCCCTTCCTCTCTGAAATCAATAAACATATATTTGAAAAAATAAATTACACTGTCCGTAATGGCCTAGCCCAGAGCCCGGCCTGAAGCAAGTGGTCAGTGCACATGTGGCCCCGGAAGGAGGGAGAGGGGCCCAGCAGTGCACTGGGACCCATTTGCTCAAAGATGTGGGGCGGGGGGGGAGGCAGGCAAGAGTGTCATGGAGAGAGCAGGGGCTTGGCTATCAGGAGGCCTGGAGGCTGACCCTGATGTGCCAACTTTCTTCCTCTTCCCAGGCCTCAGCTGCGTCTCTGAAACATGGTACCTCCCCGCCCCTCCCCAAACACACACCCACGTCAAAGCCGCTGGCAGGTGACGGTGTGAAGCCCAGACCCTTCATGGCCTGTTCAACACGACATCTCACTGCCTCTGGAGGAAAGTGGAGGCCTGGGGCGGGAGGTGGGAGGAGGCTGGAGGCAGGAGCCAGAGCGGGAAGAGCCCTGGTCTGGGCGGGAGACCCGGCCTCCAGTGACATTGCTGTCTGGCGCTTCCATGCTGGGACAGGTCACTGGGCCCCTTGCCTCTCTGACACTGGGGGTGAGGATCAATGCAGCTGCTTCCTTTGGGGGTGGGGGGGAGGGCTTGTGCCCCTGGAGGGATCCCTGTGCCTCCCGGGAGCAAGGGGGTGCGAGGGCTCCATAAGCAGCTCTGCAGGCAGAGAGCTTGGGTCAAACCCACTAGCTGTGCAACCTCTGACAATCTCCTTAACTGCAAGCCTCAGTTGCCCCATCTGTGAAATAGGGACAATTTTTAAAAATTGTTTTCATAGAGGAAGGGAGAGGGAGAGGGAGAGGGAGAGGGAGAGGGAGAGAGAGAGAAACATCAATGAGGAGAGAGAATCCTGGATCGGCTGCCTCCTGCACGCCCCCTACTAGGGATGGAGCCTGTAACCCGGGCATGTGCCCTGACCGGGAATCGAACCCTGACCTCCTGGTTCATAGGTTGAGGCTCAGCCACCGAAATAGCGGTAATTCTAATAAGAGTAGCTCCTTCCTAGGATTGTTGCGGGTAAGGACAACCATGTGTGTCCAGCGTGTCCGACGTTAGGCTGCTGATGCTCAGTGAGGCCCCCGTTCCTCCCACACACGCGATTCTGGGAGAAACAGGAGACAAAACATCTGGGTGCAGGGGAAGGTCTCCTGGGTGGGGAACGACTGGAAGGTGCGCCTGTGTGTGCCTGCGCAGTGGGAGCCCACGGGAGCTTCCTGGGCGCCAGCACCGCGCCCCCGGCACCGCGGACTGGGCCCCGCGCACCCCACACAGAGGCTTCCAACACGGAGACACAGCCACGATGAGATCCATCAGAGTTAACACGGATCGCGCGCTTCCTGGGCGCCAGGGATTGTCCTAAGCCTCCACCGGAGGCTGATTTAATCCTCACAGCCGTAGGGGTAGCTATTCATCTTCCACCCATTTTACAGATGGGGAGACTGAGGGACAGAAAAGCAACATTAGATGCCTGCGGTCACCGTCGTCCGCGCAGCCAACGCACAGACGCCCGCCCCTGGCTCAACCCCTCTGTTTGTTTTACAGACAAATCCATTCAGACGCCGCGTTCTCCCCACCCCGACCTGCAGCGACACAGTCGGGAGAGCGCCAGGGGCCAGAGGCGCCAGGAGCGGCCTGTTGGCACCGCGGGGACGCGCTGCGGAGAAATGGACCCGCGAGGACACAGACGCGTCCCGAGGCGAGGGCGGTGGTCAGAAGCCTGGAGCGACCACTGGCCTCCCACACCGACCCCCCACCCCCCGGCGTGAGGCCCCGACACAGCGCAGGCGGGTGGGCGCTCGGGGCGCAGAGGTGCTGTGCGCAGAGGCCTGGCCGGCTCCCGCCGCGCTTTCCCCCGCGTCCTCGGCTGCAGCCATTCCGGGCGCGCAGCCCAGAGCCTGAGGCCAAGCAGCCCGGGTTCCAGCAGGAGGGCCGGGGCCCGGGGGCCTGCGGAGACCTGGGCGGGTCCGGGATCCGGCGGAGACCGCGCCCAGCCCCGCGCGCACCGACTCCTCTGCACCCCGCGCACCCCGCTCACGGGCCAGCCGCGGCCGCCTCCACGCCACGGGCCGGTCTGTCTCCGCACCCTTTCCACCCAAACCCACGGCGATTTCTCTGAAAGAGATAAACGCCCAGACCAGCCGCCGCACAGTCGGCCCATTTCCCAGCCGCGATCGTGTCTTGATTATTTGCTTTCAAGTTGGGCTGTGAAATGAAACGTTAAGAGTTTATAAAAATCGTTAATTCTGGAGGCGGGAAACTCCTCCGACCCAGCCTGGTTTCCAGGCTGAGCGGGGTACCGAGGGGAGTGCGGGGCGAAGGATGGGGGGTGGGGGGGGGTAGGGTGGGGATCGGAGTTAAAATACACCCCCTCCGCCCACATGTGCGAGTCCAGGCTCAAGCCCGGATTCCCGAGCTCCTCGTGGATTCTGCGCCGCCGCGCTCCCCACCCGGGGCTCCGACTCCGAGAAGTTTTCTGGGCGCAGGGCGGGGCGTCTGAGAACAGTTTACCCGAACCGAACCGGGGTCCCCGGCCTCTCCCTCCAGCCGGGACCCCGAGAACAAAGGCGCAGGGAGGAGAGGGGTGGCCGCTGGATGGTGATGGTCCGGTCCAAACAGACCCTCCCTCCCCAGCTCTGATCCCCAAAGAATGAATTTTAAATTTTAATTTACGAACGGGAGCCTTTAAAAGCATTTCAATACCCTCCACTCCCGGGTCGGTATCCACCTCCGAACTCGGGCAGAGCCGTGGGGGCCGCGGGACACGGGCGCGCGGGGACCGGGGGTCGGTCCAGCCCAGACGCCAGGTCGCAGCCCGGGGGCTCCCGGCCCATTTCGGGGAGGGGGCTGCGCCCCATTGTTCACTCCGGCCAATCAGGGTGGCCCCTCTCCCTGCAGCCAATCCCGCGTCGCCCCTGCCTCCCACCCACCCGGCGCGCCCGCCCACCGGCTGCGGGTCCCCATCGCCTCCTCCCCGCACCCGGGTCCCGGGGAGGCTGGTGACGCCGCAGGTCCCGCCCCGCCCGGCCCGGCGACGGCGTGCTGACGTCATGCTGCGTGCGGGCCGGTGTGGTCGGTCCTGCGAGTCCGCGGGGCCCGAGTTAGTTCGCCAAGAGCCGGCGGGGCGCGCGACCCTGGTCCTCCGCCCGGCGCGCACGGGGCGCCCGCCGCCGCCGCCGCCGCCCGGATGGTGGACCTCCTGCTGCGGTGTCCGGCCCCGGGTGCGATGGGGGATCCGGCCAAGAGTGAGTGTCCCCGGGGCGCGGGCGTGGGCGGTGCGCGCTGTCCCTGCGGCAGGAGGATGCGCTGCCGGCCGGCGGGTTCCACAAGTGGCTCGTGCTTGACAGGACCCGGGGCGACCGAGAGCAAAACGCACGCCTCCCCCCCACCCCCCCGCAGCGCGACCTCCCGCTGGGATCCGGCAGCTTTAATTCATCGTCAGGAGCCCTTCCTCCCGCTCGCGGGCCGGCCTCGGGCTGCGGGACCGGCTGGGTCCCTTCGGGGGGACTCGGGGCTGTGGGCTCCGGTGCGCTCGCTGGTCGCGGGGACTGGCGGGTGCGGACTGTTCCTCTGGCCTCCGCACGGCGTCCTTGAGGGCGCGGGGAGCCGGGCTGAAGCCGGTGCGCGGCGGGGCTGCCGTGGGAGGGGCCGCTCCCGCTCCTGGGGACGCGGTGGGTCCGCAGAGCCCAAGGGCCCAGTGACTGTCTCCGCACCCACGACCTCCACAGCTTGTGGCTGCAACGCACATCGATAAAACGACGGTCCGAATGGATACCTTTTTTTTTTTTTTAAATTTGGGGTGAGGGGCGGAGGCAAAACGCCTTTACAAATTCCGTTTTTGTTTTTGAGTTTCCAATCGCCCGGAACCCGTAGGAAGTCCGCTTCCTTGCCCGAGAGCCCGCGGGCCGGGCGGGCCGGGCGGGCGCCCCGGGTCGCGGCGGATCTGCATGCAGCCGGGCCTGACTGCTGTCCTCCCCGCAGAGAAGCCAGGCACCGCCACGTGCGTGGGCTGCGGGAGCCAGATCCACGACCCGTTCATCCTGCGCGTGTCCCCCGACCTGGAGTGGCACGCCGCCTGCCTCAAGTGCGCCGAGTGCAGCCAGTACCTGGACGAGACGTGCACGTGCTTCGTGAGAGACGGGAAGACCTACTGCAAGCGCGACTACGCCAGGTGAGGCCCCGGCGACCCCTCCCGGCGGGCGCGGGCCGCGGCCCCGCTCTGACCGCCCGCCCCGTGCCCGCCCGCAGGCTCTTCGGCGTCAAGTGCGCCCAGTGCCGCGTGGGATTCAGCAGCAGCGACCTGGTGATGCGCGCGCGGGACAGCGTCTACCACATCGAGTGCTTCCGCTGCTCCGTGTGCAGCCGCCAGCTGCTGCCGGGCGACGAGTTCTCGCTGCGGGAACACGAGCTGCTGTGCCGGGCCGACCACGGGCTCCTGCTGGAGCGCGCGGGGGCCGGCAGCCCGCGGAGCCCCGGCCCGCTCCCCGCGCGGGGCCTGCATCTGCCAGGTGAGCGCATCCGCGCGCGAGGCCGTGCGCAGGGCTGGCGGCTGGGCCGGAAAGTGGTCACTCGTGTGTTTCTGTGTCTGCGGGCCGGTGTGTGTGCGCGTGCGGGGAAACCGTCTGTCTGCGGGTCTCCGGGAGCCAGGCCGGTGTGCGTGCGGGGAAACCGTCTGTCTGCGGGTCTCCGGGAGCCAGGCCGGTGTGTGTGCGCGTGCGGGGAAACCGTCTGTCTGCGGGTCTCCGGGAGCCAGGCCGGTGTGTGTGCGGGGAAACCGTCTGTCTGCGGGTCTCCGGGAGCCAGGCCGGTGTGGTGCGTGCGTGCGGGGCGGACTGCGGAGAATTGTGTCCCCCGTGACCAGGGCACAGGGACGCGGCTACAGGAGCTGGAACAGGGGTGACAGCTGCCGCGGGTGGAGGAGGAGCGCGGGCCTGGCTCAGGCGGCTCCGAGGCCCAACCGCCCAGGAAGAGGGGTGTCCGTGTCGTGTTTTGAGGCCCAGTTTGAGAACAATTTAGCCAAATGCTCACCGGCGGTGGGGAGGGACGGGGCACGCTCCCGCGGGGACGCTGTGGGTCCTGCGGAGCTGAGAGCGCGGTCAGGGTCCGTGTGCCGGGCGGGGGGCCGCAGACCCGAGCGCCATTCCTGACCCGGCGGTGCCGTGAGGCCTGGCAATGCCCCCTAGCACCACCCCCGCCTCTGGCCCTCCGCTTCTTCCCCTATAGAACGAGCAAACCCGGCTGGGCCGGCTGTTTGTAAATATTTATCCAGAACCCCTGGCGGGTGGCGGGGTTACACCGAATCAGTGCGCAGGAATTCGGGGCGTGCGGACCCCGTGGCGACGCGCGAGTGAGGCAGGATGAAGCCGGTTCCGGGAACCGCGCGCTCGGATCTCCCTTTTGTTTGTCGCGGAGCCGCGGGAATCGGGGCCTGTTTTCCCGGGTGGAGAGAAGGCGAGGCCGGGCGAGGGCCAGGCTGGCAGCCGCTGGGCCGGGAACCCTGGCGCCGTGAGAGAGGAGCAGTGCCCAGGCCGGTGTGCACAGTCTGGGCCGGGTGACCCCCCTGAAAGAGAGGGTAGGGCTGGAGGGGCCCGAGGCGCGGAAGGTGAGCCCCCAGATTCAAGCAGCTAGGCGCTGGGGGTCCTCCCGCTCCAGAGGCCGTGGGCGCCTCCTTCCTCTGCCTCCGAAACATGGGCTTTTCCCGGAGGCGATTTCGTCTCCTGTTCAGGTCTCGAGGGCCTCCTGGGTCCAGTAAGTGCAGGAGGCGCGGTTGGGGACAGCCCCTCCCGCACTCGGGCAGGTCGCTGCGCGCGGAGGGACGGGGGTTCGAGAAGGGGCGACCGTGCGCACCGCCCTCCGAGTGGGGCGAAGAGAGAGAAAGGGGAGGTGAACGGCACAACGAAATCAACGAATAAAAGAGAAACGAAGTCCGGGGGTTGGGCCCGACGGGGCGGGGGCGGGCGGCGGCGGCAGGGCGCACCGGGGACGCGTCCCTCGCTCATCGCGGCCTTTGCCCCCCGCGCGCCGGGTGCGAGCAGAGCCCGGGTCCGGCCGGCAGCCCGCGCTGCGCCCGCACGCGCACAAGCCCGCGGAGAAGACGACCCGCGTGCGGACGGTGCTCAACGAGAAGCAGCTGCACACGCTGCGGACCTGCTACGCCGCCAACCCGCGGCCCGACGCGCTCATGAAGGAGCAGCTGGTGGAGATGACGGGCCTGAGCCCGCGGGTCATCCGCGTCTGGTTCCAGAACAAGCGCTGCAAGGACAAGAAGAAGTCGCTGCTCATGAAGCAGCTGCAGCAGCAGCAGCTCGGCGACAAGACGGTGAGGCCGGGCCCGGCGGCGGGAGCGCCGGGCGAGCGAGCGGAGCGGCGAGCGGCCCGCGCCCTGCGCCCTCCTCCTGGGGAGACTGGGGAGTGGGCCTGTGCCTGTGCTTGGGCCTTCAGAGTAAGGCTTTCCTGGGGTTCTGGGCTCCCTAATTATTGCATCTGAGCTGGGGTCTCCGTACCCCAAAGGCAGATCTGAGTTGGGGTTCCTGGAGCCCAAGTCTGGCCGGTCGTGTCCTGCGTTCCTGGCGAGGAAGGGGACTCAGGCGTGGGGTTCCCTGGCCCCGGGGCTCCCAGCCCCGAGGCCGGGCCGTGGCGGCGGGTTTGTGGGGTTGAGGCCCCTGGGTGGTCTCTCTGGGGAAGGAGGGCTCACCCGGGTGCGGTCACGTCAGACCGCCAATCGCGCGCCAGCGCCCCGGGCCCGGTCTCCAAGGTGGAGGGAAACGCGCGTGAGCGAGACCTGACTCGCGCGCCCCGCTCACCCTCTGCTTGTCCCCAAGAGCCTGCAGGGACTGACCGGGACGCCGCTGGTGGCGGGCAGCCCCATCCGCCACGAGAGCGCCTTGCAGGGCAGCGCGGTGGAGGTGCAGACCTACCAGCCACCGTGGAAAACGCTCAGCGAGTTCGCGCTGCAGAGTGACCTGGACCAGCCCGCCTTCCAGCAGCTGGTGAGGCCTCTGAGGCGGGGATTTGGCCGTTTAGCCAGGGAGGGGGACCAGCGTGGGGGGGGGGGTGGTTTTGGGGGGAGGGGTAATTCGCTCTAAGCCGGGTCTCGCTGGATTAAGGCGCGCATAGCAGAGGGATTAGCCAGCGCCTGGGGGACCCGGCCGAGCGTCTGCAGGGTTCGCTCCCCGCCAGGGGCGCGTCCCCAGGGGGCATCCGACTCAGAACCCCGACCAGACGCGCCTTCACGCTCCTCCCTGCGGCCTGCAGGTCTCCTTCTCCGAGTCCGGCTCCCTGGGCAACTCCTCCGGCAGCGACGTGACCTCCCTGTCCTCGCAGCTCCCCGACACGCCCAACAGCATGGTGCCGAGCCCCGTGGAGACGTGAGGGCCCGGCCGCGGACCGGACCGCGCATGCTCCCTGCATGACTCGCCAGCGCTCAGCTCAGCCCAGCGCCCCCGCCGCCGTCACTGTCATTATTGTTATTTAAAGAGAAGCTTCGGAGAGAGGCGACCGGAGGGCCGCGAGCCCAGGGCGCACCGGCTTCCCGGGCCGGAGAGCCCCGCTCCGAGGACCTGCGTGTTCTCGGAACCAGACTTGGGGGTTGCCCAGCGTCAGCCCTGCCCTGTCCTCTCCCCGCGGCTGCGGGGGGACCCGAGGGGCTCCGACGGGGAGAGGCCGGAAGAGGCCGCGAGCAGACCTCGGCCCCCCAAAGCGCATGGCCGCGGGGAAAACAGAATCGGGACTTACCTTGAACGCGTTTAAATTATCCGTCGACGGAGGACAGAGCGTGTGAGCCTTTGCCTAACAGAACGTAAGTTATTGTTATTTATTGTAAGAACCGTCCGTTCGTAGTGGGACGACTATTTTCATCTTAATAAAAAAAAAATAACCGGACTCGAGCTGCTCCCGTGTCCGGGCGCCGCGGGGTCGGGGCCTCGCGCCTCGTGCGGGAGGGGCGGCCCCGTGTGCGCGGGGAGCCGCGGCTCGGGCGGCCGCCGTGGGGCGGACTCGGGCCTGGGGTCCCCGTCGCCCCTCGTGGGCCGGCGCCCCGGGCGCTCCCGCCGGCCTGGGCCCCCGGGGCCGGGCGCTGCGGGTCCCGCCGGTGATTAGTTCCCGTCTAGACGGAGGCCGGGCGCTCGGCGGCCCCTTATCTGCGCCGGCATCACCTGCAAGCGATACAGCGCGGGAGCCGCGGCCGGCGAGCCCCCCAGAACCAGTCTGGCGTGTCTTCGGTTTATTTTCTTTCCAGGCCCGAATGCCGGGGCGGGGACGGCCCGGGTCAGTCGGTGTGACATTTCAAACCCGGCCCCTTGTTGTCCTGAAAATGGGCTTGAGGTCGCAGGAAATCAGGAGAGATACCGAATCTCCCGCAGCCCCGGGCGAGCGCGCAGAGCCGGGCTCAGGTTTTCCCCTCGGAAAGGTTAACCCTTTGCAGCCTCGCGGGGGACGCGGGCCGCCGGCCCAGTCGCTGCCGTGGAGGAACCTCCGGGTGTCCGTTCCCCTGTCCCTCGAGGAAAATGACCACAAACCCTTCTTGCCCGGGTGGGTTTGCAGGACGGCAGCGCCCCTGCGCGGGGGACGGCCGCCCTCTCGGCTCCCGCAGAGTCCGGCGGGGAGAACTGGGGGGATTGTGGCCGCGGGGCAGGAGTGGGTGCTTCTGCTAAGGGCGTGGGCTGCTGGAGGGCCAGGGCCGCCGTGGGTTCCAGCCGGGCTGAGGGCAGGACTCCCCCGCACCGTCCTCCCCGCCCCCCCTCCCCCCCAGGAAGCTGGGGGGCTGGCCGGCAGTTACTGAAAGCGGAGGAGGTGTGGACATGCAGCCACATTTCTGCTGCCTCCTGAGCGCCAAGGCGGTGCCAGCACAGAAAGGAAAGGATTTAGGAAGTGGCGCTGCGAACTCACAGATGAGGGGAGCGACCAGGGTAAGGGGACCAGCTCTCCCTCCCCAGCGCCCAGAGTGTCCACAATCAGGTTATTCTCTGAGGCTTCGCTCCCTCAACTTGGGCCGTTCCCCCCCAAACTGAAATACAGGCATTTCCTTTACCTTGCGGCTGGCCATTGAAGACGTGGCTAAACTTCCAACTTAATCTCTAGAAAGCTTTTGATTTATCCAGAATACTGGGTTTTGTCATTTTTTAAAAAGGAAATAGGTTTTTGAATAAAGAATTTCATCAATGGCTGTGAATTAGCTCCGAATTTTTGCTTTTGACAAACTGCAGTTATTTTAATGCTACAAGTGGAAACATCTAGTTCAGTCAATTCTTCCCTTGTCATCCATAATCAAACAATCTAATTCCTGCTTTTGATATTTATGTGAGCCTGTTTCTTCTGAGAGTTGGGAAGTGAAGGAAGTGGTTACTGTATCAGGTTGCTGGCATCTGCCTGTTACTGTATAAAAAAACAGCAGCCCCTCTGCAGGCACATCGTTTCCCAGGTGGGTTCCAGGGAACGCCTTTAACTTTGAAGCTTTATTACAAAGGTCCCTGGTGAGGTGTCCTATCTACAGCTCGTTAGTTACATTAATAAATATGTTTTCATGGTTCCCAGGTCATCTTTAAACATATCCTGTAATACAGTAGGGATTTTCTTGTAAATTAAATTGCCTGTAACAATGACAAGTGTTGTATTTTGTTTACTCAACTTTTTACCCAGTTGTGTAGTAAAAAAGTCAGTTAAGAGGCCATAGGTACAAAATGGGAATTAGTTCTTTAACTAGATCCACTTTAGAATAAGACATTCTCAGAGTCTTTATCTAATAATGTGGATAGCTCTCTGAAATTCAGGCAGGAAAAGGGTTCCCAGAGTTGGGAAAGTGTGTGGCTATTACACCAGAAACTTCAATACGTATGGCAGGACTGCGCACTTCTGGGACATTCGGAGCCCCTGAGCCAGTATCCCAACAAACGTTAATATTTAATGGATTGTGGGACAGAAATCAGCCTTTCAAATTAAAATATGGACTAGCTTAAATTTTTCAGAGCGGCAAACACAGTTAAAATAAGACGCTGTCTAAAGTTGCTCCGTGGGGGCGGGGCGCGCATCGCCACCCATTTCGCGGGCTGTTTCCCATACAAGCAAGTCCTCCCCTGGACGGGGAGAGGACGCCGTGAATGAATAATAAACTATTCGTAGAGACGTTGCAATCAAGCTGTGATAAAAGCAGGAAATTCAGAGTTTATTAAGCTGATGCAAGGAAGATTAGAGGCTTTTAAACGCGGGTCTGATTGATGTAAAGGTAAACTTTCTTCTAGATACAGGGATTCCGCGCGGTAATGAGGTCCGTGCAGCAATGAGACCAGCACCTTGTTGATAGAGGCTGTGCTTGGAGAGGCGGCCTCGGGAGTCAGACGGGCGATGGGAGAGGAAGGGGCATGAGGACTGGGGTGCGGTGGGGGGTGCCCCACCTTAAAAGGCAAGTTGGGGCCCTCAGTCCTGGCAGAAAGGCCGGGCCCCAGGGGAGCGCGGCCTGGAGGAGGCACCTGCTGGTCAGGCGGGTCGGGAATGAGGGGGTTGGGTTGGGGGGGTGGCGGGCAGTTCGGTAGGAAGACAGGAGGCCCGTGTTGGGGTGAGGGAGCCGGGAGAGGGGAGTGGAGGCCGGGGGTGGGGATGACCCCTTCCCAGGTCACCGAGGTCCGAGGGTCTGCAGCCGCCTAGGAGGGGAGGGCGGCGGCGGGAGGTGCGATGGGCCCAGGCTCAGCGGGAGGCCGGTCCGGGTCCCAGCGCCCGGGGGAGGGGGAGCACCCTCCGGGAAGGTCCCGGGGGCTCGACCCGCCCAGGCGGCCGGGCAGGGGGGTGTGGACGGCTCCCGGGAGGGTGATCACGTTGCCTCCATTACTGTGGCTTCGGGCAAACTTCCGACCAGACGAGCATTTGCAAGTGAAAAGCGCCTTCTCCGCGGTCCGGCCGGTGCCGCGAGGACGTGCGCACGGGCTGGTCGCCTTTGGGTTTGTTTGGAAGCGGAGCTCCGCCTTTTCTCTGTAAAACAGTAAAAAACCATGCGCCCGGCGGCCTAGGGACTCGGTAGCTGGGTTTGCTCTTAAGAAAGGGAAGAAACTTCTGCTCAGCCCCCGACCCGAGTCTTGGATCCGATACATTTTCGGAACCGTTTTCCGACCGGAGCCTTGTTGCTGGTCACGCTGATCCTCGTCCGACAGAAGCGGCCTCACGTGCGGCCGGGAGCGGCCGGGTCAGGCCCACGGTCCCTGGGCCCGGCGCCGCCCGTCAGTCCTTCAGAGGCGGATCTTCCCGGACCTGGACTTCACTCCGGAGCACAATTCGGTTCGCTCCCGGAGGCTGTGCTCCGTCCGGGAGGCTCGGTGGGCGGGTGGGCCGGGCGCTCACTCACCCCAGTGGCCCCGGATCGTGCGTGGAACTCGAATGCACTCCAGTCCCCGAAAGAGGGCGGTCAGGCGGGTTAAGTGCGAGGCTTGACTAAGATGCTTCAAGGGCCGGAGTGAGCATTTCCTTTCAAATTTGAATTGTCTTAAGAAAAGTCACCATGACAACAGAATAAGTTATTTTATTACAAGAAGTAAACAGACTTGCTAATTTTGTGCCTAATTTCACCCATATTACAAATGCAAAGAATATATTATAAGATGGAAGTTACCAAAATGCAAACTATTGTGCATAAATGAAATAAACTCAACTTACAGTTAGCAAGTAGAACATGACGTATCTACAGCCATTATAAATAGTTCAAAGTATATACCATATCTACATACGGGGGGAGTATAAACATGTGAAAAAGGGTTTCTTAAGGAACAGTTAGAACATTTAAATTACTAATGAGGGTACTCAAATATAGAACCAACCAAAACATTTTTTATTTTTCTTTTTTTAAGAAAAACTGTCGAGCTTCCTCCCAGGCCTGCTGAGGAAATCTGTTAGCCAGCTCAAGGTAGTCTTGGGATCCAAGGCATTTTCCTGAGAGAAAAATGGAAAAGAATGAAATGTAAAAGTTAAATTCTTTAAAGTTTAAGAAATTAAAATTATTTTGATATCTGAGTACAAAATGGAGACATAAACTTCAGATAAACTATGACACAATTTATGCAAACAAGGTAATTGATCTACTTATAGTATAAAATATACAATATATTTGAGTCACAATCTATTTTATGCTTCTAATGTATTTAGACATTAACCCCTCTGTAAAACATTGTGAAAAAATTTCTTTTGGATTCCAGAGTAGGAAAATTGGGTAAAATAAGTATAGTAACAAAATAAAACGACAATCATAATCTGTCCTTAAATTAGACTTGAAAGGGTAAATATGTATGTAAACTTGACATATTTTCTAAAACCCTCTATTTGGTTGAGAACTTTGAGTGACGGTCACCTATGGAACCGTGGGGACGGTCAGGGGTGTAAGCACAGCAGCCACTCGCACAGGGGGCGCCGAGCAGCGAGCACCGGCCCAGGCGTGAGCTGCAGGGCTGCTCACACTTAGGGGTGCACATGGGCAACCAGCTCCAATGACCTGAAATGTTTTCTGGGGACAACAGAAAGCTCCCCTGAAGGGAACAGGTCTCCAGGGACAACTTGGTGGGTGTCGCCACAGAGAGTGGTGACTGAGCAAAGCCGAGACGGTTCTCGTTTGCTCACTGTGTGCGGATTAAAGCACCGAGTGGGGAAAGCGTGGGAGTCCGAGAAGAGGGGTCCGGGGAAGAAAGAGGTGGAGAGTCCACAGCCTCAGCCCTCCAGGCAGACAGACAGGCAGCGCCTGGGACTCTGCCTGCCTGACACGCGCCAACGGTGACTCATCCTCCGTCAGGAGGGGCCTCTGCACTGCTCACTGCGGAGAAACTGCTGTCCAGGCACCAATGCAGGCACCGGATTCCTGTGGCATTTTCACATCTTCACAAACTTCAACGTTCTCTGGTCAGAAACAGTAACTAACGATGCTGACTTTCCCCAAGGAGCCCCCATAGCTTTCCTCTTCAGGCTGTAGCTGAGTCAGGGCGGAACTGACTTGCACGTCTGGCTTAGACAAATGGGACCAACTGCGAGGCTGACTTTAATTTCTAAAAGGGGCACAGCTTTCTGTTTACTCATCTGAGTCACTAAAACGTGACTTTTTCATGATACCGTTACAAGCTTATATTTTCATCTTTGTACTTTTCAACACTCGCCCAGTGTGTGTGTGTGTGTGTGTGTGTGTGTAACAATCCAAGATGACCCCCCCACTGCCGCCTGCCCCCCAGTAAGGACTACTCAGTGGGTGCCCCAGGGGGTCCTGCTGGAGGGGCCCCTGACTGGCCACTTTAAAGGCTCTCAAACTAACGGGAGAACTAGGGTCTCAATCAGAGACGCTTCTCGACAGTCACAGAGCCACCCGCACGCCTCAGTTACTGTCTAGGAAGCAAAATGTTGTAAACAGTGAAGATGCTCTTTAAAACTCCACATCTCCCGTTTGATCTCAGGAGACTCCTCAGCAGGAAAACCCTTGTAACCTGATGGCCTTTCCTCCATGGAGGACAATCTTACATTTCTTATTTCAATTAAAAAAATTCAAGTACTTGAATTTAGGGCCAATATGCGTTACTATCACTAATAATTTTATTCTGAACATGTATAGGGGACCAAACCTACCTGATTTCAGTATTTATGTGAGTAACATAGGCCAATATTAATGATCTGATTGTCTCCTGTATTACTAATTTAGTAATTATTCACCATTTATTCTATCTTGCATGAGGTGGGTATAAATTTCACAAAGATATTTTTGTGCTTTTCTTTTACTCCCATAGATTTCTCTGTATATTCTATTTTTTTTTTGTTGAGTTTTAGAGAGATTGGAAAAAGGAGGGAGAGAGAGAAACATTGACTGGCTGCCCCCTGCATGCGCTCGGACTGGGGATCAAACCTGCAGCTGGGCCTGTGCCCTGTCGGGAAGGAGCCAGCCACCTTCTGGCACACCGGATGGTGCTCCACCCACCGAGCCACACGGCCAGGGCTCTGTACGTTCTGACACATTCATGCTGATGACAAAACTGATTTTTTATTGACTGAAATACACTTGGTATCTGAATCTCAACTATTTTAGGCAAAGTAAGCAATGATTTCTCCACGGGTTCCGAAAGGTGAAGTAAGAAACATGCCCGCTCACGAACAAACACGACATTCAATCTGAAGAGACATACCTCTGGGCTGGTACGGCTGGTTAGCTGCCTGGCCGTGATTCTGTGCAAAGTCCTGTGCAAGGTGAGAAAAGCGTTTTTATAACAAAACCACAAGCAGAGAACCTCACTGAGCGCGGCTTTCAAGCTGCTGAGTTCAGAGACAATGATTTTTGCACGAATATTCTGGAGCCCAAATATCCAAGCTGAAGAGACTGATGCTACGCATTCCGTGTTCCTGTAACTTTAAGTTACACAGTGATGACTCCCAGATTCTGCTCGGCTATCACAGGGCTAGGTTGCTGCTACTACGGAAACGACAATTTTACTTTATAGCTAACAAACTGAACACTTTAGTCACATTTACTCTCTTAAACAGATTATTAACATGTTTTTAAAACACAACTATCAAAGCTCTTATGTATTCTGCAGCTAAATTTTAAAGTCTGCTAATTTTACTTTCACATGGAAAATGTAGAATATACAAACTTTCAGAAACTACCAGCTCCTACCTTTAGTATCATTTTCTAGTGATTCTTATTTATCTAAAACACAGGGACCTTGCAGAACCATTTTATAAGCTAAAATCTAATATATATTAATTCCCTTCACAGTTATTTATAGAAAAAAATTACTTGATTTAAGTCCAACATTTTATCTCAAATAAGCATTGTAAGATATGTGTGGAGCATTTACAGAATTTGTGTTAAAATATATGTGAAATGTGTAAAATTTATACTCACTTACATTTGAATGTGTGTTGAATGTAATAGAGCAGATTTAGAACTAGTTTGAGATGAACATCAGATGAAAACAAGTTATATATATATGTATATGTATATATGTGTATACATACATATACACATATATATACACACACACATATATATTTACTACTTTAGATTCTGATATCATTTGTATTTTTACAAATTGTTTCCCAAGCAGTTGAAAATGTAATGGATTAAGGTGAGACAGACACAAATTTGCTCTTTGCTCAACTATCACTGTCTTGGTTGAGGGCCCTCTGTTCCAGCCAAAAGCTGCACCCACGGCCCTGGCAGCCCCGACCCTCTCCTGCCGTACTTTCCTCCTCACATTCACACTAGTGGACAAGCTGCCTGTTTTCTGTCGGACTCCCCGCCTCAATGAAAAGTCTATGGGGGCGGGTTTTATGTTTCATCCCTTGCTGCGATGCCAGTGCCCAGAGCAGGGTGTAACCTGGAGGGACCACAAGGTACCGAATGGAAGAAGGAACCACCTGCGTTTAAGATCACAGTCTGAAATGTAATTTCTATTGAATTCAATCCCAAGGTTCCCAGAATATATGCAGAATCCTAACTCTTGCTATGATGGTTACAGAAGACTTTATTAAGACTTTGATTTAACCATATGACACTTTATGAAAATTTGTGCCTGACCTGTAGATTTGAATATCTTTGAAAACTTTTTCAGAAAATGAAACCCAGGCTCAAACAAAACAACTAAGCTGAAAATAAAAGATTTCTAAACATAATTGACCCAGTTGTGTTGTATTTGAAAGAAAATGGAATGTTTTCAGGAAATAATGATCCACGACGACAGAGGAAAACCACCGGTTAGCTATGAACACACATTAAAGAAGGGCCAACTTGGCTGCTGTCCTGCCAGCGACCGAGTTAGTGTCGATGTGGAAACACTGCTTTGCTTAGTACAGCACCGATTACAGGCTTTCACTCAACCAGAAACACAGGAGGCCGTTCTTAAAAGTTGTCGATTTTCTAAAGGCAATATAACAGGTTTTTGTTACACACACAGATGTGTGTGTGTGTGTGTGTGTGTGTGTGTGTGTGAATAGTATTTATTTAAACATTTACCAATACACTGAAGTTCTAATGGATCTTCCCTCAGCAATCATTCCCTGTCCCTCACAGCCAGACTAAATGAGGTGAATGTGACGTTAAGGCCTTCGCGAAGCCTGGCCATCCTTTGGAAACATCTTGGTGTGGGCTTACCGTTGCAGCACTTTCCTTGAAATCCTCCAGTAGAAACTACACAACACTCACCCCCCCCCCCCGACATCTTATGAATAATGTCCAAGCACAGAGGCAGGTGAGCGCCCTAGCAGGTGGGCGGCTGGCACCTGCCCCCGCAGACAGCGGACAGACAGCGGCGGCTCGCACAGCCGAGGCCGGGCGCACGGAGGTACCTGGATGAAGGCGGCCAGCAGGACGCAGCTCATCTCCTGCTCCAGGATGACCTTGTTCTGGCCGTTGTTGTAACAGGCGGCGATGAGTGACGGGAACAGCACCTTGACCAGCCGGGGGTCGCTGAAGTACCGGAAGGGCAGCTGGCACAGCTGCTGCAGCACCGTGGGGTGGCGGCCGGACTGCACGATGACCTGGGACAGAGGAGCAACCCGGTCAACTGCCAGCCGCCGGCCGGGCCGGCCCCTTTCCGTGGGCAAGTGCCGGGAAGAACCCCCAGGACACGCGGAAGGAGGAAGAGACTCCACTCCTCACTGACCTGAATTTCAGTGACACAGGAAAGGAGCAGACAAGAACCTCGTCTCCTAACTCGAGGAAAGGCTTCCAGAAGTTTTGCAGCCACTGACGTGACTAGAATCGTGATGACGGTCCTGCGACGTGAGCTGTAACCACGCCCCCCCCCCCCCCCCCCCCGCCCGAAGCAGAACAGCCATTTCCCTTAGACCTGCACACAGCCCCCTCCCCAGGCAGACGCCCTCGGGCAGCCCTGCCCACTGCAGTCCCTGACCGGCTCACAGAACACATGAACGTGGATAAATCTGTTCCGGGTGCAGACCAGCCCTGGAAGAGGGGATTGTAGGGGAACCAGCAGCTTCGGCCCAGGCTCCCAAGGTCCCTCCTCCCACCCGTCCTCCTTATCTGTTTCCATCGGTGCCACGGAGACGAAGAGGAGAATTGTTTAGAGAAACGCGGCCGTGGCCGTGCAGCAGGCGAGGCTGCCGGCTGTGCACATGCAGTTAATGGGCTTGTAGGGAGCCCTCCTCACTCACCCCCGGGGCCTTCACGATAAACTCAGAAATGTCCACATCAGGTCTGTTTCAAGTAACCTTGACTGGACAGTTCTCACAGAAGGGCAGGGACACGGTAAAGCCGAGGCCAGGACTGTAAATTGTACTTGGAGAAACACCGTTTTACAGGTACACCCCCAGACAGGACTGCATTCAGATTAAAACCAGAGGGAAAGAACGCCACGGCAGAGGCAGGAGAAACATAAATTACAGGGATTTACAAGTTTTCAAAGCACTTTTAACAATACTTTAAGAACACACGCTCAGATGGTAATGCAGCCTGGTTTAAGAAGAAAATCAACAAAGTAATAGTTCACATATTTCAGTTCAATAGCTAAAATGACATCAAAAACCTTTAGAGAATGCTGATAGGGACTTGTTAATACCTTCAAATCCAGCAGGAATTTTAAAGACGCGCAGCCGTGACCATTCAGCACATGGCTGTGTGCTGCCGTGTCCGACGCTGGCTGAGAAAAATGTGTCCTATCGTCCGCTTTACTGATAAAGCGTTTACCTGCATCGTTATTCTAATCATTAGATACAAGTCCGGGGCACAGCCAAATGGTCCCCGCCTTAGAGTTCACAACGATCCCGTTATGAGAAGTCTCTCCCCTTGAGCTTTTTGTGTGGAACCTCACTGTTGAAATGCTATCAGAAGACACCCCACTGGCCAGTCTGGCTGGCACAGGCACAACGACAAAGACGACAATACCGGGGTCTTGGTAAACGAGACAGAACAGGGGTGCCCAGCGGGACCCTTCCCCCTGGACCCCTGCCCCTCGCTGAGGTGGGCAGAGCCCTCGGGGCCTGTCAGACCCCCAGGAACAGGCAGAGCTGCCCGTGGAGGAGGAGTTTACAGGTCACAGGGCCGTGAGGTGACCTGCCAGCGGCCACGACTTTTAAGCCTCTTGTCGGTGAAGACACTAATGGACGCAGGCAGGTACCTGGGGGTGAGGACCACCCAGGACAGACCACCTGGGCACAGGCTGGGGTGCACGAGGGGTGGTGAGAGCCGCACCCCGGCTTGGCTGTGAGCCAGCAGGACATCTGGTCAGTACTGGCCTTGGAACCACGTGTCACACATTGTGGGCAGCCAGGGTTTGCAGCACGGAGACTCAGGCAAGACCACTGCTGGGCGAGTCAGGTGGGCTGGTGGCATGAGCAAGCGGAACCGTTGGCGGGTTTGGGCTGAGCGCTCCCTTAGGGGTAGGAACCAAGACTGCGATGCCAACAGCCCGACCTGGATGGTGAGGGCTTTGGGCACCAGGAGA
Source organism: Myotis nattereri (assembly GCF_964212035.1). NCBI lineage: Eukaryota > Metazoa > Chordata > Mammalia > Chiroptera > Vespertilionidae > Myotis > Myotis nattereri. Next base: position 220,014 of record NC_138097.1, on the reverse strand, counting down.
GAGTTGGCCGAGAGGCTCTGGACAGACTGCGGGGTGAGGGGGCTCCGTTTTATTCTGTCCAGTCCGTCCTCCCAGGCCACAGGTGGTCACACCCCTTGGATCGCCGAGGCGTTCCCAAGGCAGGAGACAGTCAACAGAGAGGCACCCCGCGGCATGGAAGCTGCTGAATGAAAGGAATGTACACAGTCGGGGAAAGCTCAGTTTACAATCCGCTGTTTCTATCTGCATTCCCGACGGAGCTGGCACTAAATCGGTGGGTGCTGGTCACCTTTGTTTACGAAGGTGGGCACTACCCTGGGCCTGGCCACTGCCCTCCCTCCGGGCATGCAGGCCGACGCCAACCACGGGCTTCTCACAGAGCTCCTGCCGCGGCCGGGAGGGGCCTGGGCGGCAGACAGGGACCAAGAACGGCCCACCACACCGAGACCGCCTCAAACCCGTCGGCCCCTCCGCCGGTCGTGTGATCCTGGGCAAGCTGCCCCAGTGCCCTGGTTTGAAGGTGGGGAATCCCTTCAGAAGTGAACTTTTTAACGACGTATACGAACCATTTCCAACTGGTGTGCCAGTGTTTCTCACCACATGCAAAACCTGACTCTTCAGGCAGGGCACTGACCTCTTTCCCTTGGATTAAAGAAGAAAGAAAGGACAATAGACATCTGGTGCGAATCCATGAAAATTATACCTCTTCTTTTTTTTTGGTCAAATTGGCGAAATTTAATGTATTTTTTGGCGTGCTGTAGAATTTTACCAGTTAGTGTATGTGCGCCATGAGGTGAAAAGGCTGAAAATCACTGGTGCACACACCCCCCTAAGCAGACATCCTGTGGGCGCCCAAATAAAGAGCACACAGGGCCGGGTGCTGGGTCTCGAAACGGATTCTCTCACTGAGAAGCAGATGCCCGAGTCTTGAGTGTGAGGCAGACGAGCAGAAACTGCCTGCACTGGAGCACGAGAGCTTCCTGCCTCCGCGGTCCGTCTGGTCCTTCTCCGTCGCTACGACCCACTGAGGAAGGGGATCTTTGCCCAGGGCCCTGTCCTCGCCACTTTGTTGGTATCACGGGGGTCGGGGGAGAGAGGGAGAGACCCCCACTCCCTCCTCTTTGGAGGCAGGGGCTGGAGAACGAGGAGGCTGCATGCGGGCAGTGTGCCCGGCCTGGTGGGGAGAGGGCCGGGGTCACACACACGGCGTTAGAGAGGAATCTGGTTTAAAAAAGGAAAAGAAGGTGGAAGGTGGAGCAGACAATCCTGCTGACTCTTCCACCTGCTGACCCCTGGCCACTCCTGGCCTCTGGCTCCCATCGGTGTGCCTTCTACCAGGCGGCAGAGACCCGGGTACACGGAGGGCCAGGTGAGGTCGGCAGGCACGGACTGAGTCTCGGGTCACGTCTGTGGGGACAGAGGCCATGCTTCTCGCTCTCAGGAGACGAATGACAAGAAGCGCAGGGGCCTGAGGCATCTGAGAGGGAAGGACGAGGTCCTAGGAGCCACGAGGGAGGCCGCCCCGCACGCAGGGAATGCGGACCTACCCGCAGGGCGGCGTCCCACCTGGCGCCTGGGAACTGCAGGTGGAGGAGTTCCAGGAGAGAAGCCGGGTGCCTGCTGGCCCGTCACAGCTCAGGCTGCCGCCATGTCACGCGGCCTCGACAACGGAAATCCGCTTCCTACAGCTCTGGAGCCCGGGAATCTGAGGTCAAGCCTCTTCCTGGGTGCAGACCGACCCCTCCCTGGCCTCTTGCGCGTGTGTGTGTGGACGGACAGACCTCTCCCCAGGGCCACCGGTCCTGCCTCATCAGGACCCACCCCTGTGGCCTCATTGGACCTTAGTTACCTCCTAAAAGCTCCCCCCCAAGTGCGGTCTCGGGGGGTTAATGTTCAACATGGAACGGGGGGGGGGGGGGGCGTGGGGGGGGCGGGATCACACAGTTCAGCCCAAAGGTGCAGCTGTGACTCCTCCTCCGGCCGGAGGGACGTCTCATCCGAGAGGCTGCCCTCACCAGCTGCGTGCCAGCCAACCCTCGGCGGCCACGGGCCCCGCACTGCCGGCTCAGGGGACTGTCAGGAGCCCGGCTCTGGCCAGTTACCAACTGGAGCTTCCGGGTCCTTTCTATGGGGGGGGGGGGGGGGCGGGATGGCAGCTTCAGGGCTTAGCTGAGGCTCACACGAGGCATCTGTGACCAGAATATAAAGCCACGTAGCGATGGGCACTGCTGCCGTGTCCTCTCCGGTGGCATCTGCTCCCACCGAGGGGCTTGCAGGACCGGAGCCCCTCCCAGGTGAGGCCTAAGGCATGTTTTCCATCATCCCAGCCGCCTCCCCATGAAGGCACTCGCTGGGCAGATCCGGCAGCATCTCCAGCCCCTGGAAGCCACAGCCTGGCCTCCCCGACCCTGTGCCCACAGGACCAGGACGAGCTCCGCACACAGCGGGGTGCCAGGGGGAGCTGGTGGGGGTAGGAGGGCGTCCTGACGGCTCTGAGGAGGGAGAGTCCCGGCAGGAGCACGATCCTAGAAACAAGCGCAGAGGCTCAGCCGACCGTGTGCTTCCAGCTGCTGTGCCCAACGTGCCAAGGGAAACAGGCGGAGGGCAGAGCCACAGACGGAGCCGTGGGCCCGCGTCATCAGCATGAGCTTCCTGTGGAGCACAGGGAACCCTCACGCCCAGGAAGCCTTCCAGGCAGCACAGCCAGAGACCCGCTCCTTCCAACCGAGACAGGGCAGCAGCCGCTGTGCCTTCCCTCCCGTCCTGTGCGGCCCTGCTGGACGGCGAGGCTCGTCCGTGCCACCGGGGGATCCACCCGCACGTCCCCTCGTGAGCTGGATGGTCTGTCTGCCTCCACGTCCCGTCGCCTCGGCCTGCACAGCCAGCCCTGGTCACACAGTGTGTCCGGGGGAGGGCACCGGGGCCTCGCGGCTGGGACAGGCCTCCCTCTGCCACGACGCTGTGAGGACGACGAGAAGGTGGCCGTCTGCACCCTGGAGGAGACCCTCCTGGGCCCCAGCCTGGCATCCCGACCTCGGGCTTCCAGCCGCAGACAGAACAAGCGTGTGCTGCTCACCAGCCCGGGGCCCTTGTTTCTGCAGCTGAGAGACAGAGGCCCCTGCAGGATGGGCCGCACGCGGAATCCTCAGGGCCCTGGGCACGGCCGCAGGCTCCTGGCCGGGTTACGGAGAGTCTGGGGAGGCCCGTCTCTTGGTGGTGCGGGTGGACGCCGTCTCCAGGACACTGCACGTAGGACCCCTCACCCGCAGGGCAGAGCCGGTCGGGCAGTGTGTGCAAAGGCCCTCCTCACGGCCTCACTCTCTTCGCACTCTCTGTGGTGGGCAGACGGGGGTGGGTGACCATCCTCTTTCAGAACAAAAAAGATGACGTTCAGAAACTTCAAAAGACTGTCGCAGGTCCCCAGGCAGCCCCGGGGCGCTGAGTGCTGGCTTCCCGCCCACCCTCAGGCCCCTGCAGGGCCCTCAGACGCGAGGCGCCCCTCCCTGGCACAGGGCTGGCTCTGTCGCTGTGCCCGAGCTCGTCCCGTGCCTGCCGCCAGCCGGCTTCTCACAGTCTTGTCCAGACGGAGATGAGGACGACACACCGCCATCCAAACAGACGCCGACCGGCGGACACAGACCCCCAGCACGAAGGCCTCCTCAACACTCAGGTTCTGCTGGGTGAGGCATCCAGTGACCAGCTCTCGGCCTTGTCCCAAACGATCAGACGGAAAAACTGAACGAGAGGAACGGAGGGGGCAGGGCTGACGCTCAGGGGAACCTGCTGGGCACGCGACTGCATGAGCTCCGTCCGGGACGCCGGCAGTCAGCTGCCTGGGGGTCTGAGTGGCTGCAGTCCGGCCTGACATTTCTGGAACAAACACTATCGTGTACAACAGGCTGATGATGCTGATCTGTGGTATCACCTGAGTACTTTTCCCAATAGTTACATTTAAAGAAGAAAAAGGGAAGTGGGGTGACGTGCTGAGTAGCCGTAGGTCTGGTCTGAAGGTGCATTCGGCCTGGGAGAGTGTGCGGATCACACGTCTGAACACAACGCACACTCCCTTCCTGGGACCGCAGGAGAGGCCTGCGGAGGTTCCATCCTGTTACATAAACGGAAACACCCGCCTCTCCTCCAACTGTGACGGCCTGGAGTGCTGCCAGGAGCCAGGAAGTGAGGAGCAGACAAACCGCCCATTCATCCAATGTTTGCTGAGCGTCTGCTCCGGCCAAGGGGGACGAGGCACCTGGGAAGGTGGTGACGAGTGAGAGCCATCCCTGCCCTCGAGCAGGGCCCAGTCTTCCCACAGCCCATCTCTTCTCCTTGCAGGGAGTTCTGCAAGCTCCAGCTCAGTCCCGGTTCTCATGTCAGAACCAGGCTATAAAAGTGATCGGTTTCCCAGTCCTCGCTGTCAGCTCCGTGGGGACGCTGTGCCCCTAGTACCTTGCATGGTGCCCATCCCGTTCCTGCAAAGAGCAGGTACTCATGGCTCTGGGAAGGGAAGGCATGAGGACCAGCTCAGGTTCCCAAACCTACATCCAGTGCTGCGATGACCCATCTTTGCATTTGCAAGAACAGCTGCCTGGCTGGGTCCCTCGGCCAGCACCCCACCGAGTCCCAGGCTCCTGGCACTGCGGTCCGAGAGCAGGGGCAGCTCCTCCCGGCGCCCTGCGAGCCGGCCTCTCAAATCTAAGGCCACCCAGTTCTGTCGGTCAGTGTGGCCGGGGGTGAAGTCAGACAGAATGTGTACAGACGGCTAATCTCACCAAGGCAAAGTCTTCATGCCTAAGAATTCTTGTTTTGTTTTCCCTTTTCTTGTCAGAGACAAGATGTCCTCACCCGAGGGGTGAGAGCAGGTGTCTAGACATCTGAATGCACCGAGAGAGACAGCCGCGAGGGTCCGTAGATCGTTGGAACAAAGCATATTTTTGTAGCAGAGCGGAGACAAAGTCGCGTTGCATTCCTTCTGCGAACAGGTCCTGCTGCAAAGCTGCAGCGAGGGCGGCTAGGCCAGCGCATTGCTCCTGGCACGTCCTGTCACACCTGCCGCCGGCCGGGCCTGGCGGCCAGTGACCTTCAGGAATCACCACACACACACACACACACACACACACACACATGCGCGTGTGTGCTACCGGAGGATTAGGAACGCCATGGCAGGACATGTGGGGGCAAGAGCGGGTGGCGGAGGCGCAGACCTAACAACGCCCGAAGGTCCCAATACTCCCAGGGGCTTGGGGAGCTGGTGCCCGACCCCCTCCCAGGCAGCCCTGGGCGAGCGAGGGTCATCCACGCAGCGCCTGCCACCTCCCAGCAGCCGACGGGAGCGTGGGTGCATTCCCCGAGCACTTACCGGCTGCCCAGCACTAGTCTGTCTGTGACAATTTTATTTAATCTTAAAAATATAATAGCAGTCACATCTCTTTGTAGTCCGTTTACTGCTTTCTCAAGTGAAATAAATGGTCTCTCGGATTTCCCCGCTTTCATCTCTGCTCTAAGCACCGGAGGATAAGGTTCCAATTAGGGGCCAGGAAAGGCTCCCCGTCATTCATGTCAGGCGTCTCCCGGTCGCTCCCTCACACCAGCTCAGGGCACCTCCGGGCTCCGTGGTGGGTTTCAGAGAGAATTCCCCGGGTGTGAGGTCTCCCTTCCTCCGACCTGGGCCCACGGTGCTGAGTGGAGACCCTCTCGCTGCCTCCCCGACCGCATCTGGTGGCCACCGGGCAATGTGTCCTGCTCAGCAGGGCATGGCCCTGGGAAGGGGAGGGGCAGCGGGGCCAGAGCAATGAGAGGGTCCACACAGGGTCCCTGTGCAGGAGACGTCAGCGCTCCCAGCAGCTGGGGATGGTGGCTGGAGGGGAGGGCGTGTTGGGGCTGAGCAGTGGGCACTCCGGCCTTTTCCCCGGCAGAGCAGGGAGGCCCCCCATGATGACCTCGCACCGCACAGAACCGGCCCCGCTCTGGCCCCGGCTCTGTGCCATCTAGTCCAACGTGCACAGCCGGGAGGTGGCAGCCGCGTGGTTGCACTTTACAGAATAGCCGCGGCACCGCAGGGAGCGTCCGCCGGGCGCAGAGCTGGCTGTGGGGCAGCTGCCCAGTGCAGAGCCCACGCCCTCTCCTCAGGCTACAAAACACTCCCCGCGCCTAAGAGGGCGACCACCCTGACTGCTGCCCGGGCAGGTCTCTGACGAGGTGGGCAGCACCTGCTGACACATGAAGGGTCCCAAAGGGATGGAAGAAAACCCTTCAGAATGCCCGCATCAGCTTGCTGCCGAGATGGACGACACGTGCTCTGGGGTCTGTGCGTGCAGACTCTCCCACAGCGCGCCGGCTTGGAGTGGGGCTACACCAAACGGCTTTTTAAAAAACATCCGCCATCACACATCACAGATTTGCTAGGACAATGCACCAACTCGGTGAGCAAAGACCCCAAAGGCACCCACTCCCCCCGCCCCCGCCCTCACCACACGGGAGGCAGGGCTGGGGCGTGCACCGCGCTCCCTCATGGCAGCGTTTTCTCACAACGGGATTTGCCAAACACGAAACAGAAGTTTCCTTTGGTTCTCAGAATCACTGGCTCCAGCAAAACAAAACTAAGGAGTTTCTTTTAGAATAGAGTCGAAGGTAAGTAAGTTATACTGTCCAAGAAACGGCTCTTACATTTTTAGCTGCCAGTCAGTTCAGGAGGGTTGGTCAGTGAAGCAGAAGTGCTGTGTCTTTCAAAACCTGGGGCCGTTTTAACCTTTTCTGCAGGATCATCCCGAAGGGTGATGTGTCATCTTGACATCTGATCCTTCATTCGGCAAATATTTACCAGGTAATTGCTACCTGCGTGGCACTGCTCTCGGTGCCGGCATTTAGTGGGATGGCTGGGAGTGGGAGACAGAGTCAACAGGGAAATGTCAGGGGGCAGGTGCCACCAGTGAGAAGAAAAACAGAGGGAGGCAAAGCAGAAACAGGACCACGGCCGACAGGAAAGGAAGCCTCTGGGAGCAGGACAGGTGGCAACCATGTCCCCGAACCTGCTGGTTTCTTGGGAAAAGCATTCCAGGGAGAAAGCAGCAAGGACAAGGCTGTGTTTGTGGAGCAGCCAGGAGACCAGTGGCAAGAGCAGGGGCTGTGACTGCCGTACTGAGAAATGAAAACGGTGACATGTACCTACTTAGGCTGGTCTGGCCATGACCTCCCACGCGTCTCACATGGTACAGTCACACTCCATCAGACAGGAGGGTAAAGCCCAGAGAGGGAGGGACTCACCAAGGCCACCCAGCTGTGCAGTCGGGACAGGACCCACGACCCTGACGGCCGCCCCAGTAGCTGTTCGACGGCATCGGTGTCTGTGACCCACAGGGTCTCCCGCTCCCGCTCCCATCTCAGGAGGTGTTTTCACTCAGTGATTATTTAAAGGCTCCTCTGTGCCCTGACCGGTGACTCGGCTGGAGAATCACCAAAAGGCCAGTTCGATTCCTGGTCAGAGCACAGACCTGGGTTGCGGGTCTGGTCCCCAGTCGGGGCACGTATGGGAGACGACCGATGGATGTTTCTCTCTCTCTCTCTCTCTCTCTCTCTCTCTCTCTCTCTCTCAAATTAATGAAAGCATATCCTCGGTGGGGTTAAGAGCAAAGGCCCCTCCGTGACTGAAGACGAAGGCAGCCCAGATTCAGCCCGGCTCAGGCGCTCACCCCCGACAGAGCGTCCTTCTGATCTTATGTCTGTGCACACCCCACCGTCAGGAGAAGGTTTCCCGGCTGACAAGGACGCGAGGCCAGGGCACCCGACCAGAGCCTGTGCAGAGGACCCAGAGGACCCCTGGGAGGGGTGCAGGCCGTCTCCCGTGCGTCTCCTGCTCTGCCCAGGCCTGTGATGGGCGGGGCTCAGAGAGGACGGGCTGCATGTCCCCTTGGGCGGAGGCAGGTCCTCCCTGTGCTCGTAGTCTCACAGCCGCTGCCCGGTGGACCCCCCTTTCTCAGTCCAGCTGAGACGAATTGAGGCTAGTGCTCCGCCTCACGGCTCCCATGCTGGGCGGTGAGTGTTTCACTGGAGTGTTCAGACTCTGAGAAGCTGAGGAGGCCGTGCAGGAAGGATGGCCGATCGGTGCGGCCCTGAGCGTCGCAGGCCTGTGACGCCGGGAGGTGGCTCGGTGCCAGGGAGCGGTGATGCGGGCGAGCCCAGCGGGCAGCAGCTGCCTCCCGAGCTTCCCTGCGACTGTCCCTCACTCCACACAGCACCTGGGCGCCGTGGCCGCGGGGACCTGCCTCACAGGTGAGTAGACGAGGCTCGGCGCTCGGCAGCCGGCCAAGGTCACAGCGCCGGACGCCAAGGGCGTGCCCAGCGCTCCCGTCAGGGCCCACACTCTTGTCCTCTGGCAGCTGACGTTCAGGACGTCAAGGATCACGTCAAAACTTCAGCTCAGGCGGATTCAGGCTGTGGCTGCACCAGGCCCTGACGTGCTGCTGCCCGTCCACAGGCAGGGGGTCTGTGGGAACACGGGGAGCCAGCCGTCGGGGAGGAGGCCCCTTTCTCAGCCAGGCACCCCAAGGGCACTGGCCATGCTGGTCCCGGGAGGTGCGGGCTCCGCCAAGGCTGCGTCTGCTCCAGGGATCGGCCGGCAGCCACCGGCCAATGCGTGGCGCTCCTGACAACTTCTCGGATGGTTTGTGCAGAAAAAAGGGCCCCTGACGTGAGCACGTGTTGGGAAGCTCGTTGAAGAGACGAGGGGAGTAAAAAGTGTCTTTTATTTGGATTCGGTGATGTGGGCGACGTTCTCTGCCATCAGCCAAAATTGCTAACTGGCAAGTGCCATTCTAACACCAGCCAGGTCACTCACTAAAAGTCTTAAAATATTTAAGCAAAACTTACTTTTAATTAGGAAATTTATTGTGCAACTGATTGAATTTTACTTTTGAGGGGGAAAAACCGTATTTTTCTCTGAGCTGAAATATTGAGGGTAACTCCAAAATGGTTATATTGTCAACACCCTAGGCTCATCCTCAGACGTGGCATTTACTGTATAAGAGGAATGTGCGTGTCACGCAGAGAAGCCGGATGCAGCGTGACAGCTAAGAGCGAGCCGCCCACACGCACTGTGAGAGGAGGGAGGCCTGGGACCCGGCGGCCCTCCGAGCCCACAGTGGGCTCCATCCATGGGGACAGGCTGGGGAGCGCACACGGGGGTGTGACCGGGGACCCTCGCCTTGGAGAACAACGGACAGTAAGGGTGCTGGAGCAGGACTTGGGCTGCCTCTGAAGGCTCAGAGCTGGAACCGGCTGGAAAGCTGTGCCCTGGGAACACCCGCTCTGCGTCCCTGAGCCCCGAGGGAGCAGGACTGGGAACAGCCCTGCTCTCGTTTGCAGGGAAACGGCCGAGGGGAGGACAACAGAGTTTAGGGATGATTAGTCCATTAATGTTTGGGTTTTCTTACTAAATCACCAAATTGTACAAGACCTGGAAAATGCAGGTCACAGCTCAGGCCGATCTCGTTCCAAGAGCCTCACCGTCCAGCTCATGCTGCTCTCCCCAGGAGCCCGCAGGAGGCCGCGCACATGCAGGGCGGACGGTTACAGGACGCATGGACTTCCCCACAGAGGCGCTGACGCGGACGCTGGGCCACAGCGACCCTTCCCTTCAACTCTCCTCAGAGGTTCGGACTCTGACAGCTGCACTCTCTGGGGTCTTTCCAAATGAAACGTCCGTCACTAACCAAAATGAATATGCAAAGGCGCTTATTCCCCATCCAGCAGTACGCAGGCCGTCAAGTCATTTGTCACTGAGTTAATGTAATTATCAGGGCACTTTTAATTATCCCATATAAAATGCAAATAAGGGGAAGGGCTCACAGCACATGCTAATTGTGTTCATTATAATAATTAAATGGGAAGAAAGTTACGGCGAGTCCTGATGTGCCACACAATAGACGGATGCTTCTGATCTGACCCAACGTTTTCATGAGAGACGGCGACCCTTCGGAAAGGTGACCCCCACACGCAGGCACCACTTCCAGGGCAGGTTGTCTGCTGAAGGCCTGAGGGCTCGGTCCTGCCAGCTCACAGACTGACTGGGTGCGGGTCCTTCACGCAGAGCCATGAGCTGACAGCACAGTGTGGGCCTGGCTCACGGGGGAGCATCCAGCACCACCCACTTTTTTTTTTATGTTTCTCATTGCCTTTGTTCATTTTTATTCAAAATTAGCCGTCCAAAGTGATCTGACCGCTATGGAATAAACAAACGTAAGTTTATGCCACAGGCTTCTTTCTTCTGTGGTGGGTTTCTTTTCTGCCGGCTTCTTCTCAGCGGCTGGTTTCTTGGTAGCTGCAGCCTTTTTCCGACCAAAGGCTTCTTCTGCTTCTTAAGGCCAACAGCCTTCTTTCCTTTCTTCCTGACCACAGGCTTCTGGCCTGGAACCCTCTTCTCATCTGATTTGGCTTCTAGTGCTGCTGCTGCTCTATCCACCCGAAGCTTGTGGTTCTTGGCCTGGCGAAGAATGGTGTCCCGGCGCGTGGTCTCTGCCTGTGGGTTTAGCTTCCACATGATCCTCAGGGCTTTCCGTGGATTCCTCTTCGGGACTCTGCGGTGAATCTTCTTGCGTGGTGCTCGGAGGGCTCTCTGGATCTCTGGGCTTTTCTACATTCTGCTCGGTCTGCACTGAGCATCGCGTGCATGGGAAGGCTGAGTTACTCTTCAGGGGGCAGCTCCACGCCAAGTGCCACGCAGCTCATCTACCTTGCGGAAAGCACTTTCAGTCCAAATGCAGAAACGGCCCACATGCCCTCCAGGTGCAAGTTTCAAAATGTTCAGTTTGCTTACATTAAGCAGAGTAATTCCAGGGATGTTTCTGAAGGCTCTGATGATACCGTTGTCCTCGTTATAGATGATACAAGGTCCCCTGCGCTGGATACGACGCCGGTTTCTCATTTCGCCCTCGCCAGCCCTCATTCGCTGAGAAGCATAGACCTTTTTTATATCGTTCCAGGCCTTAAGTTTCGTAAGAAGCAAAACAGCCTCCTTGGTTTTCGTGTAGCCTTCAACTTTATCTTCAACCACCAAAGGAAGCTCAGGAACTTCCTCAATACGGTGACCTTTAGACATGACCAGTGCTGGTAAGGCTGGGCAGCAAGGGCAGAGCAGATGGCATATCGTTTCTGTGTTGTGTTTACTCTGCGGTGCCAACGGCGCCAGGTTTTGGTTGGTGCAAACATGCAGCCCCCACGACACATATTTCCAAAAGCACCCTGGCCAGAACGATGAGTTCCACCACCTCGGGCTCTGGGAACTCGAGCCACAGCTCTGCCAGGACCCCAGGACGCGGCACTGGTTTGATGACCTGCCAATTCATGACAGCATAGGGCTGTCTACTGTTTTTGCGCAAGTTGGTGTGAACAAAATTCACAATATCTGGTCGAATGGGAGCCTTGAACACAGCAGGCAAAGTGACATTTTTTGTCAGATGTTTCCCCCTTTTCAGAGTACACAGGTATCAGTGGACGAGCACACGCCATGGCGGGGAGAGGAGAAGGCCACACTCCTCTCCACCCGGCGGCTCCCACAGGAAAAGCCGTCCACTTTTTTAAAACTGATTTTACTGTGGCAAATATATGCAACATGAAAGTTACTATTCTAACCATTTTTAAGCCTACAATTCAGTGGCATTAACTGTATCCACAATATTGTGCAACCATCACCATCATCCATCTCCAGAACCAATCTACCTCTTAGTTGAGCCACAAAGTCCCAGCTCCAGAGGGAAAATGCTTTCTCTGAGATCACACAGCCAGGGACGGAGTGGGGTTAGACTCCAGGCTTGTTTCCTAGCCTGTGGTCCATCTGGCGCTCATCAGACACGCACTCACAGCTTCCCAGGACCTTTGTGGCTCCGGAGTCAGGCACACAGATATCCAGGCGCAGCATCTCAATGCCTGGGTACCCTCCAGGCCCGGGTACACGTTAGGGATCACCAGTAGATGGGGCTGTGGACATCCGATTTCCTTGAGCGACACGGAATGAAATGAAATGTACACGGGGTGGGCTTTGCAGGACCTGGAATCTAGTTCTGGTCTTAGTGGTTCTTACGCCATCTCAGGGCTGGCATCACCCCAGAACCCCAGTTTCTCACTGTCCACGAGGCAGGACAATTCCTGCACTTGCAGCCACACTGAAGGGCTCAGGGCTCTGGGGGCAGCAGATGGGAACCATTTATGAAGAATTCCACAAATATCAGGGATTATGCTTAGAAACAGCATCGCTAAGGCCCAGTGCTCAGTGTTTGACAATTACTATCGTTTATATTTCTGATGGTTTCTGCTGTATTTTATCCTATTCTTTCTTCTCAGAGATTGCTGCACCTCAGCCACTGCCTTGGATGTCTGGCTCTTTCCACCTTTCTGATTTCTTCCTCACAGCGAGCTCACCCTGAACAATTACCCACGCGGCACTGACCAGCACCAGGTCCTGTCTCCTCGTGTTGCTACTTAATGTGTTTTCTTGTTCCTGCGTGCTCACTCTTGCTTGGCCACAGGCCTAGGTCGGCTGTCACCGCCACCTGCAAACACCAGCTCCCGACCCATTTCCCATCCTGCCTGGTGAGCCCAGAGACTCAGAGCAGGTGCTTCACTTACAGGAGAGGACTAGTCCGTGACCAGCGTCACGGGAAACTCTCGGAAAGTCCACAGGATTCTGAGCTCCGTAATTCTCACCCGAGTGGTTAGCGGAGCTTGAAACTGTCCCTCACCTTGGCTGCCGTGAAGAAACCGCCTGTGCGATGGCGTCGGGGCCTGAAGGGGGCGTGCTCAGCACCACCCAGCACCCAGCACACCCCTGCCTTTCCAGCAGGAAGGGTCTCCACCACCGGGAGAGGAAGGTCCCCCCCCCCCCCCCCCCCGCCCCCGCCACCCACCAGCCAGCGGAAACCTGGCAACTCAGCCAATGAGAAGCATCGCCCCCAGGAGCGAAGCGCTCCCGCTCCTTCGATGGACTTTTCTCCAAAGCTCCCCTGCGGTCCCGTCTTTCCTCTACAAAGTAACGTTCTCATTTGTTTTCTGGACTTAGCGATATAGTCTTTTGCTACAGCATGCTTATCCAGAATTGCAATTATCTGCTATTCCCAAATAAACACATTTAAAAAAAATATTTTTTATTGATGTCAGAGAGGAAGGGAGAGAGAGAGAAATAGAAACATCAATGATGAGAGAGAATCATTGATCGGCTGCCTCCTGCACACCCCCTACTGGGCATTGAGCTTGCAACCCAGGCATGTGCCCTTGACCAGAATCGAACCCAGGACCCTTCAGTCTGCAGGCCGACACTCTATCTACTGAACCAAATCAGCTAGGGCTAAACACATTTTTGCTGATAAAATAACTAGCAGTTTTATTTCTAAGGTCCATAGAACTGAACTTTTTGCTGTGGAACTGTACACAGCAAAATATTACCACACACACAAATCACTCGCCTCTGTAAGAGCAGCAGGTGTCATGGTAACATATGGTAAACAACTTAAAACAGGAAACTGTTAGGTCAACCACGGGCTGTCCACGTAAGATACAGCCATCCAGACACTAAAAATGATACTTGTAAAGAATGATTCTGTTATAGGTTAAGTGTCTAAAGCAGGACAGGAGTGTACGCGCAGCATGACCGCAGCTATGTAAATATATTCAGAGAGGGGTGGTGGGTGGGGGAAAGGTACAACCTTCCAATTACACAATAAAAAAGACAGATAAATGAGGTTGTCAGGAATTACTATTTGATATGTTATTTATGCCATAACTCTGGTTTCACAAATGAAGTGGAACACAGTGCCTTATTATTTTTTCACAAAATCTGTAACACAATTCTCCCAACTTCTTAAAGCAGCAGAATCCTATTTACAAATGAAATCTTGCTCAAAAACCAAATAATCAAAACCATTAAAAGCAAAACGACTCAGGAGCCTGCCTCAGGTCCCCTCCACCACCACCAGGCAGGCGGCCTCTGGCTCCCGGGCGGGTGGGGGTGGCCGAGGGCCGGGAGCAGTGCCATAGGGGCTGGAGTCCTGGCTGCGAGGTGCCCAGTAGAAAGAGGCTCTACCTCACCACAACAAGAAGTCTGCGGAGACAGCACCAGAATCCCGTGGCAGGAGAGCAGGTGCCGCTGTGTGGCTTAGCAATGTTTTATTAAAAACATTTTCGTTGTCCAGCTCGACAAGGGGCCCTACTGTTAACCTAAGGCTGACCCAACCTCTCTGGAGAGAAGTCAGGGACTTCCTGACTTCCCTGGGGCTGCTGGAGGCCCTCACCCAGGCCAGATGGGTGAGCCTGCCTTTCCTCACTCCCATACCTCACTCTCAGAGCTGGGGGCGCAGCCTCCAGAACCTTCCGGGCCTCTTACCTGGTTATCCGGGTGGTTGACAGTGAAGTAGCCCACGCAGACGATGACCTCGTGAAGCAGGCTCTCACAGGAGACGTGGCTGCAGTGGCCCAGGAGGGAGCTGGCGATGTGCCGGAACGCGAGGGACAGGCCCTCTGCCCCTACGACGGACTGGCCAAGGCAAAGGGCAGTTAGCGCTCCCCCAGCGGGGCCAGGCTCCGGCCAGCGAGACCCACCGCGCTCTGCCACGGCCGGAGCCGGAGAAGCGCGTCCAGCTTCTGAGCACAAGGCTCAGCAGCCCCTCGGGGACCCTTGTGCTAACAAGTGACTATGATAAACACGGGGTTTAACCTGCACAGGGACAGAAGGCAGAGCAGAGCAGACCAAATGCCTGGGCCACACGGACAAGACACCTAAGCAGGGTTATTTCTTCCCTTTTTAGGAAGTTATTTTTTCTCTTTGTACAAATAGTCTCACTGTGAAAAATTTGGAAAAATATCAAAATACGAAAAATCGCCTGTAAATCTATCATTTAGCTAACTTCCAATACTTTTTTTCCTGGAGAAAACATTTTCTTGTACACAGGGATACAAATATAATTCTAATTATTTACTTACGTTCAAATAGAAACATAAATAACTAGTTATTACTCAAATACACAGCTCTGTGAACCCAAGGCTCCCAAAAGAATGTAAAACACCCAACCATCAGCCCCTGTCCCCCCAAAACAGCCCCCCCCCAGCTCCGAGGCTTCCAGGGCCCCTCTGAGGGCTGGGGCGGTGGGCGGTGGGCGCGCGGGAGAGCGGGGTCTGCCTGCACAGCCGGGCTTCTATTTAATAAACATGTCAGACAGACAGAGTGACAGGAGGGCAAAGGGGAGAGCGAGCCCACAGAAAAGGCCTGCAGCCCACACGGGAGGGAAGCCCACTGCTGGCTACGGGAAAGCAGCGCTTTAAACACATCTGTGATCGGAGGTCGTGGCCGGCTGAAGCAGGCCAGGTAGGTGGCGGCTGGGAAGTTTCCACGAACGCGCTTTGCCTGTTGGTGGTGAACAGCCCCGTGAGGAGTGCCGTCGACACACAATGACTGCTCGGTGTGAGAGCGTCTTCTGTCTCGGTGTCACTGCCCCGAGACAAAATGTTTCCAGTCCCAGGGAGACTTCGGAGGCCCCTGCCCTTTAAATCAAGCAGTGACATCTTCTCGCTCAGCCCTATTTAATTAGCTGCGTCCAGCATGCTGCGACCCCGTGCCCTCCGTTTAACCTTACTGATAAGTGCAGGTCAAGGGGCACGTAAGTTTGAATATAAAAATTAAACCAATTTTTCAAGGAACCTATATTTCCTTTTTAGCCAGAATTAATGGCCTAGTCAGTACATTGATTTGTTTCTTGAGACCACCTTCAATTGTAAAAAGTGTCAGACTAGACGATATACAATATCCGGGACCTCAGGGCCATCTGTGCCACCATGAATTCAGAGTGAAACCACACTCTGTACTGAAGGGACAAAACATTTTGACAGCCTTATTAGTATACAATGAAATGGAGACTGGAAAACACCCTAATGAAACACGTCACTACTGCACGGTGAGGCTCACACAGCAGCACCCAGCTTGGCCGCTGCGACACTGAACCTCCCCACGCAGCGTGGCCTCTGCCCTTCACCCCACAAGCTGCGCCGGTCCGCATTTCTCCAGGGCCTACTGCGTGCGGGCGCGCGGTGTCCTGCATGTGACCCTCGGCCTTGTGAGTTCTCTCTTTATCGCAGTTTATTCCTCGTGCCCAGTCCGGAAGAAGACCCTCCCATCCTAGCTACACTGCACACGAACTTGTGGTCGGTCACACCAACACCAGCCAATGTTTCGTACCTGAAAAGCAGGCAGGTCAAGAGCTGCAAAGCTGTTGAAGAAACGTAAACTCTGAATGGCCACCTGGACCGTGTTCTGCGAGTAACTCTCCTTGGGGCTGGCGGTGCCGGGGTCCGAGATGGTGCCGTGGAACAGGATGCAGTAGAGCATGTGCAGGACCCCCGCGAGGTCTGTGGCCTGAAGAGCCGCTGTCAGTCCCGTGAGGTCCTGGCGATTGCTGTCGAATATGCTGTACGACCTGACAAAGAAACACGCAACTCTTTACCTCTGCTTCCAGGATGGCAGCATGTCTGCCGGTCGCGTGGAGCAGGACGAGCAGGCGCTGAGAGCACACCATCTGAGCTGTTAACAGGGAGCAAGAGCCCTCGAGGCACCCCTGCCGCTGTGGACACTGAGCAAGCGCCGCCAAGGCTGAGGTCGCCACCAGCCTCCGGTCTCCGAAGCCGGGATAGCCCTGCTCTGTTAGGTTCCAGGTCTGGACAGAGTCCACGACACCGCTGGGACCAGAGGCCCAAACCAGCATGGCCTCCTCAGGATGCACAAAGGGCACCAGGGGAGGCAGCTCTCAGGCAAGAGGCCTCACAACCCACGGCTGTGCTGGGGCCCTGTGGTGGGCAGACATGGCAACCCCCTGGGGCAGTTTCATCATCCGGGCAGGGCAGGGCGTGGGGCCAGACTCCCGAACAAGCAATCTGGATGAGTGTCATGCAAACGACCAGGAAATCGGCTGAGCAGCCACGGGGCAGCATGTGGGGGAGCCAGAAGCACGTGCTGGGAAATGAACTCCTGGAGCCAACGTGAAGCCAGGGTCTGCACACCCATCGTACCCCTCAGCTCGGGTCACAGGAAGCACCGACTGACCAGGAACCTGTGGTACTCGTGCCACGGCTGCTAATCATTCACTCACCCTCCCCCCCCACCCCCACAGGGAAACGGCACCCAGATTGCCCCCTGAGGAGCCATCTCCAAGACCCAGTGACTAGGTGACAGGCTTTAGGTCATACAAACGTGCTGGTGGCACGGGCAGGGGGCTCCCAAGGACTTTGAAGGATGACCTCTTTTTCCCCTCCATGCCTCCTTCTCTGACATCAAATCTCGGATGAACTGAACACTGTTAAACGAGTACACAGACTGCAGTGTAACCTTGCATCATCGTGGAGAAACTTTCTATCTTACGGGACTCAATGACAACAAAAAGTTAAGAAATCGCACTGATTTGCTCACAGGCACCTCAGAACCTTGCACGCTGTGAGTGTGTGTCCGTTGGCCCTTCCTCCCCCCACAGCCAGAGAGGTGGGGGTCAGACCCTGACGGGAGACGGAGCAGAGACTAATGTGTCTGAGTTTATTATATAGGTTCCAACAAGGGGTCTGTGTTTGTTTAGCACCGACTGCCTCTGAGAGCCAGTGACGAGTCAGAAGACATTTCTGCCCGAAGCCTCGGGGATGAGTGACATGACGCTGCCGAAAGTCCTGCTGCTGTGAACGAGAAGGCTGCCCCCCGCTGCCCCCCTTCTCCCCGCTTACTGCTGGCGCTGCTTTTAAAGGGACTGTCAGCACACCCACATGCAGGTATTCAGGAATATGGCTTTGACATTTAAGGCGCCTTAATACCTAGTCTTTCCAAGCATTTATCAGATGACATGAATTCACTGCTATTACTTTTTCAAAAGAGTAAGTATAAGAAAAAAAAGTCAGTAAAGTTATCAGAATTCGTCCCCCTCTCCCTACCCCACTCCATTACTGAGGGAAACGCTAATCATAGCTCATAAAGAAACACACCCCAAGATCTCTGGCAACATTCTCCTGATGGAGCGAAAATGGTCCTTCAGAAAAATCAATCGAGCGAGTGTCCAAGAACTCGGACGGAATGGAGACGGCTCAAGGCACACACGTGTCACTGCTTCAGGGAGAAGACCTTTCCCTGCAGGGCGGGGTGGGTGGGGGTGGGGTGGGGCGAGGCGGGTGCTGCACGGGCATCACAGCCGAGTGCAGTCCCGAGGGGGCTCGAGAGAATGTTTACTTTTGATTTAGTCTGAAATGCAGATCATTTGTGCACGAACAGGCCACTGGCTTCTGTTGGTCTTAACTGTCAGTTATAATCACTTTAAGCCTGAATGTTTATAATAAAAAAGGTAAAAGGCCTCATTCATGTCAGGCATAAAGTTTTCTTTTAAAAATACATGGAAACCCTAAAAAATCAGATCTGAAATGTTGTATGTTACACTCTGAGATCTTCTCAATTTTATCAGATTTTATTTTATTTTATTTTTGTTGTTGTTAATACTCACCTGAAGACATTTTTCCATTGATTTTTAGAGACAGTGGAAGGGAGGGGCAGGGACAGAGAGAAACATCGATGTGAGAGAAACACACTGATTGGTCGCCCCTCCTGTATGCTCCCAACCAGGGCCAGGGATCGAGCCTACAATGGAGGCATGTGCCCTTGACTGGAATCGAACCCAGGACCCTTCAGTCTGAGGGCGGACGCTCCATCCACTGAGCAACACCAGCTAGGGCTGGATTTAAAGTGTTTTTGTTTGGTCTCTAGGACTCGAGGTCTTAGTGGCATATTCATGTCTACTCGTTAGAAAGCCAAATCCAATTAGGAAAACTATCAACCCCCTGAACAGCACCTGGAACCCGACTTTGCCTTAAAGAAGAGCACGCGGGGCAACAGCTGCATCACCTGTGAGGGCACCCCCAAACCCGGATGTTAAACCACGTCCGTCCCAGGCCCTGCTGGGCCCCCACGCGCAGCTGGGACAGCCCCTCCCCGTCGGCTCCCGGCCTGCTGCTGTCGTCCCCTGGTCCCTGGATCCCTGGCTTGCTGACATCCACCCTCACTCCTTCAGGGCGGGGACCTCCTGGACCGCTCTCCTCGCCTCTTGGATTTGGGCCTGTTCACTCCTTTGGTCCTGGAACCCGAGGCATCTGTGTGACCCTCCTTTAGCCCGGACCCCAGAGAACTCCCCGCGGAGGTGCCAGGTGGGGTGGGGGGTGAAGTCACTGACTCTCCCAACGATGACTCTGAGCTCCCCTGCTCCAGGAGAAGCGCGCTGCGGCTGCGGGCGCCTAGTACCGGGTTTTGTGGAAAGCGAACTGTGCGCGCCGAGGAGGTGGGAGGGAGGAGCGGAGGGTGCTGGCAGGTGCGGTCCTGGTCGGGGAGCCTCTCGGTGGGCGTCTGTACCTCTGTAGCTTCAGCTTCCTCATCGTCCCTTCAACAGCCACGGGCTCTGGGCTGGCTTTGCCTGGTTCTGCCGATATTTGGGGCCTCTCTCATCTTTGGGGTTTGGCCGTGAGGCTGAAGGAACTCTGCCAAAGGCTCCGCCGTGCTGCCAAGGAAGGCACCTGCTCCCACCGGGCGAGTAACCGAGGAAACGGTCACGTGGGGGCTGCCTGGTGACCCCCCTCCCACCCTGTCTACACAGAGTAAACAGGAGCCCCCCTACTTTTAATAATCAGGTGATGCCACTCGCCTGCTTCATCTCCTCCGCTGGCTCCCCATCCCACTCGGAAAAACCCAAACGTCTGATCTGTCCTCGTCTGGGCCCTCCCTCCCGACTCCCTCTCTGCACCTCTTTCCTCGCACCAGGGCGGGCGCTGCCTCCTGTGTCTGGGAGGCTCCACTGCAGCCGTGGGGGCGCTGGCAGCCCCCTCCTGCTCGCGGGAGCCTAGTGCCCGGGGTTTTCCCTGACTGCCTCCGTCTCAGCTTCAGGGTCGCCTCCCAGAGGGGTCGCCCCTGCCCACTCCACCTACAGAACAAACGCTGTCAGCAGCTCACACCTTCCCTGCACCTTCATCGTCTCACTGGAACCTCCTGACGACCTGGGAGGCACTAGCATCACTACATCCATCTCAAAACCCGGCTAAAGCCAGTCCTCCCGTCTTCATGCTTTTCTGCGTGATGTCGTTGTTTTCTTCTTCGTTTCCTTTTTCAACTCTACATGTTGCAGCCCCTCCAGTCTTCCAAGGCCCCGATTGAATTTTAGTTGCTCCAGAAAACAGTTCATTCCTTCAACTAAGCTGACCTCGCCCCTCTGACCTCCGTCAGCGATTCTGCTCTAACCGGCAGTGCGCTCGGCCCGGGTACCTCACCTCCGCAGCGCCCTCCGACTCACACCACGGGTCTCCGTCTATGTAGCTTCTTTCCCTTTCTAGCTGACAAGGTCCTGAGGACAGGAGCGATGTCTGAGTCATTTCTGGGTTCTCCACGCCTAGCTCAGGGCCTGGCACAGAGAAGTGCTGCATAAATATTTATTTAATGAATGAATGAATAATTCAGGCAGGCGGGGGGACAGTTTACCTTTCCCTGAACAAGCGGCTTTCAAGCACCCTTAACACTTGAGAGGCATCATTTGTCCCCACAGAATTAACGGGCTGACGTAGAGATCCTCCCTCTCTCTTTAGGGCAGGTTTCCAGGGACCTTGGGTAGAACCCACTTTGTTACTGTAGTTGATGGCTATGAAGATGGAAACCACAAATACAAGTAACGACAAACATCTTTTTGTGTGAAAATATTCCAGAGTCCAGCACAGTCTTCACCAGCAATTAGAACTGGCCGGGAGCAGGGCTGTGCCTCCGGACCGAGGACCCACTGCCCCCGCCCCTTGCTGTGGGGCCCCTGCCGCGGAGTCTGGAAAGCCTGCCGACTAAGTGGAGGCCGTGTGGGCTGCGATTCAGTCGCTCAGGCCTGTCCTGGTCCTGCCAGCTGGGCTCAGGAGCCAGCACCTGAGGGGCTCAGTGAGCACCGCTGGGATCTGAAAACCATCCTTTTCTCTTGGACCGAGAATGGAAAATTGGTAACAATGAAGGCCAAAGAAATAGGCGCTCCTGGAAGCCCTCTTACAGTCTGTGAACAACTCACCAGGGGAATTCTGGCATAAAACCTCACATAAAACCAGAAGATCACAATCTCAACTTCTGCTTCAATGCAAGTTCATTGTTCACCAAGCAGTGCTTTTCTCCCCACCCGGAGCCAGGATTAGCCGTGCACATTCTCACACCCAAGTGGTCTCCCCGAGAGCCAGGGAGAAATTAGGAGATTAAGGGCACAATGGCAGCAGGCTCAGGCCCACCTGCTAATCGCCCTCCCACAGGTGGCCACCAGCAGACCCAGGCCTGTGCTCTCAGGCGGGCACCTAATTATCTCAGGGCAGGCGCCGTGCAGGGGGCAGGCTCGGGGCCTCTGGCTCCTCTGTCTCTGATTCCCGCTGGGCTTAAGGTCACACCTTCCTGGACGCTGCGGGGCTCCTGCGGCCCAAAGAGGCGCCAGTGCATGCCTCCCAGGCACCGCAGCCACATGCGCTCCTGACCCGGCTGTGACCTCGCGGACACTGAGTCACACAGGTAACCAAGTGCTTGCAACAGGCTGCTGCAGTTTACAGTTTAGAAATATAATTTCACAAAGAGGGGAAGTAGAGCGACATGGTCTGTAAGTATGAGAGGTACTGGTGGTGCCAGAAAACGCGGGGGATTAAAGGAGGGGAGGAGAACAGCAACCAGGGGTCACTGCTAAGAAGAAAATTATATTGGGTAAAATGGATTAAGAATTCTTAAAAACAACCAAGAGTTAATCACTAATTTATTTAAAAATCCAGTTGCATTTAGTTCACCGAAACAATTGTACTTCTCTCTGCACGTGCGCACACGCACAGACACACACACAGACTTCAGTCTGCTGGGACAACCCTTAGGCACGTCCAGGAGGCCTCCATGGAAAACGCTGACACTGCCCAGGCTGGGACTATACCATCTACCACTCACACATTTCAAGTCAGACCCTTGAGTCATTCTGGATCCCTCCCTTCTGTCCTCCTCCCTCGTCCTCCAAGCCAGGCACGTCCCTCCCACTCACTGTCCCCACAGGCCCCCTCGTCCTGCCCCCACAGGCTCCCGCCACCCGGTTCCTCGTGCACTTTTCAGGGCCGGGCGTTTTGTAACAGAAATGTGGTCCTGTCGCCCCTCGAGACAATCCAATCCCCAGGGCGTCCACGCCTCCCGTCGGTCTCCCTCTGGGCGCCCAGAGCTCCGCTGTGTGGGGCTCATCTAGTACCTCACCTGCCACTCTCCTCAGTGCCCGTTGGGTGCAGCTCCCTCAGACTGACTGTGCTGTGCACACAGAAGAGCCAGGGTCAGGAGGGTCCTGGGGGAAGGGACAGCATGGGGCGAGCGGGTGGCACACAGCCTCTGTGTGGTGTGTGGGCACCTGCTCTCTCCGGTCACAGACCCACAAACAGCACTCCCTGTGTGCCCACCGGCTCAGGAGGGGAACGACGAATGGAGCGCTGGCTGCAGGCCGTGCCTGGCTCCCCGACCCTCAGCTTCATCTTCACGGGCATGTGATCGGGGCGGGTGAGACTCAGGAAGAACAGGTGGCTTAGGGGTCCCATGCACAACACAAAGAATGTGGAGAAGGTTCATTTTAGGAAAAAATTCTGTCTTTTAAGATATTCTGAATACAGTCAGTGGCATTCTGTGTACACTGAATATGGATAATATTTCTTTAAGCGTGTAGACTTTAGAAGTTTCAATAATTAGTTTTATTCTTTTTTGTATGTTTTTATTGATGTCAGAGAGGAAGGGAGAGGGAGAGAGAGAGAAACATCCACGATGAGAGAGAATCACGGATCGGCTGCCTCCTACATGCCCTCCACTGGGGATGGAGCCCGCAACCCAGGCATGTGCCCTGACCGAGAATCGAACTATGACCTTCTAGTTCATAGGTCGATGCTCAACCACTGAGCCCACCGGCTGGTGCAATAACTAGTTTTATTCTTGAAAAGCCCCTAAAAAATGATCTGTATGCAGTGCTGCTTGTAATTTAATTGTAAGGAAATTATTTTACTGAAAATCCTCATATCCCGGAGGCAAGTCCCATGGCCATCGGAAATGCTGAGTCGCCCCTGCGATGGGGTCATCGGCCTCCCGGAGGACTGCACACCCGCTACAGTCATACCCGTGGGTCACGTGTGACTTCAGGGAGCCACTGATTTTGGACGGTCCTCCCCTTATTCACGGGGATCCCGTGGAATACGGGGCAAAGGGGAGAATAAACACCCCCAGTGGCGGTGAAGACAGGCGGCACCCCAAGGCTGTGCCGGGCTGAGGACCTGCCTGATCGGGGCGGGGCTTTGTCGCTGATGCACCGACGCACAGAACCGCCTGACTCCTCTGGCTCCGGCTGGCCTCTCAGGTCTTTCCCATCAGCGAGTCAAGTTTATGACGCCAACAAGGAAAACAGACTCTGACAGGAGGCTCAGCCAATTTCCATACGGGAAGCCAATAAGGGCAGAGGCAGGACCACAAAGAAGGGGCCAAGATGACTGACCACCTGCCTCCCTAGGAAATGACCCCAAATTCCCAAAATTTAAGAGAAGTTTCACAATTTCAGTCCAGACGGACCTCAGGAGGCACCTTACCTTCCGCTGAGAGCCCAGCACAGCGTGCAGGCGCCCTGCAAGAGGCCGGCCGCGTGCTGCAGCAGCGAGGCCAACCTGGGGTTCTCGTCCACCGGGCCCTGCACGGACAGGAAGCAGCCGCACAGCTTGTGGACCAGGCCGATGCTCACCACGTAGCTGCAAATGCAGAGAAGCGTCAGCACCTGCACCGGCTGCACCTTCCCTTCTAGACCCATCCGACCCAACAGAAGCTCAGGTCCTCAAACAAGCAAGCACAACACACGTCTGAGTAAAACTTCTCAAGTGACACCTTCTTGAAGATTTAGTCCTGAGGAATGAGCTATTTCTATAAGTGGTTCTCTTCTGAGTTATTCTAACACTGGTTTTCCAGGAAAATGACTGAACGGGATCACCTGACCATCCGTGGGGTCTGGAGCCTGACAATAGCTGGAAGCTGTGTGATGACCTCTGCACTCCTGAGGTCAGTACTTCCTAAACTCCGATGCTGCCCACACACCCTGTTCAAACTGAAACCTCTATTGCCAACTGCAGGTTCAGGTTCCCTGTTTAAAACCCTGACACCATGAGGTACAGGACCAACAGTGAGATGCTCGCTGCTTTCTGCTCTGAGAAGTGCCACCCTAAGAGCTGACAGTTCCGGTCCATTGCAGTTTCCAGAGCTGCTCATCACAGTGGAAGACCAGCAGCAGCTGCTGTAAGAGTCCTCAAAGCAGCAATCATTGAAAATAGCACGTAAGACTATAACGACCTTGGAGATCACCTTAGCTTAGGCGGTTTATTCTGCCTCAGTGCTACTGCATTTACATGGATGGAAGGACAGGACTACGCATGTAGCCATTCTGAGCATCAGCACGCTAACTTCCAGGGATGCACGTGAAGGAGTCGATGCGTCTGCTCCTAAGGGCATCCCATCCCCTCTGGGTAAGGAGGCGAGTCTGAGGAATCACTCATGTTTGGAGCCTCTTCCAAGGTCACAGAAGGTGTAGGATCCTGGATGCCCGACTTCTCCTGCGGCACCAGGAGTGTGTTCCCCGGGCTACGAGCAGCGGCTCGTGTCGACACCGGGAAGCCTGTCCACTTCCAACGAGGAAAACTCACAGGCGGCCATGCAGGCACGGAGGGTCGCATGATGATCAGATCTAACAGAATCAAACCTTGTATTCGCACAGAACTTCCCGATTTAGAAAGTGTGTTTGCATGACCATCAGTGAACTGTCTTCACAGCCCACAGGGAGCGGGCAGTGGCCGCCTGCTTCCTGTGTTTATCCTGGAAAGATAGGCCCACGGACATGCCCAGCGTGTCCCCCCTCCCCACCCCGTGGCCGGGGGGCCGTTAGTGTTGTGCCTCCTGCAGAGCCTGTGCTCCAGGACAGGCTGAGCATCGTTTCCGTGGCAACAGGGGAAGTCCTGGGGGGCCCATGACCTGTGGGGGACCCCTCAGCATCTTCGGGGAAGCTGGCTATGACCACGGGAAGAATCTCTTCCCACTGGGCTATCGGCCCTGAGAGATGGGAGTCTGGGCTTGCTGGTGGCCCCTTACTAGTTACATGCAGAACCCACGCTGACAGAAGCAAGCAGAGACAGCAGAAGAAAGAAAAGAGCTCAGGTCTGTAGATTCAGTACAATCCCTCAGCGAAAACTCCAATGGCATTTCTTACAGAAACAGCAAAAACAACTGCATGGAACCACAGAACACACCAAACAGCAAAGCAGTCCTGACAAACAAGCAGAGCTGGAGGTGTCGCACGCTGAGTCCCACATATTACAAGCGACGGCAATGGAAGCCGGGTGGTCCTGGCATGAAGACAGGCCCCTGGACATGAGCATCACGGTAGAGTGTCCCCTCACATTTACAGCTGGTACGTCACCTATTAGCCAGCAAGGGTTCCCCTGATCAGCACTGCACACAGTGGTACCTATGAAGGCAGGTTATTAAACTCGGAGGGGAGGCGGGGCAGGGAGGACAGGAACGGCGCGCACAGCTCGGATGCCTGGCTGCCAGGGCTGAGCCAGTGGCCCCAGCCAAGGAGGAGTTTGGAGCAGCCACCACTCTGGCCCGATGGAGGGTGAGGGGCAGCAGCAGAGTAGGAGCCGGAGCTTCCGGCTTCCCTGTCAGAGCACAGCAGAGCCAGTGGTCACAGGGAATGGGGTAGCAGGGGGGGTTTCACCAACCCAGACGTCCCCTGCCCTGGTCGAGGTGGTGGTGCTCTGAGAGCCAAGCACCCGACACAGCAGAGGCAACCACCCTGCTCCCCGCTCCCTGAACCCAGGCTACCACTCCTAACCCACCGTCAGTCCCCCCAACCCCCTCCTCGTGCAAGTAGCTCAGGTAAGAGAAAACAAAAACTTGGGCTATAGCTCCATCTACTGGAAAACAAAAGAAAGACTAGTCATTATCAACCCGCTCAATTGTTCTAGTCAAAACAATGCCTTTCTGAGCATTTCCTCTCCTACAGGGCTGCAAAGCCTCCTCCACTCAACACTTTACATCAAATGGGAGCTCCATAAATGGCAGCTGTTGTGACTGGTTAAGTCTGCACCAAATTTATAGACAGAGATGATCTGGGATAGAAGGATTCTCAGGAATTCTCTGAGTTGAAAAGAGCTGACAGCAAGAACGTTATAAAACCTGGACACAACATATTCATATCTTAAAATATCCAAATAGCAAGAATGACAGATGAGCACCAGCTACAGCCCTTTTCATTAATAAGTGCTCCTTTTCTCTACCAGGAATGAGAGGATGGTGTTGTGAGAACCACTGCCATCACATGGGCCCTGAGATTTAAATTACCTTAACTTTTTTTTTTAAAACAAAGAAGAAAGTATTTTAAAATCTAGCCATTTTACCTGATGAGGTCCTGAACGCGACTGTTAAAGGCATCACCTGGTGAGGGTCTGTTTTTCGTTTCCTCCGTCGATGTCTTTGGTGTAGCTGGCCGGCTGTTTCCATCCGGTCGACTGGCAATCAGGCAGCCAAAGACCATAGAACTGACTTTGAGAAGTCCAGCTGTCAAACCTTCAAAAACTTGCTTATTTGTATTTCTCCCCAAAATAGCATTATTCTCATCTGGAACATAAACCTAGAAGGAAATAGATACAGTAATTATGTTTAAGTAAAACCACCAAAAATGGACAGAGGTGATGTGGAAATTTCTGGAATCATAAATAATTTTGAAATTCTAGAGCTGGCTCTCTGAATGTGCGAGCGTTGGCTGTGAAGTCAGATTGCTGAGTTCAAATCTCAGCTCTGCCCTCGCTAGCTGCACGGCCTTGAATAGGTCTACCTCCACCTTCAGTTTTCTCACTTGTAAAACAGGGGTAACAACAGCTTCTTTTTTTTTTAAATCCTCACTTGAGGATATTTTTTCCATTGAGTTTTAGAGAAAGTGGAAGGGAGAGGGGAAACACTGGGAGAAATATTGATGTGAGAGAAACACATCGATTGGTTGCCTCCTGCACAAGCCCTGACCAGGCCTCAGGTTGGGGAGGAGCCTGCAACCCAGGTACGTGCCCTTGACCAGAATCGAACCTGGGACCGTTCAGTCCGCAGGCCAACGCTCTATCTACTGAGCCACACCGGCCAGGGCTAATTCACTATTTCATTGGGGCTTTCAGCCCAATGTTATAAACACCATTTTGGCAGTTTCTCATAAAGTAAACACAAACTGAAAAGCTGCTCTGACAACCTGGCAGTCAGTGAAGAGCCTGCGGCTCAGGCTGGTCAGGTCTGGGGTGAATCAGAGCCCTGGGCTGCCCTTCCCTTTCTCATCATGATTCCTATTCCCAACCGTCTGTCAGTCTCACATCAACTCAATCACATCGTCATGGTTTTCCACATCTTTTTTTCCCCTAATTTACTCACTTAGTATTGATCCTTACTGCTGAGAATGGAGTTTTCTTTTGCTTATTTCATCCAGGAAAAAAATTCAAAAGTGCCTGAATTAATTCAAGGAGGGGCTTCTCTTTAGTGAGACCAGAAGTTCTTTCTGATCTTCAAAGCGAGATTGGACACAAGGAACCTTGAGGAGAACTGGCTGCACTGTGCAGGTGTTCTGGTCAGGCAGGGCTCTGTCCTGTCTTCTGTCAGCTGGGTATCGGTCACTGGCCCGGGTGAGAGGACCCGGCGCTTGTGGGACACCAAGTGCTGAAACGCACCCAGCTCTCGTGTGCTCACGGGCCAGCACCGGAGTCTGAACTTCCTGCCGCACAGCTGCCAGCGAGGTCCTTTAGGGAAGGTGTGCAAGCCCACCGCCTCCCCGCCAGCCCCGGCCCTGTCCACTGCACACCTGGCCCCCCGGAGCCGGGAGCGCATTCCCTCCGGGTGGGTGGTCTATGGAGGGCAGGGCAGGCGACCTTCCCAGCAGGCGCAGTACTTGTAACTACCCTGCTGGTGAGCACAGGCCGGCCTGGGAAAAGCACCGCTGTGAGCTCTGGCTCCTGGCAACCTGCTCCTCAGGCAGAATGTAAAACCACAGCCTCTCGTCTGTGGATGGAAGGGATTGCCTTCGTATATTTATGCAGAGCACACTGGTACCGTCACTGTCTTACTCTTAATGTACCAGCAAACTACAATTTGATTTCATGTGTGTATGCTTATCACAAAATCTTCCCTTTCAATCTTTTTTATTTCTCCATCTTCTATTTAAGGAAACCATGATCCAAAGAAGCCACCGGGACTGGAGTAAGTGTTACGCGCTTATTCTAAATCCATTCCAAGGAGAAACCCAATATTTATCGGACCAAGCCCCTGAGGCAAAGTGTTTTAGCAAAATTAAATTAAAGCCATCTTCGCTTTTAAAAGACAAGCTCAGATTCTTTTCCCCCCACTACCTCCTACCACCAAAGTGGTTTCAGGAACATTCTAAATTCTTTTTTGCAATACAGAAAGATGCTTTTATTAGCGGTATAAATCCATCCTCTGTAACATGATTCCATGAGAGAGAAAATTAACTTGGTAATCAGTGGTAATTCTACCCAACTGATTTTTAGCATTGTGAAGTCGGGTTTACCTGTATTTAGTTGTATGGTGTGTCTGCAACGGTCAGAGGATGAGTTATGTTAGGGGACTGACAGTTTAGAAGCGCCTGTCAGGACACTGGGAGAGTTCAGGGGGAAGGAAAAGCACGGTGAAGGGTCCCGGCAGCGGAGCAGGTTTCCACACGGTGGTCACTGTTTTATGTCCCCTGGCAAGCTGTCCTTGGACATACAACAGTCCTCTCACCGTTGGTCTTTTATAAAACACCTATGCGCGTGTCATACTGTAATAAAACCACAGCTCATAACGGATATTAACCATGATGATTTCCTTGGCTTGAAAGTATAAAAAGAAACTGCATGGGAATGGCTACTAAGTTTTCAATATTATCTTTGTAAAATTTCTACAAACAATAAAGAGGACATAATATTTTATTCAAAATGTCATTATCCTTTTAAATGTATTTATTATGCCTTCCGTTCTCTGTTCATACATATTTTAAGTAGCCAAAGTCCTAAATAATACAACTTTAGCAAACTTTATGGTACAGGCCTCAGCAGTCACAATGGTTTTAAATTTCTTTGTTATAAATGTTGAGTCAGATTCTCCTGCTAGTGTTTTCCTCTCTTGCAGTTAAAGCCCCAAAGCTCATAAAGCCAACCAGGCCCTTCCCGACCTGTGCACGGCCCCATCGCCTCCGGCTTCTATGCCACTCGGTGGCTCTCTCCCTGAATCCCTCTCCCCCAGGCGGGCTTGTGACCCGCCCCCCACTTCCTCTAGGTCGCTACCTAATGCCACCACCTCCATAAGCCTTCATACACTACCTTTTCTTTTAAAAGATGTCAAGCTGCCAGAAAAGCCAAGGAATAGCATACAATGAGTTACACTCTTCTACACAGATTTGTTAATTGATGTCATTTAGCCACATTTGCAAAAGCATATTTTAAAAATAAATTTGATTGTAAACCACCTATTTTAAGTGTGTGCACTAATAAATTTTGACAAAAGGAACGTACCTGTGCAAAACCATCATAATCAAGAAACAGAACATTTTCATCGCCCCCAGAATTCCCTGTGCTCCTTCCAAGTCAATGTCCTCCATCCCCAGGGCCCTGGGCACACCCATCTGCTTTGTCTCATCGTAGTTATGTGGCATTTCCTAGCATTTCATATTACGGGACCATAAAAACAGGTAGACTTTAATCTGGCTTTCCCCCCACCGAGTAATGCTTCCTGAATTATGAATAACTCATCCATGTTGCTGAGAATATCAACAGTTCATCCATTTTTGTTGCTAAAGATTATTCCAGTGTTTGGATGACATCTGTTTGTCATTTCACCTGTTGGTGGCCATGTGTGCTGTTTAGGAATGTAGTCATTTATGAATAAAATGTCTAATATCATTTTTGTGCAAGTCTTTTTTTTTGGTGGGGAAATGTTTTCCTTTTTCTTGGGTGAATAGCTAGGAGTGAGACCGCGGGGATGCAGGGGAAGGGCGTGCTCGTAAGACACTGCCGACCCTAAAGCACACGTTTACAACACAGGATCTGTGAAACCACATCGCCGAGATGCAGGAGAAAGCACGCGACCGTTCAGGGAGCCTACACCTTGCAGTGGTCGCCACGAAGACGCACCTGCTGCGCCAAGACGAGGCGTCCACGGGAGCTGATGCTGCTGCCCCCTCTCCATGCAACTGCTGCTCAGGTGAGAACGCCTGGGCAGGAGCAGAGGCCACCAGGACGCACGCTGTTCGCCCACTTCCCACCTCCCATAAACCCCCTCGAGAGCTTAGCGGCCTGAATGAGCCTTAATGTCTGGTGTGACTGTTCTTCCACTGACTGGAGAGCCAGAGGCCCGAGTGCAAACATGAAGGCGCTGCACGGGCCTCAGGAGGCAGGCCGCCAACGCGTCCCTGCAGGTGCTGGGAGGCCTGTGGGCTCCTCTCCGCCCACCGTCTCCTCCCCGGCCCTCCTGCTCCGTCTCACTCTCCTCCCAGGCCCCCCTCTCGCCCCTGCTTTCGGATGCACGTGCCCACGTGTACGTGGAGGAGTCTCAACCTCGACAGGTTCCTTCATCTCAGGCTTCTGCTCGCTGCTCTTCCCTCTGCCAGACACAAAGGGAAGAGGGCTGTTTCCTTCCATCGCTGGCGGAACCCTCCGTGCCTTCCATCGCTGGCGGAACCCTCCGTGCCTTCCATCGCTGGCGGAACCCTCCGTGCCTTCCATCGCTGGCGGAACCCTCCGTGCCTTCCATCGCTGAGGGAACCCTCCGTGCCTTCCATCGCTGGCGGAACCCTCCGTGCCTTCCATCGCTGAGGGAACCCTCCGTGCCTTCCATCGCTGGCGGAACCCTCCGTGCCTTCCATCGCTGAGGGAACCCTCTGTGCCTTCCATCGCTGAGGGAACCCTCCGTGCCTTCCATTGCTGGCGGAACCCTCTGTGCCTTCCATCGCTGGCGGAACCCTCCGTGCCTTCCACCGCTGAGGGAACCCTCCGTGCCTTCCATCGCTGAGGGAACCCTCTGTGCCTTCCATCGCTGAGGGAACCCTCCGTGCCTTCCATTGCTGGCGGAACCCTCCGTGCCTTCCATCGCTGGCGGAACCCTCCGTGCCTTCCATCGCTGAGGGAACCCTCTGTGCCTTCCATCGCTGGCGGAACCCTCCGTGCCTTCCACCGCTGAGGGAACCCTCCGTGCCTTCCATCGCTGAGGGAACCCTCCGTGCCTTCCATCGCTGAGGGAACCCTCTGTGCCTTCCATCCCTGATAAGTACCCTCTGTGCCTTCCATCTGCAGTTTTCTTCCTGCAGCTACACTTTGCCACCGAGCATCTTCTGAGACACGCTGAAGACTGCAGGCCATGGTGGAGGATGTCCCCCTGTGGTCAGCTTGATGCCGCACGGTCAGTCACACCACGCCTCCTCGGGAGCTGCAGAGGCGCTGCTGGGCTCTCGCTGTGGCGTCAGGTGCAGCAGACTGTGTTTGTGCATCTGGTGATGTTCACTGTGACCCCGCGACAAGGTGGTGTGAACCAGGTTTGTCCACCATAAACGTACTCTCACTTCGTAATTAATAACAATTTTGTAGGGATGTTTTTTGTATGATGGATATTAGCCCCTTATCTATTTATCGATTTCCCTCATTTCTTAGGTTGCCTTTTCACTTTGTGATGGTCTCCGTTGCTGTACAGAGCCTTTTAGTTTGACACAGTCCCATTTGCTTGTTTGTTTGCTTTTGTGGCTTGTGTGTTTGGTGTCATACCCAAAAAAACCACTGTCAGAACCAAAGTCATGGAGCTTTTTCCTTGTGTTTCCTTCCAGGATTTAAGTCTTCAATCCACCCTGACTTCACGTCCTGGGGATGGTTTCATCACTGTGCATGTGGCCATCGGGCCTTCCCACTGCACTTGCTGAGATACCACCCTTCTCCCTCTGTGCAGTCTTGACAGTCAAGGGTTAGCTGAACACGCGTGGGCTTACTTCTGGGTTCTCTGTTCTGTTCTGTTCTGCGGGTCTACTGGTCTGTTTTTAGGCTGGTTTTCTCTAATTTTATTTTTTTGAGGTTTCCACAGTGATTTATTGTTCATTATTTTAACAACGTTTACATGAAGACTGTTCACAATTAGACATCCTCAAACACTTTTGCCAAAATGCTTGCTTTTTAAATAACACCGATGAACCGGTGGCAGCAGTGTCCCTTCCTGATGAGGCCTGTGGGTGTCGGTGGCCCGCCGATAAAAGTCCCTTTGACAAATGTTCTTGGCTCGGTTCTCTCGCCGTCATTTTGTCCAGCGCGTCCTGAAACCGGCTTCGTATTCAAGCAGGCCCAGTGCCACCGCCTTGTAGCTCCCGTCCATGTCGTGAGGAAGCTTCTTTGCCGGGGTTGCAGCAGGAACGATGTCTTTGAGTAAGTCACCACACGCCATCAGAAATGGTTTCCTGGAGCCTTTCCTCAAGCCCATCCTTGCTGAACACCTGTGACTCTGTGTCCTTATTCTGGAGGCAGCTCCCTCACCGGAGGTTTCTGGCATTGCGGTCACATCTACAGCTGTGCGTGAATACTGGCTCCGATTCACGGGAGCAGCTGCCGGCTTCCCCAAAGGCGGTGACGTGCTGTTCCCCATCCTCAAGGCCTCCTGTGCGTGCTGCACCCCCACAAGGGCCGCAAGCTGCCAGGTCCTGGTCCGAGCGCAGGGCCCGTAGCGAACGGAGGGGACACAGGAAATCGGACCCGGGAGAGCCGCCTCCAACGGCAGGCCCCCAGTTTTCTCTAATTTTCATGATTTCCTCCGCACGCATTCCCTGAGTTAGTCTGTCCTTCATATTTACTGGCTCCCTGAGGTGTAAAGTTGGGTAGTTTGAGACATGCAGGTATTTATTGCTATAGACTTCCCTCCAAGCAATGCTTTTGCAGCATCCCATAGTTTTGGTATATTATATTTTCATTTGACTCAAGGTATTGTTTAATTTCTATTTTAATTTCTTGGCCCCATTTGTTTTTCATGAGTGTATTGTTTAATTTCCATGTATTTGTGAATTTCCCAGTTTTCATTCTGCCATTTATTTCTATTTTCATTGCACTGTGGTCAGAAAATACAGCTGGTGTGATATCAGCCTTCTTAAATGTACTGACGCATTTTGTGTTTCTGTGTGGATTTCTTTGGGTTCATCCTAGTTGGGGTCCATGGGACTTTTTGCATCTAGATATCCACTTCCTTCCCCAGATTGAGAAATTTTATGCTCTTATTTCTTTAAATACGCTTTCTTCCCTTCTCTCCCTCTCTCCTCCCCCCTCTCCCTCTCCCCCCTCCCCCTGTTGAGACGCCCTTTGTGCATGTATTGGTCTGTCGGGTGGCACTGCATAAGCCCCGTAAGCTTTTGTCACTCGTTTTCACTCCTTTTTCGTTTAGTTCCTGCGACTGGGTAATTTCAAATGACTTGTCTCTAAGTTTACTGATTCTTTCCTCTATAAGATCAAGTCTGCTCTTGAACTTGTCTAATTTTCCAGTTCAATTATTGTATTCTTCAGCCCCAAAATTTCTAATTCTTTTTGAAAGGAGGAAATGAATACTGAGCCAATAAAATGAACTATTCTGTAAACCTGATTTGAATTTTCCAATCTTTTCACTCTTGTCCTTTTTCTGGTCTAAAATTCCACATTATATGTAACTGTCAGATCTTCTACGTCTCCTCCAATCTGTGACAGTTCTCCAATCTTTCCTTGTCTTTCATGACATTGACACTTTTGAAAAGTATCCATCAGTTATTGCGTAGAATGCCCCTTACTTTGGGTTTGGAGACCTAGGTCTGACTCTTGGCTCTGTGATTTACTAACGATGTAGACCCTGGCAGACCAACCCCTCTGGGACTCAAGTTTCCTTATCTGTAAAATGGGATAACAATACTGACTTTATGGTTTAAAAATTAAATGAGGCAATATATATTAAAATGCCTGGAATATAAGGCCACACAACACTAAGTCTTTTCCCCTGGTCCCTGCTTTTTAACTATTTCTGATAGAAATTTGTGCCAAAATGTCTTGCCCATATTTTAATGCCTTCTTTTACAGGTAAAACCGAATGTAATTTAGCCTCAAGTGATGAACCTGTGTCAGCACCATAAACAGCCACCATTGTGTGTGCAACCAACAGCTCTAGTCTCCCTGTCAGG
The DNA here is from genome assembly GCF_964212035.1 of Myotis nattereri. Lineage (NCBI taxonomy): Eukaryota > Metazoa > Chordata > Mammalia > Chiroptera > Vespertilionidae > Myotis > Myotis nattereri. Next base: position 185,761 of record NC_138097.1, on the reverse strand, counting down.
GTGCCTGCATATTGGGCTGCATCATGCACTTTCTGAGTTTCAGCTGGAGACACGTGGGGATCCGTTTATTCACACATATACTCATCCCCGATGCACTGAATCTACAGGCCCTGTGTTAGGGTCTTGGTGACAGTAAGAAGTCCTTGCTGACTTTGTGGCTAGGAGGGGAGACGGGCAAGTAAAGGGGTCATTACAATCCAACGTGATTAGTTCTATGGGAGATGGGTGCCGAGGCGTACACGAGAAACCCTAGCCTGGGCTCGGGGAAGGCAGTTAGATTGGGGAAGGTTTCAGGGAAGAAGGGGCCGTTGTGTTTCAGGTCAGGTCTGCAGAATGTGTAGAAATTAACCAGATGGAGGAGGAAGGAGAGCAAAGGCATGCAGCTCAGAAACAACCATTACAACTATGTGCTGAGTAAAAGGAAATCGGCTCAGAAGAATAAATCCCCTGCTGTGACTTACAGCGTGAGCACGGGGCGTGCCAATACCTCAGGGACTCAGAAACCTCACCAGGAAATTTCTGGCCCAGGGCTGTGTTCTGGAGATGTAAACCTTGGAATATTGCACTGAGCTTACCTGTTTCAACATCTGTGAACTGAAGTATAACTTAAGGTTACAATTGGCTGCTTGTTCCCATCTCAAAAGTAAAACTGACAGAGGCATTTCTTGCTTCAAAAAAAAAAGTTAATGGCCATCAAATATTCCTTTTTACATTGGCCCGTCTGCTGAGCTGGCAGAGGTCTGCAGGCCTTCCCTGCTCTCCCTTCCGCAGCACTCACTCCTGGGGCCTCACAGGTTTGGCTTTGAGGCCAACGGACTCCAAAGCCCCGGTCTAACCAGGTCAAGGTGTGTTCTTGGCAAGTGTCGCGGTGAATTATCTTCCCTCTGAGCTGAGGGGAACCCAGTACGAGATTTTCCAATGAAGAGGCTCCTCTGCTGGCCCCTGTTTGATTCTCCCAGTCATCTCTACTGTGTTTCTCACCTGGAGAGCGAGTGAATTCTTTCCCTTTCTCCACAGGGAACACTTCCCGAACCTTAACTACTTCCAACTCAAAGCAACACTATTACATACCGTCAGCTGGTGCGTCAGGAGGTCCATTAAGAAGGTAATCTTGTTACTGAACAGAACGTCGGCGCAGTTTTCCGGGCAGTTACTGCAGGTGAGGCTGTAAACATGGACTGCGCTGCAGAGAGACCTAACGGGGAGAAAACACCTCGCGTTAAGACCTCAGCAGCCCTTCTCCACACGATTAAAATACATACAACGCCCGGCACAGAGCATCGGGCGTGGGGTGGAACGCCCTAAGAACAAGCCAAGTGTTAGGTGCCAGGCCCCCACTACACGTGAGAGGCTGTAACTTACACCCAAAGCCCGTGTTCACTAGCACCTACTACAGGCCTCTGGCTAATTTCTTATCTGCAGCAGGAGACCATGGAGCACACTCACCAGTGTATCTGATAATGTCTTCACAATCTAAGATCAGATCATACCCAGGAACTTTGGGGCAGGTGTCTTTGAATAACACCCGGAAAAAGGACCGGCCAGAGCTCCTGCTGCCTCTATTTGAAAAAACTCAATTGGAGGTTTTTATTTTTCTTAGTGATTTATGAGAATTCCCTCATTGTAACTATAACAAAGGGTTAATACAGGTTTGTAATATTTTCTCCAGTTTACCTAATGCCTTTCATGTTACTTATATCATTTTTCAGGTATTTTTATGTATGAAAGCTACACAATTTTTTTCTTTAGAATTTCATTTTTCTTCCCTTCTCTTTGTCCTTTAAAAACTACTTCATTATGATACATTTGTATCCAGCCATTTGCATTCATTTTTCTTAAATTTTATCACCATATGTGGTAATTTTATGGTTTCATAATTCACGATCAAATCATTTAGAATTTCCTTTGGCATGAGGCAGAAGCCTAAATGTATTCCCCACATTAAAAACATTACGGAACAATCTACCTGCTCTCCACTGGTTTGAAAAGCCACCTTTATCAGGCTATACAGGGTATACTCCCTGGCTCCTAGACTAAGCGATAACTGGCCAAGCACTGGGCCAGTATCGCACTGTTTGTGCGCTGTAGCTCCACAGTAGCATTAATGTATGAAACTGCAGATCCCTAAAGCCTTAAAAAGTGAGGCACGACATTAGAATGACATGTGGAACGTTACAGCTTTATAATCTCATCCTATTTTCCCTTTGGCTTTGACCTATAATTCTATGGCCTTGATTTTTAAATTTCTATTTCTCTGTTTCATGCCATACAATCCCCAAAACTTGTCAAAAATCTTTTGTGGGATATCACAAGGCATAAACAGACACACAAACATCAGAACGCTAACAACGCCTGGTGTGGGATTCTGTCCTGATCTGACGTGCTCTGTGCCTTCCATGGAAGGACACACTCAGTGGTGATGTGTGCAACGCCATGGCCTCTCCACACGCTTATGCTCACAAACTCTCCCAAGAAACTGCCACAAAGAAACTCCTTTCTGACGAGAAAAGAAGGGGCAACAATCTCAAGGTCAGGAAAGACCTGTCCACTCAGCAAAACCCGTTTGAAAGGCCTGCTCTGTGTGAGGAGCACCTGTCTCAGAAAGGTCACTTCCGTGAGCCCTGCCTGGGTGGTCTGCCCGAGCCGCCCTGCCTGTAACTTAAGATTCCAAGGCCTGGGAGCAGTTTCTCTGACATCAGGCAGAAAGCCCCAGATTTTAAAAGTGTCTTCTCAGGGACGTTACAGTCTACTGCCCGTTCTGTCAGAAGTGCATGTGCATGGGCTGAGACAAAGGCTCTCTGCCCCACGTCGTCAGGGCACCACCAGTGAGTCCCATGTCAGCTCCGCCTTCTCACTGAACAGGTGTCCTCTGAAAAACGGAGGACAGGAACGTCGCCACCAAACCGGGTACTTCGGCAACAAGAACAGGAACACATTTAAATACGAAAAGGACAGTGCACCTCAGATACTGAGATGAGCACCGAAGACTTTATAAAACAGCTGAACAGAAAAGCCCAGGAGGTGGCCGCCAGGCGGGTCTGCCAGGACAACGTCGTCAGCATGTGGCTTTCACGCAAGGCTGTCTGCAGCAGGTACGACTGACCAGGAGACACTGTCCACCAAAACCCACCGTCTCACACTGATGTCAAGAGAACAGACATTTTAAAGCAACTGCCATGGGCGTTAAGAATCCAGAACCCCAATCGTGTTTTAATTTTCCAAGCACCTTTGGTTTACATTCAGCATTTAATAAGTAGAACACAGTTTACCTGTACTATCATTCTCAAGTTGTTTTGTCTTTGTGAAGCCCCAGACTAACTGGAATAGATGCACTGGGTGCACCAAGTGAGCTGGGTGGCCCTCACAGAAGGGATCTGGGGCCCAGGCCGGGGAGGGGCCCACCCTGCAGAGGAGGCGGGTTCCAGCTGCCCCGCAGGCTCGCCAGGACGCAGCAGTGCAGCTGGGTATTTTAAGTAATTTAACAGGCACGAGGAAGTCTCGTGCTGCAGTTTTAATCTGTGCTTCCTGATAATGTTGCGAGCTTTTCATATGCTTATGTGCCATCTGTGCATCTTCTTTGGTGAAGAATCTGTTCAGAGCTTTCGCACATTGATTCACTTTCAGTCTGTGATGGAACCGCAGCAGCTAGAACAGCTCCTGGTCATGGCAGCACCGAGCCCACGCTGACCGGCAGGACGGAGGCACGAGACCCTCTCCTGCACCCACACGAGGCCACGTGGGCAGTGTGCAAACACCAAGGACAGAGTAGGATCTATCTCTGAGCTCATGTCTATACCAAGCAGAAAGACTCGAGTCTGTATTTCTGAACCAATGAATCTCGAATGCTAAAGTGACCTGGAGTCTTTACAGAATGCGACCAGAAGAGTGTTTCTGATTATGCTTATAAAGCTGTTTGTCGCAGGAAGAAAAGTCTCCAGTGGAGCCTCATTTTCATCGTGTTCAATGGGTCTGCTGCAGCAAAGAGATTTCAGATGTATAATATTGGTCAGAATAAAATATATTGAAAAAAGGAGAGAAAAATAGTACTTGACATGGAAAATGTATTTAAAAGAAGTTCTATATGTGGTCTTTCATATATGGGAATCTTTTAAAACTGTTATAATTTTATTTATAAAATTAGGAGATATTACATAGTGCAATTATAGGTGACAGAATTTGCTTGTTTCTCTGCAGTGGACACGAGACACCTGGTCAGTGTGTAAAGAGGACAATGCATATCGTGTTCCAAAATGTAACATTTTAATAACACCAAAATTAACGTTAAAATTAAACAGTTTTCATCATTATAAGGACACCACAGAGAAGGAGTAAGAACTCTTCAACTAGATGAGTTATTTCAAGGGTTTTTGTTTAATTGGTGAATCTGGAACAATTGGAATAGGCAACTTAATTACTCCACAGAGACACATTCTGATTTTAGTTGGAAGATCATATACATTCTAAGCACCAACCTAACTAGCCTTTCTGTTCTTCCTAAAATTAACCTCCCCTTGAAATGTTGTTTCAGAGATTATAATGATGGACTTAAAACTGTAGGGGAGCATAAAATTAAAGCATTACTTTGAAACTCTAGTGTTGAACTCTGTTTTGTCTGATTACAAGGCCGTCACGGTCAGCATGCCTTTAGCTAGGTCTCATCTCAGCAGGACCTGGCCACGTAAGTGCGACTCCACATCCGCACGCCAGCTCTGGAGGAGACCCAGGTGGCTTGCAGTGCCGACCAGCAGGTTAAAGGCGACACGACGCATTTCTTTGCTTTAATCTCATTAGTGGTGCCGCAGCTGTCAACTGTGACCATCTCCGTGCAGCCTTTTGAGATATAAACCAAATGCCACAATAAGTCAAATGGGAAGAGCATTTATCAATCACTATGGCTAATTAGCTTGCAAACAGTTTTTTACTTTTATTGTGTAGGAGAACGCTATTCGCTTTTAGTAAGTCTTGATCTAAAAATAGATATTTAAAATTATAGTAGAATAATCCTGCCTACAAAGGAGGACTTGTTTAACACATGTTATTAACATGTGCCGGGGCCTTGGCATGGTGGATGTGAGGTGCATGTGGCTTCACTCCACAGCGTCCACAGGCTCCTGACGGGCCGCCAGTCCAATGGCCCGACTCCGTCTCTGCCACCTGCTTTAGGTTCTGGAGGGCGTTTAAGGCAACATGGAAACGCTGCAGTTCCTTCTCAGACTTCACTGCTAGCCTTCCCAGGTCTTTCTGTCTCAGACGTACAAGGAGTCTCAGTGGTTTGTGTTCACTTTCCCTTCTGAGAAGGACAACTCTCGTGGGTTAGAAAACGCACACGGATCTTCCCGCCATCGGTCTGTGCCGCCATAATGGTGCGCAGGAACGTCCTGGCTGATGCTCTGAAGAGTATCAGCAATGCCAAAGAGAGAGGCAAGCGCCAGGTTCTCATCAGGCTGCGCTCCACAGTCCTCGCCCGGTTTCTGACCGATGATGAAGCATGGGTACATCGGCGAATGTGAAGTTACTGATGACCACAGAGCTGGGAAACTGTTGGGACCTTCACAGGCAGGTTGAACAAGTGTGGAGTAATCAGCCCCAGATTTGATGTGCAACTCAAAGATCTAGAAAAATGGCAGAACAACGTGCTTCCGTCCCGTCAGTTTGGTTTCATTGTACTGACAACCTCAGCGGGCATCGTGGACCATGAAGAAGCAAGACGAAAACACACAGGAGGGAAAATCCTGGGATTCTTTTTCTAGGGATGTAATACATATGTGGAAATAAAATGCCTCAAAGGAAAAGAAGAAAGAAAGAAGAAAGAAAATGCACACAGGCTGGAACTGCCCGGGAGGGCTCTGTGCACAGAAATGCCGGACCGAAGGGCACCTACACCTCTTTCATTCACCTCTACTTTGAGAGAACAGCAAACCCCGGACTCAGTACCAAAGAACTTCTGCACAGAAACGTCACCAAAGGCCACAGAAAGCAGACACAAATAAGCCAAGGTGGACAGTGCCACACAGACAGCACTGTCCTGAACCAGGAAAGACGACTCCTGTCGCCTAACCTCCTAGGGCACTTCACAGTTCACAAGGACGCTCATGGCATTCCAGCTGACCTGCACAGCGCACACCAGGTGGACACAACCAGCCGTGAGACCATGGGAGGAGACATGGCCACAGGGCTAAGGCACCGCCCAAATTCTCCCAGCGGGAAACTGGAGTCCAGCTTTGTCTGACGCTAGAGCTGGCGCCATTTCTGTTTTACCAAAATGTCTCTCAAGAAAAAAGATAACATGGTTTGGGAATTTTTTTCTTTTCTGTTTTATCCCATGGACAAATGAAGCACTCACTTTTGTTGGGCTAACTAAATATTTAAAAGTTTTCTTCGTGATATAAATAAATTTTTATGAAAACTTCTCACTTAAACTCTGTGAGTACCCAGAAATTGTGCACGTTACAACTCAGGGATGCCAGACTTCGGAGGCAGGGCTCTCTGCCTCCACATCCCAGAGACCAGGGGGCTCTGCAGAGCAGGAGGCAGACCCAGTCTCCGGCTGTGCAGGACCCGATGGCCAAGAGCATTTCGCAGTCAAAGTCCCAGCTGCGCCTGCGTCCGAGCAACTGTCCAAGCGACGTGGCTGGGACTCCAGGTGACAGCAGTCTGGCCTCAGACGGTTTCCTGTGGCGAGGACTTGGCCTTCCTCCCTCGGGCTTTGTTCATGTGCTCACACCTTGTTCTGCAGGCAGCACAGGAAGCTGGCTTTCTCTACTGCTCTTCATTTTGGCTCCATTTCTGCAGTTACAACTGCCCAGGTGTTTACCAATTCCTCTTGATTTAGGGCTAGAGAAGGTCGTAGACCACAGAGATTTCCTTTTTATGGCTTCAGGCTCAATCTGCTTTTCTCCCCACAGGCAGTGTGAGCTTTTGCTCTTCAAGCCTGAACACACGTGCCATTTCCTCGTGGTCTCCCGCATGGAAACACAGGGCAGAAAGGACTCCTAAACAGAAGGTGGAAGACAGATGAAGAGGCTGTACTCACTTGGGAGGAATTCGTGAAACTGTGTTCACATTCGCGGCTGGGACCACTCCTTGAAGAATGTGTTCAAGAGCTGTTAATCCACCGGCAACTTGAAATGCAATCTGATCGGCCACATTCTAGACAAGAACACAAACAGAAATTAGCCCAACTTCCCAGGCACAGAATGAGAACCACATGAAACATGGACTTGCAGTGGGACACATTCTGCTGGTTCAATTATTCTGCAAATATTTATTCAAGGCTTAGTAGGAGCAGTAGGTCCAAAGTGGTGAGCACCAAGGCACGACTGCTGTCCCCCACGAAGCTTGGGATGTGGTGGGTGAGACAGCGCACCGCCAATGCCTGTAAACAAGATGATGTCGACGTGGTTAGTGCCTGAAGAAACAGGCCCGCGCTTCAGGAGCCCGAAGGGGTGGCGGTCAGCACGCGTTCCGCTGACCACGTTGAGGTTGAGGTCAGGGGAGACAGGAGGGAAAGGAGCGAAGTGCTCCAGGCAGAGGGAGGACCATCTCATACAGAAGTTGTCACGATACTCTGTAACAGTCATCACCACCTAACAAGGCCAGTTGACTTCCACCAAGATTTCCTCTTCTAGAATTTTTCTTCAGTAATATCATCTAACATCCAACCATTTAGCTATACCTTTTTTTTTTTTTACCACTTCAGCCATTTTAGGAAGAGTATTAAACCACTTTTGATTACTTCTGTGCATTTTCTGAATTGTTCACGGTGCTGGTGGGAAGAAGCTCCTCCAAGTTCTTGGCATCCCTCTGGCGTGCGGAGGGCAAGAGTGATCCTGGGGGCAGGTATGAGCTGTGAAGGCTGCATAGAGCCACTGCATCACATACGGACTAAGGAGGACAGCAACCTGCTATGGGCTGAATCGTGTCTCCCAAACGCTTACGTGCAAGTCCCAACCCCTAGTCCCTCGGAACGTAAGTGTATCTGAGGATAAAGTCTTTACAGAAGTGACTAAGTTAAAGAGGCGCTGTTAGGGTGGATCCTAATCCAACAGGAGCAGACACAGGGGGGCGCGTGCACAGAGAAGGCAGCCACTGACAGACCGAGCAGAGACGCCACGTGTCCCACGCTCTCAATGCCTCTGTCCCGCACGCGCCTCCCCTCCTCAGAGGGAAGGAGGGAATGATCCTCTTTCGCCCTCTGTGTCCCTACTGCGCCCAGAGCTCTGTGGGCTTCCTCACCAAAGCCTGGCTCGCGAGGGGACAGTCTCAGGAAGTGCTCCACCTCTCCGTGCAGCGGAGGACCGGGGGGAGGGCAGCCCACAGACGGCCACGGGGTTTCCACGTGGAGACACAGGCAGTGACCCTCCGGTCTGGGCCCAGGACACATGCCCGATTCCTCTCTGGCATGTGCCTCGAACAAGAGTTTCTCACTGGAATGGAGTTTCATGCCCAAAAAATGAAACTCAGTTTCTTGAGATGAAGGACACGTTCACCGTGAGACTCCTTAGGAGCCGCGACTTGAGCAGGGAGACGGGGACAGGTAAGGCTTCACACTGGAATGCAGTGCGACCGGAGAATCACGGGCTTTCCAGCTAAAACAACGGCGCCAGCCTCGGCCAGGCAGGCGCTCCCACATGTGGCCTGCGCAGAGGGGACCCAGCAGACTGCCCTTTTTTTTTAAAAAATATATATTTTATTGATTTTTTTCAGAGAGGAAGGGAGAGAGATAGAGAGTTAGAAACATCGATGAGAGAGAAACATCGATCAGCTGCCTCCTGCACGTCTCCTACTGGGGACATGCCCGCAACCCAGGTATATGCCCTTAGCCGGAATCGAACCTGGGACCTTTCAGTCCGCAGGCCGACGCTCTATCCACTGAGCCACACCGGTTTCGGCGGGACTGTCCTTCTGAGGCCTTTCCCACGCAGAGGGGGGCCAGCATGCACGGGGGAGGGCTGAGTGAAAGCAGACGTTCAATGTATACATCTCGCCTCCAAAACAAAACAAAACAAACCTCAAAGCTTTCATGCGGCTCCAGCAACATGGACGTGACCTCTTGAAAACTTTAAGACACAGGCCCTCCAAGACATTAAGCAGGAAAAAAATAAGCCAATTTCAGGAGATAAAGGCCATTCAAAGCCAGACTTTTATTAATGTACTACCGAAAACGTTTGGACTTAACATTTGCAGCTTTTCAAAGAAATAAGGCAAATAGCAAAATCAACTGTGAAATAAAACCTCACACATCGTCTGCCCCTGCAGCCGAGAGGGCTCTGGTGTGGGGAACGTGGGGTCAGAGACGTAACGAGCCCCCCCACCCCGGTGCTCCCCGGTTGGCGGCCGGACAGAAACACTGCGCAGTCCCCACCTCAGGGCCAACAGATGGACGGGGACTCAACACAGGCGAGCAAGTGAAAAGCTTTCTCAGCAACGACGTCCTGTGAGGTGAGGCCGATGAGCCGGAGACACAGGCCTGTGAGCACGACAGGGAACCCCATCCCCGTCCGCACAGAGGCGGACGCAGGGCTCTGCATCCTGAGACGCTTCCACTTCGGGGCAGAGAGGGAAAAGCAAGTGGACTCCATGACGAGTTGTCCAAATGTTAAGTGAAACTGCCTTCTTAAGCGTGTGGCATTGAATAGTCGATATGCAAACAAGGATACAGAGAAACAAGGAGAAAAGGGCATCCCTTCACAGTCCAGGAGGAAAGGGAGCGGCTGGCCCTGTGCTTCCCTTCCCGTCCATCGCACCCCAGACGTCTCTGCCCATCACCGCTCTCTCTATGCCTGGATGCTCCCAGGAGTCTGGATGCACCTCAAATGCATCGCCTTGTGCGTGGCCCCCACCTGTGAGTGGCTAGAAAAGAAGCAAGTCCGCTAAGAACGCTGAACCAGTTATTCTCCCACCCACACTGCCACCTGCTCAGCCTTCTCAGCGTGACACGTTCACATGCCCCCAGTCCTGAGACCCGACTCACAGGCTGCCTTTCACGACGCCTTCCCGACCCTCAGCCAGTCAGGTCTCTGCGTGAAACTGCCCCTGTCCCGACGCCCTCCCCACTTCCTACTTATCCGGACCCGTGTGTGCCCACGCCCAGCACTGGAAGGCCCCACTCCCCTCTGCGTCCTCCCCCAGGGCAAGCTCAGGACGCACACGGCCCAGGCGCCAAGCAGGCTGCTCCAGGAATGAGAAGATCTCTGGAAAGGGGAACTTTCCTCCTCCTCCTCCCCTTTTCCAAACACTCTGCACTCAGGCCTGTGAAACTGGAGCTTCCATAAGAGCTTCCCCATTCGTATTCGAGTGAGGAAAACACCTCTGAAGGGAAATGTGTGGCTCCGCTAGGCCCCTGGCAGAACAGCGACAGCTCTGCCTTCCACCCCGTGACACTGACACTGACACTGACACTGAGTAACAGGATTAGCAGCTCCACCCCAATAACCCAGCTTGGCTAATGGCCAGCACAGAATGACAGTTCCGCTCTCCACGGCAGGTCCTAGGCACCCATTCAGTTATTAACTGGAGTGACTGTTATTGCCTCTTCCAATCAAGAGAGGCAGCTGTTACTCGGTGGTGGCCCAGAGGCCGTGGCCTTTGTGCGTGGCTTCCCTGCAGACGGTAACTGTGAGCTTTGTGATGAGGGAGGGGGCCCCCAGCCTGTTGGCGGCGGCAGATGGGGAAGAGGGCAGGTTCTGCAGCAGGAGAGGCGGGCTCTGTTCTGAGCGTCTGGTGGCACCTTAAGGCCTGTTTGGAGATCGAGTTGGTTTTAGCAAATCCCTGAGTTCAGAACTGAGATGAGACGATCCAGGAGTGAATGTTTTTGTGGTTGGTTTTTCCCACATGGGAAACCCTCCTAACACTTAGAGGACCTGGTCTCTGCAAGTCTGCTCTCTTCACCTGCTGTCAGCTTACGAGAAGCAAGCAGCACAGGCTGACTGCTCTGTCGATGGCTTTCCCACCATCTACACACAGTCTGGCCTCCGCTTTTAAGCTGCAGACACTCGCACTTGAAAGGACTCGGGTCCCGGGGTCAGGGATGTCACCGGACATTATCAACTCGTGGGAATGTGGTTCCCCAGAGTCAAGTCATAGCCCAGTTTGCAGCTTAGGAATAAGGAACGTGGGGCTGAGGGAGGCGGGAAAGGCTTCTCGCGAGGAGGGGGCAGCCCTTGCGATGCTGACAGAGCGCAGGCCCGTTGGAAGGCTCCCCCGAGGGAGGGCTGGCCCGCGTGGGCCTGTCTGGACGGAGGGAAGGCAGGGCAGGAGGGGGTGCAGGACACAGACCCACGTGCTGCTCCTTCTCTGTCAGCCATGATGCGGCAGGTGGCCCAAGGCCCAGGCACAGTGAACACAACAGAATGCACAGTCAGTGTACTTTGATCCCCGCCATCCTCGGGCTCCACAAGCTGCCCTGTGGTGGCCAGGCGGCACCCAGCAGGGGTGGTGGGGACCTCTTTTCTGCCCAGGGCCTTTTGGATATTTATGACATCATTCTTGGGCCATATTAAATGTGCAACTTAAAAATTAGTCTGCTATATTTGGCCAAACATTAACTCACCCTAATGCCTTGGCAGGGCCAGACCAATGATTTCTCAGGCCTTACATGGCCCTCGGGCCAGATGTTCCCACCCCTGACTTAGAGCGAGAGAGTGAGAGTGAGAGAGAGAGAGAGAGAAACGCAGTGTGTGAGACAAGAACACACCGAGGGGCGTACTAGGAGCCGCGTGCAGCTGAGGAAGGGGATCCTGTGACAGCTCTTCAGGACACAGTGAGGGCAACATGGAGGGTTTCTATCAGAGTAAAAGACAAAGGACCCACATAGGAGGTTCCTTCAGCTTCTTTATTCTCCCCCTTTCCCCACTTGCTGGCTGTGGGTTATGGGTTATGCAGACTTGAGGGGTCTCACACAGCAGTGCCCCTTTCCTCCTGGTTCCTGCATATTTTAAAGTTGGGCAGCAAAAGAAACTCGACCATGAGACCCAGGAGAAGGTGTTTCAGGCAGGACACGCTGGGGCCAAAGCCAGCACCACGGACAGATCCCGGTGGTCCAGGCTCCCAGGGCAGTACCCCAGCTCACAGGCTCCTCTCCTCCAGCACTGCTCCTCCCCTCAGAGCCCCGGCAGTTCTGGATCGAGTCCTCGGTTAGTTAACTGTAAACCCCATTGTACTGATCATCTCGTTGCTAGTTTACGAAGTGCACGGTGTGAGCTCTCTGACAGGTGGGATTACACTGACACAGGGTCGAGCAAAAACTAGGTGCTCAGTAAGTAGTTGCTGAATCAAAGAATAAAAGTGCATTCTATTTCCTGGGGGTTCTAATATCAGAAATTCTCTTTAAAGGGGAGAAAACCCATACGTGCACAACGAGAAAGGCTTAGAAACACCCGCGTGCCGGGAAAGTCAAGGCCCTGGTCTCAGGCTCCCTGAAGGGACGAGCCCAGAGAGGAGAGGCCAGAGATGCGAAGGCCAAGGGCAGGGCCTCTGCCAACCGTCTGCTCATTTTCTGCCTTTCTCACCTTGGCATCAGTGTTTGCCCAATTCTCAAGAAAAGTAGTGACCAGGCCCTTTACGTCCCAAGGAGGGAGGGGAGGACATTTGTAAGAAGAGACCTAAGGCGGGAACAGGAACCCTAACGGGCTGGTCCTCAGAGAGCCGTCCTGGAAGCCGAGTGGTCTTCCTGGGCTGACCACGCGGTCGCCCAGCTGCCGTCATGTCCAAGCTCTGACAACACCCACGACACAGAGAAGAGAACCATCGACAGGACTCAGTTACCTGCTCACGCTTCTCAGCCAGTGGGTGGCCGAGCCGGGGACTGAGTCCAGACGTATCTGATTCCGAGGGCATGATGCGCGACACGGAGGATGTTATGGGAAATAACATAGAAACCATTTATCACCGAGTATCCCAATTCTGTACAAGCTTAGACTCAATGCTATGTAAAACTTTAAATGTTTTTATTTTGAATAATTTTAGATTTACTGAAGAGTTCTTGTAAGACTTCATGTTAACATCTTACGTAATAACCATGATACAGTTATCAAAACTAAAAAATTCCACTAAAGTAGCGGTTCTCAACCTGTGGGTCGCGACCCCTTTGGGGGTCGAATGACCCTTTCACAGGGGTCGCCTAAGACCATCGGAAAACACATATTGAATATATAATTACATATTGTTTTTGTGATTAATCACGATGCTTTAATTACGTTCAATTTGTCACAATGAAAATACAATTTGTCACAATTTAAAATACATAAAGTATTTTAAAATACAATATGAAAATATCAGATATTTACATTACGATTCATAACAGTAGCAAAATTACAGTTATGAAGTAGCAACGAAAATAATGTTATTGTTGGGGGTCACCACAACATGAGGAACTGTATTTAAAGGGTCATGGCGTTAGGAAGGTTGAGAACCGCTGCACTAAAGCAATGCCGTTAACCAAGTACGGCCTTTATTTGGGTTTCCCTAGTTTTTCCACTGATGTCCTTTTCCTGCTCCCAGGTCAGACCTGGAATACTGCGCTGCATTCAGCTCAACACTATTTTGAAGACAAGGTGACGTAGCTTCTGGCATCAGAGGAGGGATCCTGAGTGCTCTTATAATAGCGCTCACCAGCGTTAGCGTTCACTAGCGACTGAAAAAAAGATTCTTGACGTAACACAGACCCAGAGAATGTGGAGAGAGGTAACTAGAGCCTGTGGGACTGAAATACCAGGACTCTGTCGGGAAGCGGGAGGCGGTGCCCCAGCAGAAGGGAGGGGCCAGGTGAGGAGAGGCTCCGGTGGCCGAGCCCATCCCTACAGCCCAGCTCAGCCTCTCAGCCTCTCCCCTCCTGGAACGCCATGAGTCCTCGGCTTTGCTTCCAACGTCAGCACAGACAGGGCTGCAGTCTTTAGAGGACGCCTCCGCCCGTGCAAGCCCTGTGCCCCGTGTGCTCCGTGTGCCCCCTGTGCTCCGTGTGCCCCGTGTACCCCCTGTGCTCCGTGTGCCCCCTGTGCCCCGTGTGTACCGTGTACCCGTGTGCTCCGTGTGCCCCATGTGCTCCGTGTGCCGTGAGAGAGCATTTACTGCAGGAGTGTTTTTAGCAGCAGTGAGCGGAGAGCCTGTGATGGGCACTAGGAGTCAAAGACAGTGGGTTTGAGAGACGATCTGCCAGGAGGTGCTGGGTCTGCCTGTCAGTGCAGAGGAGGAGGGAGGAGGGAGGGCAGGTGACAGGCACTGCTCCTCAGATGACTCCTGGGCCGGGAGCACCTGCAAGGTGCACGGGGTACACAGGAGACAGAAACAGGGCCATGCCGTACGTATGAGACTGTCTAATATGAAACTTGGCAGGAAGAAGGCAAAACGACAGCCCCTCAGGTTCAGGATTTCAAGGTGACGGCGTTAGCACATGCTCCCGTCACTGATGGAAACCTGATCGCGGGGCTTCCATTCTCCACTGAAACATCACAAGCTACCCACATGTCTTCTCAGAATGTGCATTTTGTTAAGCTGCCTTTTCCTCTGATCTGCCAAGAAACAGTCATCCCATCCAGATGGCTTGTGAGTGGCACCGCCTTACAGTCAGTGGACTTTGCATTACCTTTTTTTTTTTTTTTAAAGAATACAACTTTATAGGAAGAATGAGCAAGATTTCAAGGTAACCTGGCAGGTCGAAACTGTTAAGTCAAACTTTTCTAAACACCATATACAGTATCTGAATATACTTACATGATATGAGTGTAAAGGAGATATATATGTATCTTACAAGCTGCAGTTTAAAAATTATTTTATAATCCTAGTATCGAAAATACTGCCTGGCATTGACTGAGTAGGTACTTTTTGGGATTAATAAATGCATGTTTCAGTCCTAATAAAACTCCTCCAAGCTTACAAAGGAATAAACCAGAAGACCGCAGGCCCTAAGTACGTGAAGGACCAACAGGCACAGCTGCCAGGAGAACCGCATCTGTACAGACCGCTCTGCCCTGTAACCATCACACCAGGACGGACGGTTCAGTGTACACGGATGCGCACAGGTGGCAGGTAACTGCTCAGCAACCTTTTCCTGGGAGGCGGCCGCAGAGCCAGCACTGCCCACGGCCCCAGGCCTGGGAGGCACCTTCCCTTCCTGTTCCCCAGCTCTGGTGCGGGGCCGAGAGGAACAGAACACCCTCTGCATTCCATGGCCTCTTCTCTGCTCCTCCAGCCTGTCCATAAATCCTTGTTTTAAATTCCTCTTTCTTTGAAAACACCCAGAGTCGTAGCTATTTTCCTGACTGGATGCTGTGCAAGCCGTTAATGACCAAGTCCTTGAGCACACGCCGCCTACTGCCCACCGCGCTTACCACCATCACTCACGCATTCAGCAACCATCACGTGACCACAGCGCCGCTGTAGGTGCTGGGACAGGCCACACAGACAGGTACACGCCCTCACGGAGTTCACGGCCTCGCCTTCCCGTGTCGTACAGTTTCCACTCACAAACGTGGACGGATTATAAACTCGGTGAAAATAAGGCTATTACCTACTACTCAGTTCTCACTGGTGAATGCTCTACTCAGAAAGGAGCTCTAAAGCGAAGTTTATTGGTTGAAGTTAAGCAAAGTACAAGAGTAACTTTCGTTATGTAACACGTCCAAGTGACCAGAGGAGCTAGCCCTGCAGTGACACCCCAGTGACCCCTGTATGTCCCGTGTTACAGGCAGGCACCACATGAACGATACGAAGCATAGAGGCCTCAGAGAGCTACACAGACGCGTCTAGGGTTTACCTCATTCCTTGTTTGAATCAGATAAAAGCATCTTTAGAATGTGTTTCTGTCACTGGATAAACCTAAAGAGCCCCCTATGGAGGGGACTAAGCTGCCTCGCGTGCCCCAGACACGAGTCTACCTGCCAGCCTGTTTATCGCGGGGCCTGACGGTAAGGGGGCTCATGTATTATTCACACGGACATTACACAGTTTACTACTTGTCCACAGAGATTTTAATTCAGAAAATGCTATGTGCCAGCCAGAGTTCAGTGTAAATTACACAGATAAAAAAATCATTTCATGTCTTTCTGACAAGTGATTTACATAATATTTCTATTCATCAAAATGGCCTATTAGTGAATAACATAACTTGTCATTCACAAGGACTTTTCTATCCTGAAAAAAGTACAAATGCTTTGTGACTATATTTTCTTATAATTGTCTAAATTGATGAAAAAATAATTCAGGTCAATAAGTGTGAGCTGAATACACATACTCCAAACTGCCAGAGAGACCCACCCAGTGCTACATACTCCAATCTGTGGAGAGATCTCTCCGTAATCACCACACAACCACCAACTGAGTCACTGGTAGTGAGCCATTCAAAAGACTGCAGATTTAAATTCTGTCAAGAAAGCAATAGTTGCTCTCCAAATAATACTCATTTTTAAGTTTTATACTTAGAAAGAAAACGAGTAAAATATTTTCAAATTACTAAATTTGGAGCTCATATAAGCATATAAAGTTACAGTAAGTTGTGAAAAGCTGGACGGTAAGAGAAATAAATGGTTGAAACACACACACACACACACACACACACACACACACACACAATGTGAACCTTTGATTTTTATACTAAGACAAGGCAGGAAATAGGTGTTTCAATCGTAAGTGTAAATGTTAACAAATGTATGGGTGGGGACCAGGGAATAATGACTAAGTGGGCAGAGTTTCTTTTGGGGTGATGAAAATGTTTTAAAATTGATTATAGTGACGGTTGCAAAACTCTGTGAATATCCCCCCCAAAAAGTGAATTATACACTTTAAATGGATGGATTTTATGTTGTGTTTATATCTCAATAAAGCATTTTAAAATGTTAAGAAAATGGTTTAATTAAAAGACACAACTTGTCCTGGATGGTGTGGCTCAGCGTTTGGAGCACCGACCCACACACCGAAGGGTCACATGTTTGGCTCCTGGTCGAGGGCACACACCTAAGGTTGCAGGTTCAGTCCTCAGTCGGGACACCTATGGGAGGCAACCAATCAATAGTTCTCTCTTACAGTGATGTTTCTCCCTTCCTCTCTCTTCAATCAATAATTTTTAAAAATCGTATTTAAAAACACAAATTATTGAAGTATTTTATAAAATATTTTCTACTTTACAAAAGGTTCAGACTCAGTTGACAGGACTAGAGTTATAAAGTTTTAAGTAATAGATCAGAATTATATATTTGCACAAAATGGGGAAAACTTGGTGTCAGACGAAAGTCTGATTCCAGGTTCTGATGTGGACACAGTTCTCGCTCTCTCGGAAGCCAGCACATTTCCAAGATGCAGACCAGGAAGTGCTGGGGGTCTGGTGTCCAGGACAGTCATTGATTACTTTATGGAACTCTGATATAGAGCCAACAAGTAATCAACCAATTCAAAATTTATGTACTTCAGAAAATGTGAAATGTAAACAACCCCCGAGGACCCAAATTCCAAAGACAATTAAACTACTCAGGGACTCATCCCTTCCTGCATCCCGTAAGCACCCGCGGGCATCATCCAGTGGGAGTCGGAGGTGGGCCTGTGTCAGGAAGACAAGGACCCACAGGGAGGGGCCGCGGAGTGTGGTCGGAGGGCTCTGAGAGCACAGAGGAGGAGGAAACGCCGTGCACTTATTTTAAAAGAAAACACATGCGTTATATACGGAGAAGAGCAATTACAGCAGGCTAACCACGCATGCTGAAGAGGAGGGCATACTTTCTACTTCAGTGTCTCAGTCACAAAAAAGTGCATAAATCAACTATCAAAACCCCCCGTCGCTGTGTGTGCTTAGGGTGAATTCACTTACCCTCTCCCACCTCACTTACCTCCATATGCTATCAATTCCCGACTCTCATAAGACTGAAGTGACTATCAAGACGTAAATAAGACCCTGTTATCTCCAATAGGGTGTGAAATTCCTTCAAAACATTAATACAATGAGCTTTATACAAATCTTACTTATCTTAATGGCCCAATTACTTAAATACAAACTTTACCAGCAGATCTGTAAAGATTTCACAGCGTAGCAAGACAACATGCAGCAACACACTGCATGCTTTGCTGTTACAGTAAAAGAGAGAAAAGCTCAGGCCTGAAACAGCCGTGCATGTCAGCAGTGCCGTGTGCAGACCACGAGCCCACCTGTGAGGACAGAGCCGTGAGCGAGGCCTGGGAGCCAGTGTCCACAGGAGCAGGTACGTGCCGGACAGAGCTGTGCGCGAAGGCTCAGGCTGGACCTTGTCCTATGAGGTGCCCTCACAGCCCAAAGAGAGACCATTACTCCTGGGAGGTATTTTCATTTGGATTACCAGGTGTTTTTTGTTGTTGTTGTTGGTTTTGGGTTTTTTTTTTTTTTTTTCTGAATCCATTAGAAACAAGACCACATATATCTAAGTGAATACTTTTAAAATATATTCACTTATTATTTATAACTTACTGCACAACTATTCTTCCCTCTGTACCTAGGTTGAATTTATTTATTGGCAAAATTGGATTTTCTACATGTACTTAGAAAATAGATATTCCTTATCTAGGTGTCTATTTTCATTAACCGCTATTAGAATTTTACCGTTAATGATTTTGAAGGCTACATCAAGTAATTTCATCTTTGCCTTAGAACATCATTGGCCTGATGTATGATTTATCTGATTTTGAATCCTTCATCTAGAATGAAAACTATGACATTATTCCTGTACAGTAATTTCAATTCACAGGAATAGCAACCTAGTGAAAAACTCGTCTTTCCTGAAGGCTTATCTTACCATTCATATCCTAAGGCCCTTGGCATATTTTAAACCCGTCAATATACCCTCCTCCTATTTTATCATGAACTAAAGGGTTATTTTTTCTTCCTTTTCCCTTTAAAAAAAAATAAAATTGTAGTTTTCAACACTGTCAATGGTTAATGAAACGAACGGATGCATTTTTACAATTCCCAGGCTCACCGCTTTCACATGCCCCATGCCTGTGCCCTGGACTCACTTTCTTCTCGCTGCCGTACACCTGTTCGTTGTTCTTTCGGCGAGGGCCTGTTGTGGTCCTATTTATCGTTGAATGTCTGAAATGTCTTCCTTTTGCCTGAATTCTTGACTCACGTTTCACTGGGCACACAACTCCTGGTCGACAGCACACGTTCTGAAGACCCTGCCGTGCTCTCTTGGACACCTCTTACTCCTGACAAGAAGTTCGCGATCGGAAAACTGAACTCTGTAGATCGTCGGTCTCTACTCTTAAACACTTCCTTCTCTTTGATCTTCTGAGGTTTCACTATGGTATCAATTCATGTCTTTCTTCAATTCTCGAGAATTCTCAGGAGTTGGTGTCAAACACTAACTCCACTTTTCTCTGCATTCCCTCCTCCTGGAACTCCCAAATAAATGCATGGAACGAACCCCAAAGTCTACATTCTATGGTTCTTAACCATTCTTTCACTCTTCCCATCTGTTTTTCTGCTATTTTAAGTATATCCCTTAATATTAATTCTCAAGCTATTAATTCTCTCTCCACCTACTTGCAGTCTCTATTAAATATTGTTGAGTTTATTTTTAATTTCAAAAACTATATTTATTCCTAGATTTTAGTTCTTTTCATATTACCTATTATTTCCTCTGCCTATTTTTCATGCTTTCCTGCTGTTTTTAAATGGACATTTTCATCTATCTCCTGAAGTATATACGAAATATATTTCTTTAAAAATCTTTCTCAGATGATTTTATAAAATTTTATCTGCTATAAATTCTATTTTTAAAAATTGTTTCATGGCCGTCTTTCCTAGCATCTGACTTAGTGACACCTGCAGTTTTGGTTCATAGCACATCTGGAGTTAGAGGTGCTCTGTCCTACACTGTCTGTCCCTCTCTGCCCCCTGGTCACTCCAGCCACGTACATGGCTCAGAGGCGGAGCTCCAGCAGGAACGCGGGGGCAGTTCAGACCCAGCTGCGGGGCTGGCAGGTGACTGGGACCTGCCGACCTGTGCTCTGCTCCTCCAGGCCCGGAGCTTCCGGGAGCGGCTGGCAGTTCTCACTGAACCTCCTCTTAGGAGTGGACCCCAGGTCATGAACCTGGCTTCCGACGGGCACCTGGCCCCTTAGTCCGCAGGCGCCCAATCCTGGTTACCGGAACACCTGTGGACGGGGAGCGGCACAGCAAGGCTTCTGCCCTTTTCACCACTTTGAGGTCCTCTCCGTCCCATTTCGGGGCCACAGAAATCCCAATTTTGTTTCTAACCTGGCTATATCCGTAGTTTTCTTTTAAAATACGTTTTACTGCCGTTAAGTTCTTGAAGCAGAACAGAGGTGTCAGCGCATACGCTCACCACACCAGCATGACCGTCTCCCCAGCCGAACACCCTGTCTTTCCCCGGCTGACGTGGCGGCTCTTCTGATTCTCACCGTCACTCTCACCGCATTCATCTTTGCCTCTGAAGGCTCCTGTTCCTCTGGCAGAATCGGGGTCAGTAAACTTTTCCTTGGGGACCAGACAGTAAAGACTTTAGGTTTCCAGGCTGAGAGGCAAAGCCCAGGCTGTGATGTGCACTGCAGCCATCAGTCAATGCAAAGGCCGTTCTGTTTGCAGGCCATTAAAAGCATGGCAGTGGGCCAGCCGTGTCCAGCGCTGTAGTTTGTCAACCTCTGCAGTAAATATTGCTCCTCCTCGGGGTTCTCTCCTCTGGTCTATCCTCGCCTCACTCCATAGACTGTTGTCATTTCTGTTTTTTCTTTTTTTTATTATTAGTTAAGGTATTACAAATGTGTCCTCATCCCCCCCCATTAACCCCCAACCCCCCCCACCCCGCCCCGCACACTCATGCTCCCATCCCCCCGTTGTCCATGTCCATTGGTTTGGCTTACATACATGTATACAAGTCCTTCGGTTGATCTCTTCCCCTTACCCCCGCCCTCCCCTACTTTCCTTCTGGGGATTGATAGCCTGATCGCTGTTTCTCAGTCTTTGGGTCTGTCCCTGTTCATCAGTCTATGTTGTTCTCTATAATCCACAAATGAGTGAGATCATGTGGTATTTATCTTTCTCTGACTGGCTTATTTCACTTAGCATAATGCTCTCCAGTTCCATCCATGCTGGTGCAAAAGGCAAGAGTTCCCCCCCTTTTTTTTTTTTTTTTACCGCAGCATAGTATTCCATTGTGTATATGTACCACAGTTTTCTAATCCATTCATCTGCTGATGGGCACTTAGGCTGTTTCCAAATCTTAGCTATGGTGAATTGTGCTGCTATGAACATAGGGGTGCATATATCCTTTCTGATTGGTGTTTCTAGTTTCTTGGGATATACTCCTAGTAGTGGGATCACTGGGTCAAATGGGAGTTCCATTTTTAGTTTTTTGAGGTAGCTCCATACTGTTCTTCACAGTGGCTGCACCAGTCTGCATTCCCACCAGCAGTGCAGGAAGGTTCCTTTTTCTCCACATCCTCTCCAACACTTGTTGTTTGTTGATTTGTTGATGATAGCCATTCTGACAGGTGTGAGATGATAACGCATTGTCGTTTTGATTTGCATCTCTCGTATAATTAGTGACTTTGAGCATGTTTTCATATGTCTTTCGGCCTTCTGTATGTCCTCTTTCGAAAAGTGTCTATCTAGGTCCGTTGCCCATTTTTTGATTGGATTGTTTATCTTCCTTTTGTTAAGTTTCATGAGATCCCTGTAAATGTTGGAAATTAAACCCTTATCGGTGGTATCATTGGCAAATATGTTCTCCCATGTAGTGGGTCTTCTTGTTGTTTTGTTGATGGTTTCCTTTGCTGTGCAAAAGCTTTTTATTTTGATGTAGTCCCATTTGTTTATTTTCTCTTTAGTTTCCATTGCCCTAGGAGCATTATCAGAGAAGAAATTCCTTCGGCATATGTTTGCGATTTCGCTGCCCGTTTGGCTGCAGCTCAGCTGAAGATCCCAAACCTGCTTCTCAGCCCAGGTGTCTAAGCCCCATGTCTTCACGACTAACTTTCTACCAAGGGCTCATGCACCATTTGGATGGCCCACAAGCCTGTCAACGGAATTTGTTATTTTTCTTTTATAAACCTAATCCGAAAGTTACCATCATCCACTCCATTTTTAGCCTGTTTTCCTCACGGGGCTGGAAAACACTCCCTACAACAAGGTGTCTTGCTCAGACTGAAACATTGCTTTGCAGTTACGGCTACGAGAGTGTGAGGACGCCCCCACGCTCCCGACAGCCACTCCGGGTACATGTGCAGGCAAGCACGAGGCAGCGGACGAAGGCCCGTCTGCTCGGTCGGGGCACTGTGTGATTAATGCCATGGACTCTGGCATCAAAGTGGTTTCGAAGCCTGTCCACCAGGGACTGGCTGTGGAACGAACCTCGGACAAGTGTCTCAGTTCACTCATTTGTAAATGAGGAAAGCAACAGGTTACCAGAAGGGTTAGGTGTGTGGATCTACGTGAGGAACTCGGGACGGGGACTGGCACAGAATGAGTGTTCACGCTGACGATCCGCCTGCACTGCTTTCTCGCGTTCCCAGTGTCTCCTGGCTCTGAGTAGTGGCGGCCGTCAGCACACAGAGCGCTGCTGGCCTATCTGTCACCTTTAGTGACGTCACTGAACTGCGGACGGCTGTGTCCATGCTCTTCTCCCAGCAGATGCCTGCTCCTTGGCCCTGGGCCCGGCAGGAAAACGCCGGCCTGCACATTACCCGGAGCCACAGCACCAGCTCTTCTTACAGAGTAAGCTCTCCCACCTGCCACCCTCCAGGCACCGTGGGTCTCCTTGTCCTCATTCCAAGTCTTACTGACCCGTGAGCTTTGGTCTAACTTCTGTAAAAAGAGGTACTCAGAGGGCAAATAGAGTGGAAAAGGTTCTTTGGAAACCACGAAGCAGTCTGCAAATACAGGCATTAGACCTATTGCTCTTATAGGATGGAGAAGAGAGCATCTGTTCGAAGTTCCCACCAACTTCTATGCTTCTGCTTGCTGAAAACTGCCTATTGCACAGTCTGCTTTTCTATCATGGTGATTTGCGGCAAACAGAGGAAAACAAAACGTTTAAGCTCTCTGTGAAGGATGGAGGCATTTCTTCAAATACCACACGCCCGGCTCTCTAGTCAATGACCAAGACGCCTGGGCCGCGACTCTTCCAGCAGGAGGGGCTCCCAGGGTGGCTCAGGCCACCAATGAGGGTCAATCAGCCTCCGGACAGTCCCACCCAGAAAACAGTCCTGCCACTCTCCCTTCTCTCCAAGATCCCAGACTGGGGAGCGGGGAGAACCCTCAGGACCCCTGCTTCCTGGAGAAGGAAGGGGAGGGGCCCTGAGGGAAGGGCACCCCGGGAGGAAGCTGAGGCATCTCATTTCCATGCTGCTCTCCCCGTCAGAGAGACGACTGCACTACCAATAAGATGAACTGATGACAAGTCATCAAGCCCATTCAGATGATTTTCCCATCACTACTTTCCTTTGTTTACCTTTATTTTTCTTTTAACTGTGCAGGTGAATGTTGACTTTTCATTCATCGATTTATCTATCACTCTTCATTTTCCCCAGTAAGTTTCTTGAGGGCCTGCCCCACTCTCCGTACCCGCTAAGGCCCCAAGGACTGAATTAATCCTAGGTTTTCTAAAGGAAATGCCTGGTGAAGGGAACAGCAGACACAGAGAAGCAGAGGACGTGGGGGCCTAGACAGGAGCCAGCTCACAGGTGGCGCGGAAAGGACAGCGGTGCGGGCGGGACGTTCTCACCAACAATGAGGCCGCCCTCGGGAGGCGGGAGGTGGGAGGCGGGAGGCCATGAACGCTGGGGGTCTCGAGCAGGAAGGTCGTGTCCTACATTAAATGACTCAACGTTTATGCAGCACCTACCTAGGTATGCACACACCTTAAGCTGTATTACATTCACCCCCCCCCCCCCCCCAATAAAAGACTGTGTGAAGCCCTGCAATTGAGAGACAGGCTTCACTTGGCGTAAGCGCTAAGGCCCACAGTGCAAGCACAGGGCGCTCCTGCTTTCTAAGAAGTCCTCTGCGTACCTGTCCGCACTCTCTCCTGACCTGACCTGGAACTGCGGGGAGAGCCCATCACCAGGAAACAGTCTACCCATGAGTTCCCTCATCTCACTCTGGAAGAGCAATGTTATCACTTCCGATGCTGGGATGGCGTCTTCTCAACCCCAGCCATCACCTATAAAACACATTTTTTGAAAATATAATTGAGAGCAATACATGGCAACTAGTACAAAAATCCCGTGCTATTCATCTTCTCCTGCTGCAAGTGGTCACTACAGTGAGCAGCCTGACACTCTGCAGATGAAAATATAAACGCTGAGCCGCCTCCGTTCCGTTGAGGCCAACCATTTCTGACAGTCTCAGCAACATGATAAATACCGTCTGTCCACAGCTCCCCTGTATTTGAAAGTTACGACAAACATTTTGCTGAAATGTAAACAACTGACATCATGACTGGTGAGGCAGTGGGCTGCAAATTTATCTAAAATCAAGAAAACGAAGATCTTGTTTGACACTAGATAAACCATTAGTGGTCCCCAGGGGAGCAGCTCTGGGAGGTCATCGTGTTGTTTGTCATCAGTCTCCAAAGCACATGCACCAGAGATACGGTTGCAACGTAGTCGAGGCAAGAATAAGTCATATGAGAGACAAAAGAATTAGAAACCTTTCTCTTTAAAGGACAATTTCTAATTGGAACACAATTTTAAAATGTTAAGCTTAACTTCTCTGTGTGTTTTTTTCTCTCAATTATTTTAAGTGGCAAAGTTTGGAATAAAACGTATCACTCCAACCCCATTCTTTCATGTCCTCAACTCTGTGGGACGTGACTGCCATGGTCTCTTTGCACAGCTTTCCTGAAAAGGTGCACAATCATTTATACAAGTCCATTCTGGGTCTTTGGAAGACGTGAAGTTATCTTTTAATTAAGAAGGCACTGCAGAACAAATTCTATTACTTTATAATTATAAATTATACAATTAAATTACTTTATAGTTATAAATTATTATGTTAGAATCTTGCTGGCTGAATTTTTATGACAGTCTATAACTGTTTACAGTTCCTACATTTGTATTCCCGGGCCTCATATACTGAGAGCTTAATGATGACTTGTGACATGAAGGACAGATAAATTAATTTATTAATTTCTACATATGTAAATAAGTGATTACAAAATGGGAGGGAGGTCATTTTGAAACATGGCAACAAATATATTAAATCAGAGAACCTGGTTTCTTACAGTCCATAATAAATATCAATTACATTATTTTATACATTTTATATGAGGCAATGCATACTAACTACACTATATGAGAAATTAAAGTCTTAATTTTTTCCATTGAATTTACTATGACCTTCTTTGTCATTCTGCCATCATTCTGATTATGTAAAATACATCGCAAAGTCCTTTTCTGAAGACTGGAGAAGGGAGATAGTTCTACTATACAAATGAAAATAAGAATCTGCTTTATTTTGAACATTGTCAGCTAAAATAAAAACTGACCTACCTTCAATCATATCGTATCATTAAGTTTTACTTCAAAAACCACTAGGTTCACTCTGTGAAACACGTAATTACAACATCAAAGACAAAAG
This sequence comes from Myotis nattereri, assembly GCF_964212035.1. NCBI lineage: Eukaryota > Metazoa > Chordata > Mammalia > Chiroptera > Vespertilionidae > Myotis > Myotis nattereri. The sequence continues at coordinate 160,206 of NC_138097.1, read as the reverse complement.
CATGAATCTGTAGACCTAGCTTAGCTCTTGCCACTGGTAGCTCAGTGTTGTTTTTCAGAGCTATGCTAAGCCCTCTACAGATTCTTCTAAAACTGCCAGGCCTGTCCCGAACACCCCCACCAGGAAAAGAGAAAGCCCAGCAATTCCAGTCAGTCACAGCCTCTTGCTACCGTGTTCCTGGACCCCAGGTGCACCTGCTGCCCCCAGGTGGAGCGAGCCGTGGGCTTTATCTGACGTTTCTGCGTGCCTCTGCCTCTGCCTTTGCCTCCCGTTAGGATGCTCAGCTCCATTTCTACACTATGACCCCAAACAGACTGGAACAGCTTCATGTAAATACTTTACAGTCCTAGTTGGCTCACCCTGAGACCAGATTTTTCTAACTCTTCTCACCAACTCTGTCCTGGCCCAGCAGTCCAGAACCACAGCTCACGGGTGACTTTGGCTTTAACCTCCAGTGTGCAGGTGAACGTTCTAGCTACCATCTTATGAAAGGAAGTCCACACCTTCATGAACCACCTACTGACTTAGTCTAGTAGCTTTGATAGGCAGAAACGTCTTCATAACAGTCTGTGACGTTGTGCATTATGGCCTATTTCTCATTCTCAAAGAAAGTACAAGAGTGTATCTCAGACCTTTTTATAAAAACCTTTTGTACATACAAACACCATTAGCTTTCTCTTTATCCTTTTCCTGGCTGACTGAACGATCTCACCCATTCATTAATTTTGTGGTTTCTTCAGTAAGTCTTTACTGAGTACCTAGTAGTACGTCAGGCTCTGGGCTTACTGCTAGGGACAGACACAAAAGGATCCTCAAAGACTCCACAATCCGACGAGAACGCAAACTAGCAAATGAACTGTTTGGCAGAGCAATGCCTCTCAACCCTGGCTCAAAATTACTGGTGGAGGATTTTAGTTAGGCAGTCTGTGGAGGTCCCAAAGCATCTTTTTCTTTTTTAATTTTTATATTTAAAAAAATGTGAAGCTCAACAAAAAAGGAGACAGAATCACGCAGTCATCCGCGTTTACTTTCTAAAAACCGTAAGGGAAGCCGAGGCACAGGGTGGACGCAGACAACATCCTACCGACAGCAGATGCAGGAAAGGGAACCACGAGCCGTGGGCGCAGAGGAAGGGTGGCGTCCGAGGAGACGGGACGAGTGAGTGAGAAGGGAGGCTGCTCAGGAAGCCCTAGAGGACAGGACACACTCGGGCCCTTTAAGAATGGAATTTCCCATCTCTTACTCTGCCACAGAGATGTCCAGGCAGAAACACAGGGACCTGGTGCGTTTTCACTGCGACAGCCCTTCCCCCTCCAGCGTCCTTCCCACGGCTGGGCTGGGCTTCCATGTGCAGAGGTGACCACAGCCCTGTCCTTCGCCCCTCGGCTGAGTGCACTTCACCCTAAACCAGGGGGAACCTCAAAAGACAAGCAAAGAAGAGCAGCTCCCCAAAGGCTGGATGCAACATGCATTTTGAAATTCTGCTTCTAAAATGTGTCCTGCACGTGCTCAGCGAGACCTGCAGGTCATTTTTATTCCAGAGTTTGCTGTTCACTAATATTTTCCGGTCAGACTCTGGGCTTAAGGTAAAGCAAAGAACAGCTTTTCCTGTTTGGAAGTGCCAGGCCAAAAGCATCATCTTGTGGGATGGAGCACGTGAAAATTCACGGTAACCCATATTTAGGAGTGTTACCAAACAGACATCTGCAGAAACCATGGCTTAGAAAGCTGGTGTGTGTGTGTCTGTCTCCTTTATGTCTGAATACCACCTATAAGAGTAAAGACAAAGGCAGGTCTTAACTGGCGCTACGAAAACATGCCACAGCAGGGACAGTCAGTGGGTGGGGACGATGGTGTCGGCTAAGAGCGCAGGAAATCCCCATTCCAGCCACATCGCCAACGCCTTTACAGACTTGAAGCATCAGCACGTTTCATTCACATACTTCACAAGAGGATGAGAGAGTTGGCTAAATATCTGTGAAGGTTACTTAACTTCTAACATTCTCTTCCAATAATTTGTAAAAATAGAAAAGTACCTTGTAGGCTCAATATATACTTAATGAATAAATTTTACAAACCATTCTGAAAGTTTACGTCATGAAACAAAAATATATTTCATATACTACAGATACTACCTCTGTATTTTGCCAGAATGTTTTAACTTATTGTGTGAATATATGGAATTGAAATACTAAATATCTCACTCATGCAGTAAACTTACTATACCAAATAAAAATTTCTTAAATTTTTTTTGAATCTTTGCCACTTATGGTGTGACCTTGGCCAAGTTAGTGAATCTCTTTGTGTCTTGATGTCCTTATTCTCAAAACGGGGATAACATTACAAAATTACTATGATGAGTTAACAAGATTAGAAAGTGTTACAAGAGTAGATGCTCAATAAATTCTAGGGTTTTGATGTTGTTGTTCACTGACAAACATTTCCCAGCTTTAAAATGCATTATGGATCGATAATGCATAATGTTGGCAAGGAGGAATGGGAAATGCTTGCAAACCAGACAGGCATATGAATTAGTACAGTACAAAGCCCCTTCATCTGCACCTGACCTCCACTTAGCCAAGACGATGGTTTAAGGGACACCCTTCATCTCCTCTATAAAACACACAGACTGATGCCTACATCCCAGTGAACATTCTTATTCTTGCCTCTGAGTATTGTATCTTTTCCCAAACAATTATATGTCAATTGATTCTTTACTATATTATGTAATTTAAATTAATGTCAAGTAAACTAATGACATGCTAGGAAAAAAGTTCCTATGCAAATGAAGTTGAATGCTTCAGAAAGATTCAATAACAGCAGATGTTATACAAAACTGCCTGCAAATTAGGTGTGAGACAAGTGAAAAAACTGGGGTCTGAGGGGCGCCTGTAAAAATCTAGAGGATTGATTCTCAGTTGTTATGTCTGCGAAGAGGGGCTAGGAGGGGAAGATGAGGGGCTTTCACTTATTCTATTATATATTTCTGTATTGCTGAATTTTGTTTTTAACAATGAACATTATAGTAATTTAAAAAATACTTTGTAAACCTAAAGTCCCCCAAACAGAGAAATAGCCAAATAAATTACAGCACTCTCATATGATAGAATATAGTGTGGTCCTTAAATCATGTTCACAATAAATGAGAAAACGTTTGTGCTGCACTTTTTCTACAGCACACACTACTCTAATAGACTGACAATTTTAAAATATTCAAATATATATTTTTTGAAACACTGGTAGTTGCAATTCTGAAAGTCTTAAGTGAAAAGGAGCTGCTGTAATCAACTTTATATTTCCTAAGAACATTCTGTATCTACCCCAGGCCATCGGCAGAGGAAAATCAATGCAACCAACTCATACATATTGGAGACCTGTATAGATCTGCTCCTTCTCCCCGCTCCCCCACAGGATGGTATATATTTGCTCTCTTAGGGAATTCAATTAGCAATATGAGTCTCCCCCTCTGTCAGTGATGGACACCATGGAGACTTTCCTGACCACCTGAAGACATGTCAGATGGGCTTACTGATTCCCTGACTTGCTAGTTAACAGGAGAATTACTGCCCACTCCCATAAATGACTCCATATGCTTCTTGTCATAAACACAGTGGCAGCTCCTGAAATCAATCTTTCATGACCTTATTGATTAGGACATTTAGAAATAATGAGACTTCACTGGTGGCAGAGTAATGCTTGAAAAAAGAAAAAAATACTCCAGTGAGGGCTTGCCTATTAACACGGCCAAATCTATCTTCCGACTGCCCTTTTCCTAATCCAGACATTCACCTAGAAACAGACATGATAAAAACTTAATCCTGTGGTTCATGTGCTTGTTCTTAATATTTCCTGGTAAGGTATTTTAAGTTAACAAAATAAATAGATTTAAAAACATTTTTTGGGTAATCAAAGTACAAAGTCAGTTCACCAGCTAAGATTGAAAATTATAATATGAATTGGAAGGCTTAAGAGAGACCTTTATAGGACATACTGTGTGGTCATTCAACAAATAAATATTAAAAACAGGATTCTCAAATTTATGATTATTTCATATTTATATTAAATGTTTAATTATAAAGAAATAAAAATAATTTTTTCACCATTTTCCTACACTGTAAGTATATAATTTACACCTCGGTTTTTCTAAGAGTGATTATAGAATAAAACTGTTTAGGAAAAGTCTAAACATTCTAGAAGAGAGAAGCTTGAAAAACTTTCTCACTCATCTGAGTATATTCTGCTTATAGGATCTGCATATATGACGTGTTTGAAGCAAAACATCACATAATTTTAGAGGTAGCCAGGACCCTAAAGATACTCTAATTCAATCTACTTCTTGTATTATAAAGAAATCATAATCTAGGGGAGTGACTTGCCTGGGAATATACCCAAACAGAGCCAGGATTAGGATCCAGAACTCATCTGATGTGTTTTACAATTTTCCACAAAGTGAGAGGGGTAGGTAGAGCTTATCTGGTTAAAGATAAAGAATTTCACTTTTTTAAAAGACCCTCTATATAAGTTTCTAAGACAGAGTTAGGACACAGCCACGTTTTATTTAAAATGTGGGCTCATAGACAAGGATCGCACCCTCTGCACGTGGCAAGGTAACTTCACAGACCATATCGATCTCAAAATGGGACGTTTTTAGTTGCTATGTATACAGAAAAATTTATATATGCTCTAAACTCAGTGCATTTTAACTACAAAGATATGCAAGTTGAATTACACTCCAAATAGAACTCGTGTAAACAAAATATTCACATCGATTGTTCTGATGCTTAAACAAACTGCACCCTAACGTGTCTATCACTCATAAAACAGCATTTCACTGTGTTTCAGGTTAGAAAATCGGTTTGAATGGACACGAAATGCATTTTCCCTCCTTTAACATGGGAAGCAGCTCCCAGTGAGCATTCCCTGCAGAGCTGTTGCCTCAGAAGGGGCTCCTGGTGGCCAGAGGGAGCTCTCAGTGCGGACACTGCCGCACCTGGGCCCGCACTGGGGGCGCACTGTGGACTGTGATTTACCAGCTGCTCTAAGAAAACAGCTAGAGAAACGGAGAATGTATTAAGTAAGGAGATAAAAATAAGAGGTCCTTAGGACTGAACGTTTTCCATCTCTTCTCAACTGAAGAAGTCCAGCTGAAAATGAAAGAGCAAACGAAACCGAGGGCTAGGGAACAGGCAGTGTGTCTGTGGGACCCGAACCCAAGGAACTGAACAGTCAGGCGGGGCCGCGCTCGGGGACCACTGCTTGGTCTTTAAGTCGCGCGTGCACCACATGACCACCAACCGCCCTTCGCAAAGCTGGGGGGGGGGGGTAAGTGGGGGGGGGGTTCTACCTTTCTGCCTTCCAGTGTCTGCTGGAATTCTGCAACATGGAAACATCAGAGCAAGCTTTGCTCTAGCTACCACATGTCACGCGACATGACCTCTCTGAATCCATTTCAAATTATGAATGCAGCCAGCTATGTGGTTTGCTTATTCTGGTTCAAGAGATTCACAGCTGAATCTCTATTAAATTTGGCAGGATTCTAAAAACTCATGAAAGGCAACTGGAAAAACTCCATGTCCAATCCATCTGCTTAAACTGTTTACTTATAGGAACAGCATACAAATGTCTCATGTTTCTGATAATCCACAGAATGCTTCTGGGATGCTGTTACTATTCAAACTTAAAGGCAATGTTGATCATTACAGAGTAATGAGAAAAGTCAATGAAACGCATATTATGCTCACTTGGACCAAATTTAAAACCATGGCAAAAATGAAAAAAAATGCTGTGCATGTACAAGAACGCTTAGAAACTCTTATTTGAAATAATTAAACATTTCTGCAAGAAAAGGACCTTTGGAGAAGACACTGTTTGATTTTTACTTACATTTTTAAATGTATATTACTGTGAAATATAAACAGAAAAGTCAGAAAAAAATAGAAAAAATTTAAGTACTATTTAAAGAATAATAACTTGAACACTGCAATTGCCATCTGATGAAGAAAAAGACGGGAAGCACTCAGGAAGGCATCTCTGAGTAATCATTCTCCTGGTTTTCACGAGAAGTACTTTTGTATCTTCTTTATAGTTTTATCGTTCTAAGACAATATGGCACTTTTGCCTGTTCCTAAAATTTACATAACTGGACCTATAACAGTATATATGTATGTCTGTGTTTTTTTATTTGTTCTTCTCCCTTAACACTGTCAGATACATCCATGCTATTACCCACAGCAGTAGTTAATTTGTTTTTGGTGGAATAATATTCCATTATATGGACACACCATGATTCATCTATTTGGCTGCTGGTGGATACCTGGGCTATTTTCCATATTTGGTCATTATAGACAAGGCTGCTGTTACACATTTGTGTACATATCTCCTGGTGTACACGTGCAGTGGCTCTAGACTGCAGCGGTCGCCAACTGGTGGTCCGTGAGGTCCAAAAGGTTGGAGACTGCTGGTTTAAGGAAACCTTTGGAGCAGCGGTCGCCAACCGGTTGCCTGCAACTTCAGCTGTGATAGGAAACTGCTTCTAACGTGGCAGCACCAGCTTCCGTGGTCACAGTGTGTGGGCATCCCCACTGCTGTGGGTCCCAGCCAGCGCTTGGTGTCTCCGTCTTTCGTTCCTGCCTCTTGGGGAGGTGACGCACAGCATCACACTGAGATTTTAATCTGAATTTTTTCTGATTATTAAACAGATTCTCTTTGCATTTATTTATTGGATTACTCGGATCTCTTCTTTTGGGATACTTATTCTCTTGACCATTTCCTACTGGATTGCTCCCCCCACCCCGCATTAAATTGTAGGAGTTCTTTCTATGCTCTGGATACCACTTTTTCCTGGGTTATAAATATAAAGTTCTTCTCCCATCCTGTTTTTTGCCTTTTTATTATTTTCCTGGTATCTTTCGATGAATACAAATTTCAATTTTTTATGCAAATTTCTCAACACTTTCCTTTATGGTTAATGTCTTTTGTGTTTCTTGCCCAGACAAAACCTCAAAGTCAAGGTATTTTTCTATGTTATCTTTTTTTAAAAATTAACTCAAAATGTATTAAAGATCCAACATAAGAACTAAAACTATAAAACTCCTAGAAGAAAACACAGGGGTAAAGGCTCATGACATTGTACGTGGCAATGATTTCTTGGCTGTAACACCAACAGCACAAGTATAAAGACCAAAAACAGACAAATGAGACTACATCAAACTTAAAAACTTTCGTGCATCAAAGGCCTATGTTATCTTCTAGTTTGTTTTCTCTTTTTACATTTAGGTCTACCAGGAATTAATTTTGTGTTTATGACATGAGGTAAGGTCAAGTTTCATCTTCTAAAAATAAGGATATTCAATCACAAACCACACTTTTCCCGCCTCCTTTCCCACAGACACATAAACAAGTGCCTCACACGTGGTGCACGAAGCATACACGTGGGTAGGACCACTTATGAATAATTCTGTTCCTTTCGTCTTTTTTTCCTCCTTTGTATCTAAATTACTGCAGCTTTATAATAAGTTTGATGTCTGGTAGAGCAAATCCTCCCATAGTATTCTTTTTAAACAGTGTCTTAGCATTACTGGTTCACTGAAATTCCATATTTTAATTTTAGAACCTCCATTTCAAATTCCACAAAATGAAATTTTAATTTCGCCACGTAAAGGATTTCATAGGGCTCTCTCATCCTCTGCCACTGGTGCGTGAAGCTGACTCTTCCTGTGTTTTCTCGCAAGGCTTTCAGAACCAAGAGTTTCCTGGCCAAGAAACAAAAGTAACATCGGCCCATCCCCAGTGGATTCGGATGAAAACTGGTAATAAAATCAGGAACAACTCCAAGAGGAGACGCTGGAGAAGCAGCAGGCTGGGCTGATGAGGAACTGCACTCGAGATGGCGCACATGTTTGTGTATATCCGGTTGCCTGCATCTTACCATATCACTGGAAAGATCACTGCCATCTGGACAGCTGGGAGTGTTTTATTGGGAGTTTACTGGAAAATGGCATTTCTCTCTGTTAATATTTTTCTGTACTAGTATTTTGGTTCAGTAATAAATATGTGAGACTTTTAAAAAAAGGAATTTTAATTGGGGCTGCACCGAACCTGTAATCAGTTGGGGAAGTAAAGAAGTATTTACTGTAGTGAGTTTTCCCGTCCATGAGCAGGCAGTTTTACTTCTAGACACTAAGTACTTTGACATTATGAATACAATTGATTTTATTTACTATCCTTGTATCTAGTAACCTTGTTAAACTTACTTACTAGTTTTATGCTAGCTATACATTTTTTTAGGTACATTTTTTCAGATTAAGGAAATTTCATTGGGTTCCTAGTTTCCTACTATGAACTGATTTGATACTGATCTTACTAAATGCTTTTGCCGCATTTTCTGAGATGACCATATGCTTCCTTTTCTTCTTTGAATATGATGTAAAAAGCTAAGATTGATTTTCCAATGTTAAACCAATCTTAAATATCTTGAATAAACCCAATGCTGTTGGGATACATTCCTTTTATACACTGCATGATTTGGTTTGCAAAAACTTTGTTTAGAAATTCTGAATCCAAGTTTATGAGTTAGTCTAGCTTTTAATTTTATTTTCTCCAGTTTCAGTATGATTAATTTTATTTTCTCCAGTTTCAGTATGATTAATTTTATTTTCTCCAGTTTCAGTCTGCAGTTTCACTATTTTCTCTGCTTGGGTTTCATTGGGCTTCTTGAAACTGTGGGAAAGTTCTAAATGAAAATCACTTCAAATACTTTTCTGCCCTATTATCTTCTTCTTACCCCTTCTGAACAATTTTACATAAACTAGGCCTTTTCACTATATATTAATGCCTCTTACAATCTTTTCTGAATTTTCCAACCTTCTTTTCTCCACATTTCAGTCTGAATTCTTTCATTTTTATTTTTAATTTTCTTTTCTTTTTTATTTTACTTATGGTAGCACTGGTTTACAACGTTATGTAACTTTCAGGTATACAACATTATAATCCAACAGTATATTACACTGCACTCACCCCCAAAAGCCTAGTTCCCATCTGTTATTACATAATTGACTTTCTTTACCCATTTTGGATTCCTTCTTATGGCCTACCTTACAGCTCACTATTTCTCTCTTCAGCTGTTTATTCTACTGTTGTCTCACATACTTTTTTCTTAATTTTGATTACAAAATGTTCAGTTTTCAGATTTCTGTTTTCTTTCAAATGTGCTTTCACTTAAAAAAACCCCCACAATTAATACTTATATTCTTGAACTTAGTAGGCAGAGTTCTAGAGACCTGTTGGTCAATTTTTATTGATTTTTTATCCTCGATGTTTTGTCCCGTTATCTGCCTAATTACCTTTCTCTGTCAAACACTGTATCTGAAAATGGTTTTGAAACTGAGGTTGATAGTCCCTTCCTCCAGAGCAGCGTTCCCATTGGCTTCTGCTGCGCACCTGGAATACCAGGAGCTCAGGTCCCTTCACTCTTCTCAGTGACTGGCATTTCCCAGCACCTGGGGGACGTGAAGCCGAGCTGCAGGCTGGGCCGTGACTGGCATGTTCCTGTCTAACCCTCTCCTGGCACATTCCTATGACACAGGAACTCAAATCTTAAGAGTTTTTGCGAAATCCCTGGCCTCCAACAGTTTCCCCACCAGCGCCACAATAATGTTCTTATCCACCACTTTCGGATCGCCAATCGTACTCAGCCCTGAAATGCCATCCTCGCAGCTCTTGGCCCAGTAATTCTGCCAGCCTAGTTAGCAATTCAGTTCTATCTTTATTTTGTCTAGCTTGATTAATGCGCATCAGTGGGAGGACTGTTCTGAATTACCTGCTCTGTTACTACTGGTAGGTCCGTAACGATAGGTATTTTAAGTTGATCTTTTATTTCCTTAAAAGATAAAAAAATATATAATTTTGGGCTCTGTGACTAATATTTACAAGGCCCTGCAGTTCCAATTTCTGCCTGCTCTTACTCATAATGAATTCTGTGCTTATTTTTTGTTTGTTTTGTGTTTTATTGATTTCAGAGAAGGAGAGAGAGAGAGAAACATCAACGAGAGAGAATCTGATCAGCTGCCTCCTACATGCCCCCTACTGGGGATTGAGCACGCAACCTGGGCAAGTGCCCTGACTTGGAATCGAACTGTGACCTCTTGGTTCATAGATTGATGTTCAACCACCAAGTCACACTGTGTAAAATGATTTGAGAAGAGCCCTAGCTGGTTTGGCTCAGTGGACAGAGTGTCAGCCTGTGGACTGAAGGGTCCCAGGTTTGATTCTGGTCAAGGGCATGTACCTCAGTTGCAGGCTCCTCCCTGACCCAGGCCCTGGTCAGGGTGCGTGCAGGAGGCAACCAATTGATGTGTTTCTCTCACATGGGTGTTTCTGTCCTTCCCTCTCTCTTCCACTCTCCCTGAAATCAATGGAAAATTATCCTTGGGTGAGGATTAAAAAAAAATGATTTGAGAAGTTATCTGAGGCCTATAATAAAGGTGTTTTCTTCCAATGGGGACTTAAATATCCTTGTCAGCTTCCTAGGGACATCACTGCTCAATCAGGCAGTACTTTAAACTCAATGCAGCATCTGAAATAATACAGCGATATGAACCTAACCTGGGGTGAGTTATGGTCCTCACTCTGCGATGCCAAGCGTGTCCGTGGGTAAGTCGGGGAGAAGGCTCTGGTGTCCTCTCTTTGTGAAAGGAAAACCTATTAGATTTCATCTCGTGGACATTACTGCTGTCCCCTCATGAGGCCTACAAGTCATAACTCACATTTGCCAAACGCTCTTAGGGAATGCAGTTATAAGCACAACTTTCACAATTCTCGCTTTTTCTTTAACCTGGTAATTATTTAATTTCTTCTTAGCTCTTTGATGCTTTTAAGAAAATTAATTTTTTGCAGCATTTTGAGATGTTTTTGTTTGTAGAGTTGGTGCAAAGTCTACACCACCACATTTCTTACAGGTGGCTGAAGTTTGCTAAAAGGTGTTACAAACACAACGGTTTACAACCTTTCCTTCTGGACAGACCCACGGCACTCAAAGGGCCGGAAGGGACCGGCTTCCTCGCAGTCCTGACCTCTTCTGCCCCCCGAGCGTTTCTGCGCATCAGCAGCTTAACCCACCTGCTCTACGGCAGCTCTCGCAACTTCCTGAAGTTACCCCAGGAAAACTGCCTCCAGCAACAAGGGGAGGCATGGGGTGCTGAGGTCTAAGTGGAGAGGTAAAGCCCTCCAGCTCCCCTCCCACGTTCCTCAGTGAGTGCTGCCCACACCCCACTGGTCACTGCCAGGCGCCTTCAAATCCTTCACTGGGTGCTGGACTCTGGCTCTAATGATTTCCAAACAAAAAGAAGTGGTTATTTACAACCCTAAACTGAAATCATAAATGTCATTTGCTGAATTTCACAGAAATGTCAGTATAACTCTCCCAACAAAATCCACATTAAGTGAGTCTACCTGGGCGAGGTAAAAAGGGTTTTAGTTATAAAATAAGGAAGGGCCTGGCCTGACTGTGGGTTCGTTCAGACCACCTGGTGGTCCTGCAGTGTATACACTGAGGACAGCTTTGCAGCAACGCTTCTGATACAGACCATTTAGACTGGGAGCCAGACTACATTTTTCTCCCTAAAATTATAAGGAATCAGTGGTATTCCAGTAAATTGCCCCTTTGTGAATGAAATAACTTTACTTAGATTTTCATCATGAATACCCTCCTTATAAAGATTATTTTACTTTTTCCTCAAAAATTCTGTGATTACTTTAATCTAAAACAATATTCACGAGATAAGGCGTACACAGTGGTATTTTCAAGCAATTGCCCTTAGTCCAAAGTGTAAGTGCCCTTCATAAAACCCTTTATAATGATTTCACGATAACTATGGGGATTTTTCCAAGGTACAGCAAACCTCCAACACCACGTCTGACATCGACCGGGTCCCGAACCCCGCCCCTCAGCGTGGAGCCTGTGGTCCTGCCCGTGCCATGGCCCACACGCTGTCTCCGCTCCACACAGGACCATTGTCTGCGGCCAAACGCAGCTGAGCACACCTTGTAAGTAATTGGTCATAATTCCACCCCCGGGCAGACGTCTTGACCAGACCAGCCACCGTGTCACCTGGGAACTTGCTAGAAATACAAAACCTTGGAACCCACCCCATAACCACTGAACCAGAGAGCCAAGGGCAGCCCAGCAACTGTTTTAACTAGTCCTCTAGGCGATTCTGACACAGACTAGAGTCTGGGCTCCTGCTCCAGAGACATTCTCATGTATTTGCTCTGATACAGGAATGTGCAAGCAGCACTGTCTGTCTGTCTCGCACACACACACACATCCAATTCCTGAAAACAAATGTTCATGCCAGGAGAATGGATTAAAAAACTGTAGTGTTAACACAATGAAGTATTCACTGTATAACAGAGAAAATAAGTGCAAAACATCTATAACTTATAAGCTTAAAAAAACAGAAGCATAATTGTGAATGTTGTAATTCACAAAGGTCTAGAGTATATTTTATAAAGGTCAAATACAAGCAAAACTAAGTAATATATTATTTAACAATACATTTATGTGATAAAGCAATAAACCTATTTTTAAAAAACAAAGAAAACCACCCCTTTAATTCTATGCAGTGTTTGCTCAGAGGGAGCCGAAGTGGGTGGGTGAGGCAGGATCACACCAGGAATAGTCCACTTCTTACATTGGGGTGGTGAGTTCACAGTTGCTGGTTGCACTTAAGTTACTTTTATCACTACAGTCTTTTTAAAGTATAAAATGTTATATAATAAAGTTTAAACCCAGAAAATAAGAAAAAATATATGCCCATTACTTTAAATTAGGAAAATTAGAAACTACCTAAGATATCAATTGTGTAAACTGTGATACATTTTTTGGTTAAAAAAATGTTAAAGACATGAGAAATTATTCATGATAGAATTTGACATAAAAAATTTTAAAAACATGTATAGTAAAAGGATTAGAAAAAAATATAATGAAATGTCAACAGTGGGCATTACAGGGAGTTTTATTTCTTTGTACATTTAAAATTTTCTATAGTGAATACTAAAGACTTGTAAAATTATTAAGGACTAGAGGCCTGTTGCACGAAGAGATCCATGTAATAGGCCTTCCCTTCCCCTGGCTGCCGGCACCCGGGACCCAGGCCTTCGCTCCGGCCGGAGCCTTCAGTCTTCACTCCACCGCTTCGCGCCTATGTATGCAAATTAACCGCCATCTTTGTTGGGTTAATTTGCATACTCTCCTGATTGGCTGGTGAGCGTAGCGGAGGGACGGTCAATTTACATGTTTGTCTATTATTAGGTAAGATATTTTCAACTGTCATTGAAACATTTAATGATTGTAAGTCATTAAAGAAAACAGCCAAATCTTCTGCTGGTAGAGGAAAATTGGTGTTTTGTGAAAATTTATGATCTATGAGCTTTATGACTCAAAGCTGTATATTTTCTGCTATAAAACTGTATGTCTTTATTGATATGATTCCATTTAAAATAATTTCATTTTGTTTATGTGGAGAAAAATATGACCTAAGGAACATTTTTTGTTATTGAGGACTTCAATTAAAACAACTGGAAAAAGGTCAACTTAATTAAGAAAAAAAGGAAATCATCCGTCAACAGAAGGCTGACTGGCTTTTGGAAACACAACAGAAACGCACACGCCTTAGAGAGAAAGACCCACAGAGACAGGGGCCGAGGCCAGAGGCTGGTTCCTACCTCTTTCTCCAGGATCCTAGCGATCTCTCCCAGGGTCCGATCCAACGCGGAAACCTTATTGTTTGCCCACGACCCACTGTCTTGGACTTGCAGCTGTTTTAGAAGGTCTTTGGCCAGTCGCTGAAGCCTTCAACACAAAAGGAAAGGGAAGGAATGAGTGAAAGGGAATGGCGCCACTCATGAGTGAGACCACAGTATCTCATTTTTCTAAACTTTTTGAAACAAAAGTTACTCCCATTATTGTGTTAGAAACTGCTCCCCGGAGCACCTTGGGGGAGAACAAGCAACCACCCCCAAGGCTGGTGCAGCTTCCTGGTCACCAACAACCATCTAGTCCTCACGCACCAGCAGAAGCGGACGGCACCGTCTGTGCACAGGGCTGGGGAGGGCAGTTGTGGCCGTCACCACCGTGAACAGAACTGGAGATGCCGAGAGGTGAGTACAATGGCAGAGAACCTGAGTGTAACAACCTGAGCAGGGTTTTGTTGCTGTTGTTAATCCTCACAAGGATATTTTTCCATTGCTTTTTAGAGAAAGTGGGGGCGGGGGGGGGGGGGAGAAAACAGCGATGTGAAAAAGACACATTGACTGGTTGCCTCCCGCACACGCCCCAACTGAGGACAGGGAGTGACCCCAATGAGACACTTTGGTGCACAGGCTGTCGCTCCAACCACTGACCGACACCGGCCAGTTCAGTGTTTCATATTTTGATTTATATCTTTAAGCTGGCTTGGACATTATGTTATTAGCATTGTAAACTCTTAATGCCAAACGCCCCATGGTCCAATTTACAGGCAATTTGGAATTGCCTGTCGACTGCTAATGTCATTTACTTAGACAATCAAGCTATTACCTGCATTTCACCAGGAAATACTACACATTACCTAGATCCTGGGGTTCTTTAGTAAGGGGGCTGCTATCCTATTTCCTGTGGCCCCTACTTCTTCTGTTTCTCTGTGAGCAATCTTTTCCTTTCTACTCACTTGCTTCAGCATCTCACCAGCTGACACTAGCCTCGCCCGTCTCTCCAGTGTCCTCGCCCACAGACCCTGCTGCTGACCTTCACCTTTATCTGTGATGGATTCCAGAGGCCGTCACTATAACCACATTCTTGTAAACAGGTCACCTTCCCCGGCCGTTTTGTTGTGACCATCACTGTGCGGCTCTCCCTGGGGGCGGGGCTCCATGTCAGCGCCCTGCGCCATTAATCTTTTTAGCTGATTGGTAAGTATCTGCCAGGTTTTTCCACTCCATGCAAGAGGCTGGTCTGACTATGATTGGGATCCGACCCATCTGTCAGGCTGCCCCTGCCCATTCTCCACAAAGACTTGCTTCACACACTCCCCAATCCCTTCACACCCCCCCTTTCTTTCTCCCTCTTGCTTTCATAAGATCTTACATTTCACGGGCAATGGGAGCTATTGTGAGGAACAAGAAAATCCTCACTTTCCTCCACGAATCCTCAAGCCTCTCTGCACGTCACCCACACGCTCCTGTTACAACTGAGGGGACTGCCCCTCCCGTGTGGGCTGATGCACCCCAGTCCACGCTCCGCGCTCTTCCGGGATCTGTACCCTCACTCCTTCCCGCTTCAGTGTCTGCAAATGCTCCCACCTCATCCTCCTCTGGGAAAGTCCTCCTGATCCCTTATCAGCGTCAGCGTTCTCCTGGTTGCCCAGCCCCGGCCACTCGTCACACAGCTCTCCCTCCATGAGCCTCCAGCAAAGCCTCCTGCGAGGAGGGGAGCTCTGCATCGGGACGTCCCACACGGCAGCCGCTGAGCCAGGAAGTGGTCAGTGTGGCCGAGGAAGGGAAGTGTAAGCCGCACTGGCTTTAATGCTGAAATACGAACAGCACACGTGGCTGGAGGCCGTCATGCTGCTTCCACGGTGTGGAAGGCAGGAGGGGCTCCAGGAGAGGGTCCTGCCTCCTGTCGCGGCACAGCCACAGCCCAACACGCTGCCTCCGCACACGTGCCCCCGGCACACCGCCAGGGAACGGCGAGCAAGGGTCTTCTTACATTCTCCACCCCGCCCACAGCCTCAGAGGTACACAGCACTTTCAGGTACAAAACCGTATTTAACCCTCCGAGAACACTGTCCCTTAGTGTTATGTCTGTTTGAAAATGAAGAAACTACGCCTCAAGCGAATCCGGTGACTCCCCAGACCTCACAACTGGTGGAGGTGCTACTGGGACAGAAGTCTAGGCACGCGATCTTTACATCCCAGGTTTTACCTCTGTACCATATCAGTTAATTCAAAAAAGGACATTTATTCTCAAAGTAGTAATAGGCTAGAATACAATTTCATCTATAGCTGCATTTATGTAGAAGTTTCTCAAAAAAGGCAACAGCAAATGCAGCTAAAAAAAGACACGGGTGAATTCCAGTTTAAACCTCAGCTACCCATGTGAGATTACTGTGATACGTGAAACAATGAAGACAACTCCAAAGCCAAAATACCTGTGCTTAAACCTGGCTCCAGCACAGACCACATGTGTCAACCGCGGCAGGTCATGGAACTCTCCGAAGCTCACTTTCTTCATCTTAAAAGTGGAGGAAATGTACATATATTTCCTCTCCAAGCTTTTGAAGATCACAGGTAAATAATGCAACATACTGAACATCATTCACTACAGTGGACATTCAATAAATGTTCAACTATTATTACTATTCATTGACAGAAAGTTCTCAATCTAACAAAAGGAAAAAAAACCCAGTAAGAGCAACATTTTTTCCCCCTCTAACAGTTAGAGTCTAACTGAATATGGGCTGGAGTTCCATCCGATTACAGTTACTGACCTTATCATGTGGAAGAATATTGGCAGCGAACTTCACTGTGGGATAGATAAGTAGCCACTTCAGCTTTTGGCTGAACAAAGACTGCACACCATGTAACTAAATATCCAGCCCAGCAATGAATGCACATGAATCCAGCAGTCCTCTTACCAGGAATGCTCACATTCCACTGAAAACCAGTTACTTGGGGAGGCACAGGACCATTTTAATTCACAGAGTACAAGAGGCTTGTATTTCACCCCGAGGTAAATCAAATCCGGGATTCATGTGAGCCTACCCTTCAAGGAAGAACGCCAAATCCAGGGGACGCTCGAGTAACATGAGCTAGCCCTCTGCTCCACTGCTGCCTCCACAAAAGCACCAGTAAAACTGCCCATCTCGAGAACAAACGCCTCAGATTTTGTTTGATTCATGCTATAATCACAGAACGTCACAGCACTAAGCTATATTTTCCTTACAGGGCAAAAACAGGAGCTGTTAGAGGGTGCAGTTTTTAACACAGAAAATGTTATTCGGATTACTTCTGGCAGATAATTTTTCTAGCATGAAAGAGAGTGGAGGCTTTGTAACTCCTGGGCTAAAATATGAGAAGTGTCTGTCAGGTAAATGATTTTGTGGAGAATGTTGTACAGTCAGATATTTTCTTCTCAAAACTTGAACAAATTCCAACAATGATTCTAAGTTCAAATCTGTCGCTGGTGAATGTGAGATGTAAGAGTATCTCTGGAAGGAACCCTAAATTTTATCACAGTGAAATTTGGGGGAGTTTGTTGGGATCACTGGGAAGATCTGCACAAGTATAAGAAGAGACTGGGTCCACTCTGGTGTGTGGACAGAAAAACAAACACTTTATCTTTTCTTATTTTCACCTCCTCTATTTGAAAGGTACACGGTTTAAATTTAGGGTTATTGGTTACCCTTCTATTTCTTTTAAAATATATTTTATTGATTTTTTACAGAGAGGAAGGGAGAGGGATAGAGTTAGAAACATCGATCAGCTGCCTCCTGCACGTCCCCTACTGGGGATGTACCCGCAACCAAGACACATGCCCCTGACCAGAACCAAACCTGGGACCCTTCAGTCCGCAGGCCGACGCTCTATCCACTGAGCCAAACCGGTTAGGGCTACCCTTCTATTTTTAAACAATATGCTTAACCTTTATTTTTAAATATAAGAGCTCAAAAAATCCCTACGTAATCCATCAGTGACTAGATGTTTAAAATCATGAAGCGGAATGAGATGGCCGAGGGAGTGATTCTCCATTAGTAACAGTGATGGTGGGGGTCAAGAGGAGGAACGAGAACCCGGCAAAAGGTCAGCAGAAAGCAGGCTGTCAAGCGAGAGGACAACCCAGAGCAGCCGGGCGGCCTGTGTCACACAAGCCCCTGAACGGTGACCTGCTGGACTGAGTGCAGGCTCCCTGCACGGGGCTGTGGACTCGGCCAAATGACTTGCTTTGGCCGTGGGGCTGGAGGGGCGAGATATCCCCTGTGGATACGGAGGCGGCAATCCTCCCCAGAGCAAGCCGAACCACCCCAGGAGCGTCCTGAAGGGATTCTGCACATGTCCGAGTGGCCTGCCACTCCCAGGGCCGAGCCAGACTTCCACACAGGCTGTCACGGGGGCAAGGAGAGGGAGCTGCAGCAGAGGCCTCCGCTGTCCTGAGGCCACGGCTCAGAGCGGCTTCTGCCGAGGTCTGTGGGTCAAGCTGGTCGAGAGGCGAGAGCACACTGAGGAGGAAGGGAAGCGAGTCCACCCCTGGTGGAGAAGTGGACACATTACAGACACACCCGCAGAGCCGCTCAGCGTCCTCTGGACGTCTCTGCCAACACCGCACCACGGCCCTCAAATTATTAACTGTCCTCAAGTTCTTGGCTCTATTTCTAGATTCTTTTTAAAAATCTCTTCCTATCAATATGTATTATTATTTATGTGCCAATGAAAAGCTGTTTTAACTACATATCTGTTAGCTTGGTCCTACTTTAGTCTCCTTCAAAAAAATTTTTTTGTAGAAATTCTCATTTATTTTCCCATATGTTCTTTTTCCAAAAAATTTATCTTTATTGTAAAAAACATTACGTATGTCCCCCTTTTACCCCCTCAACCCACCCTTGCCCCCTCAGGCCATCACATGGATTCTACCTCTATTTTAAAAAGGCTGTTATGTAATTGGAATCACACTCCATATGTAGGAAAATTTAAAGAGAATTTACCACACTGTGACTTCCATCCAAGAGTGTAATTCGTCTTTGCATTTACACAAGTCTTATTTTATACCCCTGGTAGCATGTTAAAGTTTTATTTTTATACAGGCTTCATACATTTCTTGTTGAGTATATTCTTAAATAGTTCATTTTTATATTGCTATTGCAAATGATGTTTATGTTCTCCAACTGATTATCAGAAAGAGAGCCATTAATTTTCATACCCTGGACATGCTGCTGCATCACGTCTGGCCAGTGACTGACCCTCTTAAGGCTCAGTTTCCCTGAAGAAAAGGACCGAGTTGTGAGGAGTAAATGAGTCCTCACATGTAGAGCCTGGCGCAAGGTAAGCGCTCAGTAAACGTCACCTACTATTAATATTATCACATTCATTCGGTGATCAGCCGTTTCACTGACTTGATTCTCTTGTTCTACTGGTTCTTCACTTGATCTCGGGGGCTTTTTAGCTCTACAGGATCCTCATAATCTTGGTAATTTTGTTCTCCTCTGTGAAAGGTTGTATTTCCTTTTAGAATGGCAATGGCTAATAGTTCCGAAAAATAATAAAAAAATTATCTGGTGGGTGTCTCATTTCTGAAAGGTGGTAATATTTCTATTCTGAATGTAAGCGTTGCTACATCAAAATGCTACAGCATATCTATCAACTATGTAATTAGTGACAGTACACAATTTGTGCATTTGTTTCCTGACCCTTTTCACCATTAAAAACGTCATCTTTGTATGTAACCGTTTGGCACAATTGGCATGTTTCACTGAGCACCATGAAGCCTCCAGTGCGCTCCTCAGCCCCAGACTCGCACGCCTTTCCTCAGACACCGCAACCTGCGCCCCATCACCAAGGAGAGACCCTTCCGCCCCGCACCTCTGCGGGCCGCCAATCAGAGAACAGCTGTTGCGTCGTTACACTCACACCGTACGGGAGTCTGAATCCTCCTCTGTCCAAGCGACCGTCACCCGACTCCTGACGGAGACCCCCGGCAGGAACCGGCAGTCGAGCCAGAACTACTCTGTCAGAACAAGGGGCGTTTAGGACGAGGTGGTTCTTGGCTGAGGGCCTGCCCTGTGCACTGAGGACTGTAGCAGCACCCGGCCCGCCACACACGTGGTGGCAGAGCACCATCGACCGAGCTGTGATGACCAAGAAGTTACCCCATATCCCAGACGGAGACCAAGGTCCCCTGGGAAACCCCCCCAGCTGGACACCACTGTGTTAGGAGAGTGAAGTTCTAGGCACCTGACACAAAGCCCATGCTCACAGGCACACGATGGCTCAGAGAAGCTTTGCTGCAGGCAGAGACTAAAGAAATGGAGAACTCAAATGTCGGATAAAATACTCACTTTGCTTTATAAGGTGAGTCAGAGCCAGAATTTTTTGTTTCCATTAAACTTTCATATTCCTTGGCCCTGAAAAGACAAAAGTGTAATCACTGTTTATTTTGCTGCTAATTTTTTATAACAAAAAAAAACCTTGGCTGTGTTTTTCCTCTTCCAAAACTGGGGACATTACTACATTAACTTTAACACTTTGATTTCTGAAACTGCTTCTTTAAAATACTATAAATGCTGTCAAAAAAGACCTAAAAATACATTTTTATGGATAGAAAGCAGATTCATAAAAACACTACTGAATTTAAAGATGCTAAAATCATGATTAACTTTAAAACCATATTAAATTTCTATGAAGTAGTTGAGCTGGCTGAGTATCTATGAATTCAAAGGCATATAATATGCAATATTAAATATAGATAAAGAAGGGTAATTTAACTTTAGAAATAATTTCAAAGCCGGTAGAAACTATTTGACCAGACACTCAAGGCTCCGCTGTGTTTTGCTTGTGCTTTTTATACGGACTAAATGCCAAGTGTCTGCAAACAGCCACCCTCTCACTCGGCTCCACTTGCCTGAACCAGGCAGCCGACAGCCCACACCACCGTCTCACACAGGTGTCACTGCAGCAATCCACTAATGTTGCTTAATCTGCCGGTTTCTCTTTGGGGAGGAAAAAGCTACTTTAAATTTTAACTGCTCACCCAAAGGGTCCTCTCATCAAAGAATTAGTGCAACAACCTATGAAAGAATTAGCCACAATGTATTCCAACCCAGCCAGCAACGGGGCAGGTGGAAAACTAAACTCTGCTTCATAAAAAATGTGAAAGACACAAATTATAACGAGCCTAATAGGGAAAAAGCAAACGAGCACAGGTGATACCTGGGAACTAAATAACTAAATCAGAATTAAATATTAAATGATGTATCATTTAAACCTACATATGCTCAATGCTATTGGCCAAAATATTAAGACATATCAAAACGGGAAAATAACCACTTGGTAGCTGCAAGTGAGTATGACCTCGGATGAAAGGTGGGAAAGTAACTGTGGGGCAGGGGAATCTGTGCCGAGCTCGGGACTGCGTAAGAACTGTTTCACACGGTCTGGAAACTCGACCCGGTATCATTTCCATCTAACAAAGAAGAAACTGCGGCTTTGGAAGATGTCTGTGATATCAAAGCATACGCTTATCTGGGGCTTGAAGTGCAGGCAGGGAGAAGGTACGAGCTAGCGTGGACACCTGTGGGAAGAGGACACCTGAGGTTTTGAGCGAAGAAAACGACATGATCTGCCTCGCATTTGACCAGCCCGCTCTGGCTGGAGTGTTTACAACAGACTGAAGGGGCACGGGCGGAAGCAGGGACAGCAGCAGAGCAACCCCCAGGCGAGGGAGCCTGGTGCAGGGCCAGCAGTGACGTCTGATATGAGACTCTGAGTCTATTTTAAAGCAAACCTAACATCATTTGCAGTTGGATGAGATGTGAGGTTCGTGGGAGAAAGAGAAGGGGCTGTGTGGGGGAGGGGAGAGCAGGGCCTTGCTTGGGACACACCAACTTGGAATAACACTGGAGACATAACTTGGTAAGTGGAGGCTTTTTACAGCCACAGGCCTGGGTTAGCTCGAATGTGCACACAGAGAGGGAAAAACAAGTCCAAAGGGCCCGTGGCCTCCCAGAGTCCGGAGGTCGGCAGGCTCTCTGCATAAACTAGGAATGAAGGACTACCATCCCCTGAACTACTTTTAGAAGTAGTTTTAGAAACTAAAACTACTAGTAGTTGCGGAACTACTTTTAGAAACTTGGAGGGACCTCCCGAAACACAATAAAAACCCTCTTCTGCCCGTTGCGTCCATGGCCGCTCTGAGGCTGTCATGATTCTGTAAAAGGAAATGGAGCCTTTCGTTGATTACCACGTGAAGTCGGAAACTACAGAGCTGACCACCACTCACCATTATTCGACCCACGTTTCCCTGTTCCAGGGGTCAAGCTTCTCCATCTTTCGAGATATTTGGGAACAAAGGTATGACAACACATTCAGGCTACCTTCTCTCAGATCACCTGCTCGGGAGGCACTGCACTGTGTCCTCGAACAAGACGCATCCGTCATCGGGGGTGCGGAGCTGCGAGGTCACGCTGCGCCACCAGCTACCTGGGCCTCAGATGTCACTTTGAGGCTGATGATAAACTACAGGTCTGACAACTCACTTTCCATTTCCAGATATTTCTTGAACTTTTTCTTGTTGTGACAGGCAACCAAATTGATTAAGCCTAGTCATGGGATTTAACACTACAGCCAGCAGACTTCTATTTGTTGATTGCTATTGATTTTCTTTAATACTTCATTTAAAAATCAATAGCTGGGAAGAAAAATAGGCCTGGTTTACACATACTAGACATCCCACCGCATGCTGGGGGAGGCACAAGTTTGGCAGGGCCGCTGCATCAAATTATAAGAAGAGCTCTTAGCAGGTGAAGGCAAGGGCTTTAGATCGATAGGCAGTTTTCTTTCTCAATCAAAGAAAGTGGCTATAAATTAGGCTCATCAGTGTTATTTTCGAGGCTTTCTTGAAGTAAACAACTTTAAACTTTTTGTGGGGGTTAGAGGGTCTTTCTTGAATTTCCATTAAAAAGAATACATCACTAATAGTTTTTCTTTTTTGTTTTTTAAGGACAGTTATGGTACCTGGAGTTCATGCGGGCTTTTATCTTTTTGGCTTTTTTTTTATTTTTTTGCCGCTCTTCTCCATCTTTCAAAGGCTCTGGTGGAGCTGTACTTTCGACCACAATGTCAATAATGTACTTCTTTAAGGAAAGATGCTCCTGCAAAATAAATCAAAAAGTAAATATGACAAATAAAAAATAACACAGTATTGCTACGGGCTTACAGTAAGTATAAAAGATTACGCAGCCCAGCAGGCGTGGCTCCGTGGTTGAGTGTCAACCTATGAACCAGGAGGTCACAGTTTGATTCCCAATCAGGGCACACATGCCTGGGTTGCAGATTCAATCCCCAGTGGGATGTGTGCAGGAGGCAGCCGATCAATGATTCCTTCTCATCATTGATGTTTCTCTCTCTCTCTCCCTCTCCAAAAGCAATAAAAACATATTAAAAAATAAAAATAGCTATCATGAAATGGTATCTAGAACTGACTTCAAAATATTATTTGGGGAGTGGGTGAGATGTCTGTCGGTGAGGCAGAACTTACCACAAGGTCACCACTGTTAGGGCTCAGTGATGAGTCAGTATATGGAGGCTCGACACACTATTCTGTCTACTAGTGGGTATGTTTTAAATTTTCCACAAAATACCAGTTTGGAAAACATTTATCTTGTATGAAAAAATAATCTGTACACCTGAGTCTTAAAATTCTGTTTGGCTTACCCAAGTAAGTGAAATAACAACATTCATCTCTCTCAGGCATCCTAGAGCTGAACCCAAGATGCCATTAACACCTGTGCACACCATTCAGGTGCTGAAGTGTGCCCTGCCAGCGTGAACCTGCTGTAAGAACAGGAGACAATCTCCTGCAGGAAAGTGGATGTAGACTGAGGAGGTGCTCCACACAAAGGAGCTCGATGTACATTATTGGTCCAGTCACCTTCCTTAACCTGGTCTTGTTACGTCTGAGGCTCTGGGACGGGGCCCAGGTTAAGTGGCTATCATCTTGGCCTAGAAACAGTGCTGACCCAGCAGTCAGGCCCTGCCTTGCAAAGGCAGTAAGACGAAGGCCCTAACGCTTTTCACTTCACTCCACACCCAAATCTGTGCGGACAAGGACACCAGCAGAACCCGTCCTGACACTGATCTTGCTGCACAAGGTCTGGCATCAGTACACCTGAGCAATGCTCGCACAGCTGCGTACACAGGCCAGCAGCCTCCCTCTCCCTCAAACTAGCCTTAGCAGGAGTATAGTCCATACAATTTGGTTGCCTAATTATTTTTCCTCCCTAATCACTGTGCTAGATTCCATTGTTCTAGATTGTTCTAGGTATGATTTGAGCCCTGCCCTAAACCATAATCTTTGGGTGGTGCCAGGCCAAGGCGGGTGTGAGCGAGGTCCGATCGACCCGCCGATTGCCCCACAGACAGCGACCAGCGGTGGCGGTGGGGGGCAGGGCCATCACCTGGCTCCCAGGCGCTGAGGGATCTGGGCAGGGGGCCCGGCCCCAGTCAGTCATCCCACAGGTGGGATTGTGGAGCATGAGGGGGCGGCACCAGGCCACGGCGAGGTGCCAGGCGGGGCTGTGGGGCTGCTCGGCTGGGGGCATGAGCTGGGGCCCGATCCCCGCAGGCCACCCCAAGGGACCCACCCATGCACGAATTTGTGCACCAGGCCTCTAGTATATTAATATTTTTGTTGCAAAATTAATAAGAAAATGCAAGGAAAAGCAAGCTCTTTAAAGAAAATAAGGTCAATTTGTTTAAGGGCACAGCTCTAGGCTTACTTGTGCTGTGGAAGAATGGGTATAACTGTGTAAAAATACACTCATCTTTTTGTATTTACCCAAAATTCTAATTAATATGCCACAAGCACAAGGAAAAGCAAAATATACTCTTAGTCTTTTTCCAAATATAAATCAATGAGGACCAAAAATCATCCAAAAGGCCCTGGATCTCCTTCCTTCCTAAAACCATTTGAAAACACACACTCCTGTCTTCACAGAGTCTTGCTCTCCTACCAACAAGCTGGAAGGCTCTTATTAAAGGGGAAATAAATGGTAATGGAAGTGACATGACTTGAGGTGGCAAACACCCAATACTATATACAGATGATATATTACAGAACTGTACACCTTAAACCTGTATCATTTTATTAAGCAACGTAACCCCACTACTACACACACACACACACACACACGCGCGCGCACGTGCACATATACACACACATAAATATGTATATACTAGAGGCCCGATGCACGAAATTGGTGTGCGTGGGGGAGGGGGGTCCCTCCGCCTGGCCTGCGCCTTCTCGCAATCTGGGACCCCTCGCTCCTAACCGTCTGTCTGCTCGCTCCTTACCACTGGGCTTGCCACTCCTTAGCACTGCGCTCGCCAGCCGTGAGCCTGGCTTCTGGCTGAGTGGTGCTCTCCCTGTGGGAGCGCACTGACCATCAGGGGGAAGCTCCTGCATTGAGTGTCTGCCCCCTGGTGGTCAGTGTGCATCATAGCAACCGGTTGTTCTGGTTGTTCCACCATAATGGTCGCTTAGGCTTTTATTATATAGACTAGAGGCCTGTTGCAGGAAGATTCCTGCAAGAATAGGGCTTCCTCGGGCCTATTCCTGCAAGAATAGCGCTTCCTGAGTCCGGAGCGAAGCAGAGAAGGGAGCGAAGCCCACTGAGGCGGGCTCCCTCCCTTCCCCGCAGCCTCGCTCCCTCCCTTCCCCGCAGCCTCGCCTCCCTCCCATGTCCAATGCCTCAGTTCCGCTCCCATCTCTGCTACCTCCGATCCGTTCCCTTCTCCTCTGCCACTTGGCTCCCTTTTGCAGTGCTTGGCTTCCTTCTACACTGTCTTCAGTCTTCGCTGGGCGCCTGTGTATGCAAATTAACCACCATCTTTGTTGGGTTAATTTGCATACTCTTCTGATTGGTTGGTGGGTGTAGCGAAGGTACGGTCAATTAGCATCTTTGTCTTTTATTAGTGTAGATATATATCTTATTTGGCCATTCCATTTGACACTGTTCATTCTACATAAGCATTAAGAGCAGACAGTTCTGAGGAATGTTCCCTATTAAGTGCTGGATTAGTTGCAAAGTAACACAAGATGAAATAAAAATTATCTCCCTCCCCTCCCCCGCATAAAAAAAAAAAGAGCAGACAGTTTTCTTATAGGCATAGAAGCACAGATTGACACATCTATAATCATAAAAGCATAATATGCTAATTAGACCGGACATCCTTCCAGATGAAGCCGGGGCTGCGAGGGAAGCCTGGGTCCTGAGTGCCAGAGGGAAGCCGGTGCCAGCACCCAGGGGAAGGAAGGCCTACTCTTGCATGAATTTTGTGCATTGTGCCTCCAGTTAGAAATAACACTGAACTGTAAGTCAAAGTGTCTACACCAGGATAAATTCTGCAACTCATGACAGAGTGACTTCTCTGGGCCTCAGTTCCCTCACTAGTAAAATAAAGGCATTAGACAATCAATTCTAAAGTGCCCCCTTTATAACATTCTAAGAATCAATGTGAAAACACCAAAAGGTAATTAAGGATGGCTAATTCCACACTCGCACACTAAAAAAATGTGAAGTCTGGTTTTTAAGTCACAATTGTGACTTCTCATTTAAGCATCATTGCTATAATCTGAAATACTAATAAATGTATGTAAGGAAACTAATACTATACAGACATGATCTCATCAGAGTTTATACCCCTCTTATTCTTTTAATTACCTTTTATGGCATACTAGACCAAAGCTCTGGCCTTTCTAACATCATTTACTATATTAAATACTGAGGTTTATGATCCTGATATTCTATCTAACTCCTCCTAAAGGTTCTCATAATTCCTGATTTTGTAAAAGAGACATGAAAAAATTAAGCTACAGACAGGTTCATGATCTTTGGGAAGGAATGTAAAAGCTCTAAAAATAGGATATATAGGGAAATATGAATGACACAATACAAGATTACTTCCATTTTAGAGCTTTCTCAAGTGTTACCTCAGAATAAACACATTTCATAAAATGTGGCACATCGATACATCGAAGGAAATAATCTGCTTCCCATTATTTTGAAATACTGTAATACGGACTGAGAATTGTTAAGGATGTTATTCTTCCTAGATCAAAAGGATTTAAAGATCTCCTTTGAAAAAAGGACCAAAGTTTCATTACAATAATAACAAGTATATTTTTACTTGAAAATTAAAAGGTGGTGTGTTATGCTCAAGAGGTTTATTTCTCTGGAGGCAAGTTTACTTTCAGGAGCAGGGCGGATGCCGAGTTACTAATCAGACGAGAAAACAATGCAGGGTTTTAACACTCTTTTGGAAAACTCATTTTTCTCTCATCATCATTCTGTACTTTCTCAACTTACTACGTGCCAAGGGCTTGTGATAACTGCGTGAGTTAAAGAGGGACGAATCTCTGGATGTCACAGTTAACTCAGAATAAAGCCAAAAGCATGTGTGGTAAATGATTATTGTGGTTGCTATCAACCCTTCATAAAACTATTCCAGCAGATTGTCCTCCAGACAGACAAGCGGAACTCTGGTGTGTAATTACTGGTTTGCTGGATGGCATGAGCCATATCAAATAAAGTATCTACATATATTATCCAAACACGACTCAAAAATAAAACCACCATATATAAAACTTAGTCCATTTATATGTAAAGAGAGTGTTCAGAGACTCGTGAAACTATGAATTTATCAGAGATAGCACAAATTGAAGAGGTAGCTCATGTGACAGTTTTACTATCTGTGTTTTTCAGGCACCTGGATGAATGCAGAATGAACAAGCAGGTGCTGAAGAAATGCTTAAAAAATAAAATAAAAAGTTTGAGAGTTCTATTATATTTAGATAAAATTTAAAATTTCATCAAACAGCAAATTTGAGACAATCTGAAACATAATGCTTTTTATCAAAACAGGCCCTTTGTGCGACAGCATCATTTTGAAAAATTAAACACATGTAACAACTTTTCAAACTTTACCGGCTATTTTAATTGTACGGAGTATTCAACTGTGCTAAGTTCTCTTTCTATAGGTGTAGGAGATACACTTATGTTTTTATATATTATAATCTACGGATTGTATTGCTGGGAATGACAGATGAGAAAGTGAAGCTAATGAACTACTGTGAAACAGACGCCATGCAAAGAGAAGAGGCCATCTTCTGATAAAGACGGTGTCCACCATCTGTCCCCCTGCCACTCAGTGACAATTACAAATACTCCATCAGTTTTCTGATGGGTGAAATGATAAATGAGGTAAAGATGTCTGCAGATTCTGATGTTCCTTTCTGATCTAATCTGAGGTCTAACATATAACTCAAAGCAAAGCTCAGAATATAAGCTGTTTAACTGATTACATATAGCAATGTACTTTTTTTATAGAAGAGAAAATAACTAAAATAAAAATATATTTTTAGGGATAAAACTAGATGCAAAAATAAAACTATGAAAGGGACAGCAGAGAAAGGGAGAGAAGGAAGAGGACATATAGGCATCACTAACCAAAATGAAGTTTGCAATGTTGGTGCCATACAAAAGTAATATTCAAAGAGAGAGACATTAGAGAGAAAAGAGAGATGTTTCATATTCTTAGAAGATAAAATTCATTAGTAGGATAAAACATGTAAATATGATCATGATAAAACTATGTAATATATATAACCAAGAAATAAAAAAAGAAATACATGCAAATAATAACAATATGTTAGCAGTCTTTCCATTTTTGAGAAAAGGATATTAATGAGCACAAAAAAGCATTAAAAGAGTAAAAACATTTGTGTAACAATGAACAAAACTGATCTAATATATGATACATACCCAGAGAGAAAACATATTCTTAAAATTTTATAATGTACTAAGCTATAAAGAAAATCAATAAACTCCCCAAAGTACAACCTATCTAGCCATATTCTCTGACCATAATGCAATAAAAGTTGAAATTAAAAACAAAGAATAGTACTCATTTTGGCAGCATGGATTTCAAAATTGAGCAATGCACAGAAGACCAGCCTGGCCCCTATGCAAGACCTAAGTCAAATCCATGAGTCACTTTTATTTATTTATTTATTTTTTTATTCTTTTTTTTTCTTTTTTTTATAATATATTTTATTGATTTTTTACAGAGAGGAAGGGAGAGAGATAGAGAGTCAGAAACATCGAAGAGAGAGAAACATCGATCAGCTGCCTCCTGCACATCTCCTACTGGGGATGTGCCCGCAACCCAGGTACATGCCCTTGACCGGAATCGAACCTGGGACCCTTCAGTCCACAAGCCGACGCTCTATCCACTGAGCCAAACCGGTTTCGGCCCATGAGTCACTTTTAAACATGTTCACTCATACACATAAAACAAAACAAAAGGCATCGCCACCCTTATAATCTATAACCTTAGAAATACCTCTTTGTTTAAAAGGAAATAGAAAGTAAAACTCAGAATACCTTTAAAACCCATTATTTAAAGTAAGAATAGTCTGTAAAGAATGTTTAACAACTAAATGAAGAAAACTACACACTTTACTAACTGATACACATACACATACACACACACACACACACACACACACACACACACAAATTCAACCAAGACTTGAGTAGACCAACATGTTGCTGTATGGAAAGAATTAATAGTTAAAATATATCTACTCTTATTCATTCAATCTAATTAAATTTAATTTATAATTTCAATGCAATCCCAATAAAAATTCAAACAGAAGTTTCTTAGCTACATAAGTTAATTGCAAAGGTCATGTGCCAACTGAGAAGCAGAGGAATAGTCAAGGCAATTCTGAGAAAGAATGAAGAGGAACAAACTTACCCTATTACGATGGACGCAAAAAACAAAAACTACCCATTCAATTCTTGAAGATAATAATTGTCAATCTACACATCTATACCCAGTGAAAACATATTTCACAACAAAAGTATATAAAAACAAAGAAACTCCAGAATTTCCTGCAGGAGATTCTCTCTAGCCTGAGCAATGGGTACATAAATCATTGTTTTACTATTTTTCTACTAACAATATACTAGCATATACACCTAGTGCTCTGAGGTATTTATAAATAATTTTACCAAAATACTTAAAAGTAGGAACAAAATACTTAATGTAGGTCTTTTGTAAAAGCAAGGTGGCACAATGGAAACTTAAAAAGCAGGGATACTTGTATCTATACTACTGTCAAACAAAACAGACTTTATGTAAGAAAATTTTTCAGTTAGAAAAAAATACCCCAATTTATTTGGGTGAATTTGTTATGAATTTTATGCTAAAAACAAAAAGCAGTGGCAGAAAAAAAGGAAAACTATTGATTTATAATATTACTCACGCTAAAAGTCATTCCACATAGCAAAAGGCTGAATTCACTAGGAAGACACACAATTTTATCTTTATTTTTTGGTTAATACTCACAAAATGATATTTTTTTCCCACTGATTTTTAGAGGGAGTGGAAGAGAGGGAGGTAGGAGGTGAGAGGGAGAGGGAGAGGGAGGGGGAGGGGGAGGGGGAGGGGGAGGGGGAGGGGGAGGGGGAGGGGGAGAGGGAGAGGGAGAGGGAGAGGGAGAGGGAGAGACACATTGATGTGAGAGAGACACATCGATCAGTTGCCCTCTGACATGACCTGATCGGGGCCAGGGATTGAACCTGCAACCCAGGTATGTGCCCTTGACGGGGAATCGAGTCTGAGACCCTTTGGTGACGGGGTTAGCGCTCTAACTACTTAGCCACACTAGCAAGGGCAGAAGATACAAAATATTACTTCATATATTTTATGTTAATTCTCACTGGGAATACTTTTCCCATTGATTTTTAGAGAGTGGAAGGGAAGAGAGAGACAGAGTGAGAGACACATCAACGGGTTGCCCCCTGCATGTGCCCCACCTGGGGCTGGGGATCCAGCCTGCAGCCACGGTACCTGCCTGTGGCCAGAACTGGACCAGTGACCCTTCAGTCCACTCACCCAAACTGGCCAGGACAGCACAGTTTTAAACTGATATGCTCTTAATAATATAACCTCAAAATAAATAAGCAGGAATGGACAAAACAAGAAGAAACAAACAGGATATTTTAATACCCTCCATCAGTAACTGTAAGAATAAACAGACAAAAATCACTATGGATACAGAATATTATAATATCATAATTAATGTGCTTGATAGAGTAACTGGAAAATATACATTCTCTTCAAGCAGATAGAACATTTAAAAAACTGATCATGTGCTATACTAAGACAGATTTCAAAGAATTTCAGACTATATTCTCTTGCTCTTATTGCAATTAAGTTAGAAATCAATAGATGAAACTTCTATGTTTGGAAATTTCAAATCAACCTTCTAAACAACTAATGGGTCAAAGAAAAAAAATATAAGGGAAATAAAAAATACATAATGAATAATAATGAAAATACTTTGCGTGAAAGAAGACCTTAGAAATTAATATCTTTATGCACTTAACATTAGAAAAATGCTGAAAATTAAGGAGGCAAGCATTCGCCTAAAAGAATGGCAAAATAATCTCCAAGGAAGAAGTAAAAAGGAAGTATTAAAACCAAGAAATAACATTAATGAAATAAAAAATTAAAAAGCAATAGATAGGATTGACAAAACCAAAACCCAAATCTTTTGAAATACTAACAAACATCTTGCAAGAATGATCACAAAAAAATAACGGCACAAAAAAAATGTCTAAAATAAAAAAACCACAGAGAAGTCTTTAAAAATCACAGAGAATACTATGGAAAATATTTTTTGGTAAGACTTTTGAAAACTTATGAAGAAAACATAATTTCCTAGAAAATTTACCAAAACAGATGTAATAAATCAGAAAACTGAAATACACTCAAAGAGATTAATTACTAATTTAAAATCTGACCAGGCCAGAAGGATGGCTACTATCAAACAGACATAAAATAACGCTGTTGGCAAGGATGTGGAGAGACTCGGACCCTTGTGCACGGCGATGCAAAGTAAAACGGTGCAGCTGCTGTGGAAAACAATGTAATGTTCCCATAAATTAAAAACAGAACGCCCATATGATCCAGAAATCTACTTCTGAGTATATATCCCAATACTTGAAAACAAGCACTCAAACAGATATTTGAACATTCATGTCCACAGCAGTATTATTTGCAACAGCCAAAAAGTGGAAGCAAACCAAGTGTTCAACAAATGAATGGATAAAATATGGTATTGGAATATCCAGGCAATGAAATATTATTCGGCCCTTAAAAAAAA
The DNA here is from genome assembly GCF_964212035.1 of Myotis nattereri. NCBI lineage: Eukaryota > Metazoa > Chordata > Mammalia > Chiroptera > Vespertilionidae > Myotis > Myotis nattereri. The sequence continues at coordinate 128,228 of NC_138097.1, read as the reverse complement.
TCTAACACAGGCTCCAACATGGCTGAACACGACGACAAGGGAAAGAAGCCATTCCTAAAGCAGGAAACAACGTGGGATTCGACTGATGGGAGGTGTTCCAAGTAGTCAAATCCAGAGACAGAAAGTAGAGTAGTGCCTGCCAGGCTCTGGGGGGGAGGGAATTATTGTTTATCTTGTCCTTTTGTGAGGAAAGATCTCTGTGGATGGATATGGGTGATGGCAGCATAACAACGTGAATTTACGTAATGCCACTGAACTGTACACTTTAAAATGGTTTAAATGAGAAATTTCAAGTTATATGTATTTTACTACAAATAAAAGAAAAGTCAGAAAGACAATGTCCCCAAAAAGCACATACCAGGAAATTACAACTTTATAGACAGATTAAACAAACCCTTCAGAGAGATCATTTCTATTTTATTCTACCCAGGAATTTTTTAAAAAATATATATTTTATTGATTTTTTACAGAGAGGAAGGGAGAAGGATAGAGAGTTAGAAACATCAATGAGAGAGAAACCTCGATCAGCTGCCTCCTGCACACCCCCCACTGGATATGTGCCCGCAACCAAGGTACATGCCCTTGACTGGAATCGAACCTGGGACCCCTGAGTCCGCAGGCCGATGCTCTATCCACTAAGCCAAATTGATCAGGGCTACCCAGGAATTTTTTTAAAAATAGGAAAAACTAGTCAGTTTATATTATTAAACTAATATAATATTAATAGAGAAAGAAAAATTAGGAAAATCCTAAATATTTGCATAACGAATACAACTATGTTTTAAAATCATGACCAAAATAAGTTTATCAGAAAAGCCATGAATGTAATACATCACATTAAAAAATTAAAGGATAAATCAACCTTTTCATAAGATACAGAAAATATTCAATAAAAATCAATACCTGTTTATTATTTTTAAGATCTTACAAAACTAGGGATCGAAGGGAACTTCCTTGATAAAAGCCATTTATAAACCCCTGTAAATTAATTAAAATTGCAAATGATCTATCTTACCTTTTTCTTTTCTTTTTTAAAATATATCTTTATTGATTTCAGAGAGGAAGGGAGAGGGAAAGAGAGATAGAAACATCCATGATGAGAGAATCATGGAGCGGCTGCCTCCTGCACGCCCCCCACTGGGGATCCAGCCCACAACCTAGGCATGTGCCCTTGACCAGAATTGAACCTGGGACCCTTCAGTCCACAGGCTGACGCTCTATCCACCTGGTCAAACTAGCTAGGGCTATCTTACCTTTCTTATTAGCATTTTGCCCAACTCAGCCCAGATAGACAGGTGATTAGAATTTGTTCTGATAAATACAAGAAAATGCTCTCTATAACAGTCAACTTTAGATATGCATAACAGATATATGCAGCAAGACAACAGGTATATAAACCAAGCTCATAGTCTGAGATTTAAAATTTTTTTACATATTGATTTTTAGAGAGATGGAGCGATATCGATCCATTGTTCCACCCATTGATGCATTCATTGGTTGCTTCTTGTATGTGCCCTGACCAGAGATTGAACCCACAACCCTGGCGCATTGGGAAGACACTCCAACCAACTGAACTACCATTTATCTTGTCCTTTAGCATGTAAAGAATCAAGTCTGGAAGATTCTCATTATAGCACTTACTCCAGAGTATAAAGACAGTCCCTTTTCCAACCTTATGGAGGTTACTAGGTCAGAATAAAGACGAAGAGGAGGTTTAAGTAAATTTTATCTCTTTTCAGCAGAAGAAATTTGGAGATGAAAAAAGGAAAATAAGAAAAACACTGTAGCCCTGGCCAGCGTGGTTCGGGTGGGCATCATAGCACACCAAGAGACTGCTGGCTCCATTCCCAGCAGGGGGCGTGCAGGAGGCAAGCTGATCAATCATTCTCGCTCATCACTGATGTTTCTATCTCCCTCTCCCTCACCCTTCCTCTCTGAAATCAAGAACAACATACTAAAAATAAATCAATAAAATATCTATTTTTTAAAAAGAAAGCATCTGTTAGGAATTATCTGTTACATCCCAGACTGCCACCAACTCCGGGAGCCATCATTACCTCTTCCACTTCAAAGCTAGACACACTTTGGCCAAAGAGATCAACTTACTATTTCACTGAATACAGGGATGTCTTTATGGTTTTACGAATTTAAAATTACTTTTTTTCTTCAATCACCTAATTAGCATAATTTTTCAAAGTTGTATACTTATTTGGGATTTGTAAAACCACACTTAGTTGTAAACATCCAAGAAGTTACAGTTAATTTAAGATCCTTCAGGAACTCCTTTTCATGCTTTCCATGAATTAAATAAAATAATTATTTTCTCTATATTTATGTACACAGGCAAACAAACAGAACTTGTATAATTTATATGCTTTTAAAGCCAAGGAGTCACAACAAACAGAAATACATAAACTCAAATTTAAAAAACACAAAAAAACTTTCTTACTTTATTCTCTATATAGAATTAAATGTACTTCACACAAATTCCATGAAAAGCATTATCAGCTTCTTTAGATGAACTAAATCCAAACTACAAAGAAATCTGAGTTTTAATTAAAATAAATTTCATCATTTCTCTAGCATTGCACACAAAAAAATTAAATATAGGAATGTATTTAAACTAGCACCCATTTGTTTTGACCTTTAAGAATCACATACTTTTATCATTTGGATTCTAAGATGATGAAAGAGAAAAACATCAGACCTTTTTTTGTGAAGGCTCAAGAAACAAAACATTTCCTGATCAAATTAAAATAAAAAGTAAAAACACTAAACCTTTCTTGCTGGGCAGCTGCCTATTATGTTTAACAGACGTAAAACAAAATGTGTCAAAGATCAAGAGTAAGTTATCTGATATGTCAAATGCATAAGGTCAAAGGTACAATTTTATTAGGTCAGAGGTGGTATAAATAAAGTCTTGTATGTCAAAGAAGGGTCACAGACCAGATGTATAAAATATAAAGACATCACAGATGACAAGTAATAACTTTAAGTAGGACAAGTATGTTTACTATAGATACCCCCACTGATTAAAAATGAAACTTCCCTGTGAGAAAGATAAAACTGCCTTTCTAGATCAGATAAGTCATGTGCTATATTGCACACTTGTGTTCATGAAGAAGGGGCTATAACTAAAAATAACTACAGTCAAAGAATCGCTTAATGAAGGTGATAGGTTCTGAGAAATGCATCGTGAGCCGACTTCACTGCTGTGCGAAACTCACAGAGTGACTCACTCACACCTGGTGATGCAGCTGCCACACCGCTGGCCGCGTGGGACAGCCTCCTGCTCCCAGGCTGGTCTGTGCACACGTGACTGCACTGAATACTCTGGCAACTGTAGCACATTGGCAAGTTTGTGTATCTAAACATAGAAAAGGTACAGTAAAAATATGGCAGGAGCCGAAACCGGTTTGGCTCAGTGGATAGAGCGTCGGCCTGCGGACTGAAGGGTCTCAGGTTCGATTCCGGTCAAGGGCATGTGCCTGGGTTGCGGGCACATCCCCAGTGAGAGATGTGCAGGAGGCAGCTGATCGATGTTTCTCTCTCATCGATGTTTCTAACTCTCTCTCTCCCTTCCTCTCTGTGAAGAATCAATAAAATATATATTTTAAATAAATAAATAAATAAATAAATAAGAATTAAAAAAAGAGTGAACTGTATATAACTTCACATCAACATTAGGGATCATCTCAAAGACTTCAGGTTGAGTGCAAGAAGCCAGACACAAAAAGTACATACTACACGACAGCATCTATCACATCAAGGACCGGCAAGACTAATTGACGGTGCGAGTACTGACAGACTGGTTAGTTACCTTCTGGGGGTGTGACTAGGACAGGACATGAGGAAACTTTCTGGGGTGCACGAAATTACCTAAAACTTGATATGAGTGGATCAAATATAAACATTCATTAACCTATACATTTGAGTTCTGTGTACTCTAATACATGCTTACGCTTCAAGAAAAGGGTTAAACATACATGTGCACCTACATCAATTATGGCCCTCTAAGAACCACAATAAGGTTAAGAGATGCAAGACAGGTCTAACTGGTGTGGCTCAATGGATAGAGCATCGGCCTGCGGACTCAAGGGTCCTGGGTTCGATTACGGTCAAGGGCATGTACCTTGGTTGCAGGCACATCCCCAGTGGGGAGTGTGCAGGAGGTAGCTGATCAATGTTTCTAACTCTCTATCCCTCTCCCTTACTCTCTGTAAAAATCAATAAAATATATTAACAAAAAGAGAGAGAGAGATGCAAGACAAACATGAACTTTTCATCTTTGGGAATTTGTTATAACAACAACAACAACAAAAAAAACCCTAGAAATTCAAAGATTAGCAATGCCACCCATGTTTCAGTAACAGCAGGGAGAAATTATTTATTAAAATGCTTACATAAATCTAAATTCCAGGTCAATAATAATTATAGGTATATAAATAATGCATTTCCAAACATTTATACATCATATACTATCATTTAATTAGGATATTATTATATACTAGAAGCCTGTTGCACGAAGATTCGCGCAACAGGCCTTCCTTCCCCTGGCTGCCGGCACCGGTTTTCCTCCGGCACCTGGGACCCAGGCCTTTGGTCCGGCCGCAGCGGAGAAGCCAAGCCTCTTCAGTCTTCACTCCAGCCGGAGCCTTCAGTCTTTGCTCCACGCCTGCATATGCAAATTAACCGCCATCTTTGTTAGGTTAATTTGCATACTCATCCTGATTGGCTGGTGGGTGTAGCAGAACGACACCAATTTGCATGTTTCTCTTTTATTAGTGTAGATACTATCATATAAATCTCACTGTTTTATACGAAAAAAAATTGTTTTGAGAGAGGGAGAGGGAGAGAGAGATAGAAACATCAATGATGAGAGAAAATCACTGATTGGCTGCCTCCTGCACGCTTTCCACTGGGGATCAAGCATGCAACCCAGGCATGCGACCTTGACCAGAATCAAACCCAAGACCCTTCAGTCCTCAGGCCGACGCTCTATCCACTAAGCCGAAATGGCTAGGGCTGAAATTTTGTTTTTTAATATATTTTATTGATTTTTTACAGAGAAGAAGGGAAAGGGATAGAGAGTTAGAAACATTCATGAGAGACAGACATCCATCAGCTGTCTCCTGCACACCCCCTACTGGGGATGTGCCCACAACCAAGGTACATGCCCTTGACCAGAATCGAAGCTGGGACCCTTGAGTCCACAGGCCGACGCTCTAGCCACTTAGCCAAACTGGTCAGGGCATAGGGCTGAAATTTTTATTGTCAACTGTTTTCCAAGAAATGTAGAGCATCACTAATAATTCTTTTCTTATATTATCTATAATAATAAAAGCGTAATATGCAAATCAACCAAATGGCCAAACAGCTGAATGATAGTCCGGACAACCTTCCGGACAAAGCCAAGGCTGTGAGGGCTGAGGCAGCCGGGGCTCTGAGGGCCGAGCCCCTTGCATGAATTTTGTGCATCGGGCCTCTAGTTAAAATATAAAAATACCATAATTTTATACTAGAATTATATTAAACACAGTATTAAATTCTTATTTTTATGTTTTGTGTTAATATGCACACTAAAATAACACATTTGTACACTATGACAGTAGTTATTAAGTGTTAATATCGTTTTAAATAATCACAGAACTACACAGAGCATGGCCTTCTTAGTATAAAGGTGTGTAAATGAAAAGTGGAGCTCACCACTTCCTCATCCGAGAGCTCTCTCCCTTGGATGCTGCTGCTCTCTCGCACGGCTTGCTGGTGCTTCCTTCCCTTAATGTGGCTGAACAGATACACCTCTGAAGAGATCTACAAGCACAAAAGCAAGGCAATGTCATTAACCTAGATTTGCGTCTATTTTTAATGTTACACAGTCAACTCAGTAGACTATACGTGAGTTGAGATCACTCTAGCATTTACATACTAGGCTTACAAATGTTTTCTTTTGCTTCGGCACTCTGCACTCCTGCTCCCAAGTGCTCACCCTATGTTGTACTACTCACTTTGTGTAAAAACGAGGAAAGAAATTCATGGTATTCAGCAGATGCCTCTGTGTGAGTTTTAAAAAACAGGGAGAGCAGGGGGAGAAACCAAGATGTCGGCATAGGTAAACACCGGAAATTGCTGCCTCCCACAACCACTTCAAAAATACAACTAAAAGACAAAACGGACATAATCCAGAACCACAGGAAGGCTGGCTGAGTGGAAATTCTACAACTAGAAGGAAAGAGAAAAGCACACTGAGACTCAGAGGAGGTGCGGAAGTAAAGTGCAGAGGTACGAAGGCGCACACAGAAAGGGCTGGCAACTGAGGACACGGTTGTCTTTTTCAATCAGGAGGGAGTCTCAAGCTTCCGACTGCTCTGAACTCCAATTTCGGGCGAGTCTCTGGGGACTCATACGGGGAGAAACTGGACTGTCTGGCATCGGGTGGGACTCGAGGGCAGCTTCTCTCAGAGGTACTTGCAGCAAATACCGAGGAACACTGAGACCCGGGGCTTCTTAGGGCAAGGCTGAGGATCAGCCATAGCTGTTTGCTCCGCCCTGTTGATCCCGAGACCCCGCCCCACCCAAGCTGTGTGCAGGGGCTTTTGCATATGAATGGCATGGCCTTTTGCAATCTAAAATTACCTAACAAACTGCAGCTGGGTCAGAGAGACCCAGAACATCCAAAAGAAGGCCCAAGGCCCCATAGCAGCTTGCATTGCTTCACAGCTGGGCTTCATTTGGGCACCTCCAAACCCCAAACAAAGAAGAGGAATCTGCAGATCTCTCCATAGCTCCTTCTGGGTAGCCTCAGGCAGAGGCTAAATTAGCACCTCCTTAGAGATCCAAGAGCCAGTGTACCCAGTGGTCAGAGTGGGACCATCCAGATTACAACTCCTGAGATCCATAAGGGACACACTCAGGGGGCAGACTCAGTGAGCACCAGAGCCCCATTGAAGCAAGTCTTGCCCCGGAGTGGTGTCTCCAGCACAGAAGTTCTCCTACTGCAGACACAGCTGATTCTCACAGCCAATTGGCCTGGAGGTCAATTCCTCCCAGTGATACTTACAACAATCAAGGCTTAACTACAAGACTGTGCACAAAGCCCACAAAGGGGTGCACCAAGAGTGTCCACCTCAGGTAACTGGGGAGGCTGAGCCACTGGGCCCTATAGGACACCTAGCACAGAAAGCCAGTCTATCAACACAGGGAAGCAGCCAAAATGAGGAGACAAAAAAAAAGGTCACAAATGACAGAAATGGAGGAAAGCAAACTACTGGACATAGAGTTCAAAACCACAATTATAAGGTTACTCAAGAATCTTCTAGAAACCGCCGATAAATTTAGTGAGACCCTCCATAAATCTAGTGAGACCCTCGAGGATATGAAAAAGGACCAACTAGAAATTAAGCATACACTGACTGAAATAAAGAATATTATACAGACTCCCAACAGCAGACTAGAGGATCCCAAGAATCAAGCCAAAGATTTGAAATATGAAGAAGCAAAAAACAACCAACTGGAAAAACAAAAAGAAAAAAGAATCCAAAAATATAAAGATAGTGTAAGGAGCCTCTGGGACAACTTTAAGTGTACCAACATCCAAATTATGGGGGTGCCAGAAGAAGAGAGAGAGCAAGATACTGAAAACCTATTTGAAGAAATAATGACAGAAAACTTCCCCCACCTGGTGAAAGAAATAGACTTACAAGTCCAGGAAACGCAGAGAACCCCAAACAAAAGGAATCCAAAGAGGACCACACCAAGACACATCATAATTAAAATGCCAAGAGCAAAACACAAAGAGAGAATCTTAAAAGCAGCAAGAGAAAGAAACTCAGTCACCTACAAGGGAATACCCATACGACTGTCAGCTGATTTCTCAACAGAAACTTTGCAGGCCAGAAGGGAGTGGCAAGAAATATTCAAAGTGATGAATGCCAAGAACCTACAACCAAGATTACTTTACCCAGCAAAGCTATCATTCAGAATTGAAGGTCAGATAAAGAGCCTCACAGATAAGAAAAAGCTAAAGGAGTTCATCACCACCAAACCAGTATTATATGAAATGCTGAAAGGTATCCTTTAAGAAGAGGAAGAAGAAAAAGGCAAAGATACAAATTATGAACAACAAATACACATCAATCAACAAGTGAATAAATAATCTGATGAACAGAATAAACTGGTGAATATAACAGAATCAGGGGCATAGAAAGGGAGTGGACTGACTATTCTCCAGGGAGGGGGGGGGGGAGGAGTATGGGGGATGGGGGAAGAGACTTGACAAAAATCGTACACCTATGGATGAGGACAGTTGGGGTCGGGGGTAAAGGCAGAGGGTGGGGTGGGAACCGGGTGGAGGGGAGTTATGGGGAAAAAAAGAGGAATAACTGTAATAATCTGAATAATAAATATTTAATTTAAAAAAAAGTGAAGAAAAAAAACACGGGGAGAGTACATTTTCATACTTGAAACTCTAGTAATAAGTTCTATCTTTACAATATTGATAATGACAACCCACCAGGACATTGCACAGAGAACACTGCTTCTTTCTCTCATAAGGGGTCAGTTTGGGAGCATAATCAGTGTTTGCGTGTCGTCCACTGCTCAACTCAGCAGCTTTTTCTTTTCTTTGTTCAATCTGTTCCATGTGCCTTCTAATGCTTTCATCATGCTGCAGATGAAGTCAGAGTGTGAGAATATAAAAAAATTACTCAAATTATACTGATAACTTGAAAAAATATTTCTATTAGGCCTTCTAAAATAACAGCAGAATGTCATAATTCAATGTTAATGTGAACACTTAGAACAAGAATTTACATAAAGACCTTTAATATCTCCTGCATGTACAGTTACACTTCCTAAATGAGCTCCATGGAGCTACATGGGATCTTAGTAAGTGCTTTGTGGAAGAGGTTCCATGGTCAAATAAACTGGGAAAATAGGAAGTGAAAGCTAAAAAGGTTTTTAAAATTGACTTTATGTAGCCTGTAGTATGTCACTGTCTGTGAGCTATGACTCAATAAACAACATTTGACACACTCATTACACACAGCACACCTCTGAGAAGCACTTCCTGGAACACCCTGGGGGAATGGTGACCCACAGGTAAAGACCAAGCTGATCTTCAGCACATCAGGCCTCTGTCCACACCGACTACGCTGCCAACTGTCCTACACCTCCAGTGACTTCCCAGAGAACAAAACAAACAAGCTAAATTACACTACTTCCAATGTCTGACTCCCCCTCACACTATTTCATAAGGCTGAAATCAACCCATTCTCCTACACATGTAACTCATTTTTCTTTTAAGATTCAGCTCAGGAATGACTCTCTAGGATTCCTTCCCCGCACCCTTCATGTTGGACTGAGGACCCCCCCTGCACTGCAGCAGCTCTCTGTGTAACCTTCGTCCACGTGGAAGGTGTGTGCTCGGCATCTGAAGCTCACGTCAGAGTGTGAGTTTCTTGAAATTCACCATCTCTGTGAGGAGCCAACATGTGAAGAGTTGTGGCAGAATGTGAAGTATTCGTACTACCAGAAGCTGCACTACTGACGGTGAAGATTTTCTAGAAAATGTAAGTTTATTGTGTCTCCAAACTATAAACATGCAAGTCCAAAGCACCTAAACCAAGTGAAACTATCCTATCCCGTATAATAAAAAGCTAATATGCAAACTGTCTCCTCGACCAGGAGTTCAACCAGAGGGCGGGTCCGACCTGCCAACCACCCGCAGCTCCTCCCCAGGCAGCCCCGCCCCAGATAAGACCACCCCCACCCAGACAGGCTCTGATCAGGGTGGGCCGGCCAGACTCCACCCGTGCAAGAATTCGTGCACCAGGCCTCTAGTTTATAATAATCACTGCTCAGTAAAAACAAGAAATGTTAAAATGTGTTTTTTTTCCCCTTAATTGCTAACTAAAATAAATTTAGTTTTCAGATAGTTGAACTGGCCAATATGATGGTAGCGAAATCGTATTTCTCATTATCAAAAGATCAGGAATACAAATTAATTCAATTTTCTATACAATTAATTCAACAAATAGAAATGTAATCCCATGCTCCATGACAGCTCCAAGCTTTCACATAAGACACGTGCCCACCTTGAGCTGTATCTTCTTCTGCAGCTCCTCCATGGCCTCCTGCTGAGCCGCCGTGAGAGCCGCCAGTCGCTCTTCCCTGTCTCTGTGTGAACCCAGTGGAGGAACAAACCGCATGGTTAACAAATACAATCAGGGCTCAGGGGCTTCTATCTTCTACACCAGCGGTCGCCACCCTTTTGGACCTCATGGACCACCAGTGGTCCACGGACCACCAGTTGGCGAACACTGTTCTAAAGGGTTATTATTTTTTAAAATTATTTTTCTAAGTGCCTGGTAAGTCCCAGACATACTGTTCATTAAGTGCTTGGAAAGCAGCAGAAATTATTAGTTATGAAATAGGTTTCTGGACCCAGGCAGAGGTTTAAATATTAGCTCCAAGACTGTCACTTAAATATGCCAGTAAAACCACAACAAACGAATAGAAAAGGCATGAACTCACACAGAGAATAGGAGGAAATGATCCCAAACAAATTATGAGACATACAAAAAAGTATGACCATGCTTGGGAAAAAAGCAGTGAATCGAACTCTCTGAATGAAGTCATATGTTGGAGTTAGCAGACAAAGACTGCAAAACAGCTATTATAAACATGTTCAGATAATTAAAAGTGTGCCAAAATAAAGAAAAATATTATGACAATGATTTAACAAACAGGGACTCTCAACAGAGAAAAGAAAGAGTTTCAAACAGCATTCCAATAAAAGGAAGGAGAATCCTTGAACAAGCGGCTGGTTCTGCGGGTGGCGCCTGGAGAACACGATGTGCAGTGTCGGAGAGGAAGGTCGTGTGGAGAAACCACTGAGTACGTCAGGGGACACAGGGGCCAAAGGAAAGAGCGCCCAGTGTCAACGTGGAACAAGTGAGCAAGAAAGTGATTAACAGAATACTAGCATATAACTGAAAGTACAAAAAAGATATAAAAAGTCCACACTGACATATGAATGAATGAATGAATGAATGAATGAATGAATGGGAGAGGACAGACTGCAAATAAGTTCTGCAGTGATTCTTCTCTCGACAGGTGTGGGCTCTGCTCAGTGGCTCGCTTCCAAGGAGGACAGCAGAGGGAAATTTTTAAAGTCACTACACAAGGAAGAAACCTGACCCCATCCTCACCAGGTGACCAAGGTCCACAAACTCCGAGGTAAGTCCAGTGGACAGCATGAACCTCTGACATGTTAAGAATAGAAATTTAGCCCTGACCGGTTTTGCTCAGTGGATAGAGCATCAGCCTGCAGACTGAAAGGTCCCAGGTTCGATTCTGGTCAAGGGCATGTACCTTGGTTGCGGGCACATCCCCAGTGGGGGGCGTGCAGGAGGCAGCTGATCGATGTTTCTCTCTCATCGATGTTTCTGACTCTCTATCTCTCTCCTTTCCTCTCTGTAAAAAAAATCAATAAAATATATATTTTTAAAACAGAATAGAAATTTACATTTAGCCCTGTGGTCCTCCTGTCAGAAACCATAACCCTAAGCTAACCATCAGAAACACATCAATTAAATCCTAACCGAGCAACAGTATAAAATACCTGGCCACTCTCAAAACTGTCAGGGTCATCAAAACCATGGGAAATCTGAGAAACTACTAAAGCTCAGAGCAGCAAATAAATACCGGGAGAAATAATGGCCAAACACTTCCCAAATTTGATGAAAAACAATCATGAAGAGAACCAACCTATACAGATCATAGTCACACAGAAATGTGAAAGGGCCAAGACCGTCCTAACAGCATTAGATACCAAAATTATTACAAAGCTTTGATAATTAAATCAGAGGATAAAGAAAGTAACCACCAGATCAAAAGACAGAGCCCACAAACAGAGCCATGCATCCAAGGAAACTTGATTTATGTCAGAAAGCTCTCTAGATCAGTAGGAAAATTTTGATTTTTCAATAACATGTACTAGAACAATAGGGTATTCACAATACAATCACCAAGAGTTGATTTTATTGTATGGTTTGAGACAGAAATACAATTTCTTTTTTAGTAGCTGCTAAGTACGCAAAAAGTTACTCAGCCTTATTAGTAGTCTTTTTTTTTTTTTTTAAATATATTTTATTGATTTTTGACAGAGAGGAAGGGAGAGGGATAGAGAGTTAGAAACATTGATGAGAGAGAAACATCGATCAGCTGCCTCCTGCACGCCCCCCACTGGGGATGCGCCCGCAACCAAGGTACATGCCCTTGACCGGAATCGAACCCGGGACCCCTCAGTCCGCAGGCCGACGCTCTATCCACTGAGCCAAACCGGTGCTGGCCTTATTAGTAGTCTTGGACAGTACATTTTCACATACACCAAATTTGACATAATTAAAAGGTCAGAAAAAAATTCACATGTCAGCAAGGTATAGACCAACCAAAAGGGACTTAGGCTTGGCCAATTAAATGCTTTTTCCTGGGTCTTTAAACCTTAAACAACTGATTTTAAAATAAAGGGATGGCCGAAGGTCACTTATCATAATCAGAGTGACAGTACGCTGACCAGACTGTTGCTACCGAAAGGCCATGCTGTGGCCTGGCCTCCGACGCCTGACCACCTGAAGGCCTGCTCGTCTCAGCTCCTACCACGTGTGCTCCCAACGTGCTCCTGAAAACCCCCTTGGCTGAATCAAGCCAGCCAGAATCAAACTCTATTTCTTGCAACCAAAACATTTTTGAAATACCATGTCTTCCATCCAACAGAAAGGTTAAAAAGGTTTTCACTTTAACATGATGCTATAAAGCCTGGAAATTGACATTTCTGTACTTGGACTGTTTCTAAAAACATCTACACGACAGCAAGTGCCTTTAAGACTTGATTTGACTATTGACCCCCTGCAAAACGTTTGTCAGGATCAAAATCACAACAGGTACCTCGCTCTTTCCCTGGCGGCGTCCTCACGGGCCTTTTCCTTCTCCTGCCTCTGTTGTTCAATCCGCGCTTCCTGTTCCTTCCTCTTCATTAACAATTCTTCCACCCGGGCCTGCCGCTCTGCCTCCAGTGCTCGCTTTCGTTCCTAATGTCAGAAATGTTTTAAAAGATGTTAGATTTATGTGGAAAATGAAAATGACAGAGCTTTGATGTAAACGTGTATATTAAAACCATGGAGATCCCTGGCTTGTCAGTAAGTTTGCTTCACAGAATTGAAACAAAAATCAAATTTCAGTGATATCTGGTTTTCATGTAATTTACCAGAGTTACACAAAATGATCAGAATAAATGCTATGTTCAGCAGATACTATGTTATTCATATTCTACAAGAACCTAGTAAGTATTTTATGGTTAGTCACTTCTAAAGCCCTGTGTTTAGAAATGGTTCTAGAAACACCAAAACAGCATGAAGAAAGCACAGTTAACAGATTTTATAGGTGGATGTTCCATGTATCCGTGGCTGTGGTTTTTAAGTAACGGGAATGCACTGCTTAGGACCTTGGTCAGAGGAAAACTTTCTACTCCATGAAAGCATCTTGCACAGGCGAGGGACTCCATAAATATGTTAATAAATGAAGCATGGCTTTATAAAGTAAATCTATGTCCTTACAAATAAAGAACATAAACCTATGGCAAAGGAATTAGAAAGGTATCTCCTCACTCTTACGCCTTCCAAAACCTCTCGGACACCACAGCACTTGGTTTCACAGTTACGCACACGTTACGGCAGCTTAGAGAAGAATCTGGCAACCCCCCCTTTATGCCTGCGATGTGGCAGGTGCCCATAAATGCTGCCACATAAAATCCTACCTGGACAGCTTCGTCACGCGCTTGCTTTTCTTCCTGTCTTCGCTGACGCTCTTCCTGTAACTCATTAAGCCTCTGCTCATATTCCTTCAATTTTGATAAAACATCATGGCGTTTATTCTGGGCTTCAAGGGTATTTATGAAAGCAATTTCATTTACCTTTATTTAAAAAAAAGTGAATTTCAAATAAAGTTAATTCTAGGGTATGCCACAAAAATAAACTTAACCGTCTTTACATTATAACATAAACCAGTGTAAAGGCATAAAACAAAAGTGTAATAGTCTATGAGTGTTTTCTTCAATATTTACCTCAAAAATGGATAATAATACAGTTATAAAATAAATCCACAGGCCTTAGTAAGAACTGATGTAAAATAAATAAAAGTCTGCCACAGAAAGTATTTTAAGTCAATAAGGGAGAACCAAGATGGCGGCATAGGTTAACGCCGGAGTTTGCTGCCTTGAACAACTACTTCAAAAGTGAAACCAGAAAACGGAAGGGACATCACCCAGAACCACAGGAACGCTGGCTGAGTGGAAGTCCTACAACTAGGAGGAAAGAGAAACGCATACGGACACTCAGAGGAGGCGCAGTGCTGAAGTCAAATTCTGAGGTGCGGAGTGCGCGGAGCGGGCTGGCGGAGGGCGCGGTTGGCGTTTTCAATCGGGAGGGAGTCGCAGACTCTGAGCTCCAGATCCGGGCGAGTCTTTAGGGACCCAGACTCAAACGGGAGAAGCGGGACTGTCTGGCTTCGGTCAGAGCGAGTGCAGCTTTCTCTCCGAGGTTTGCAGCGGGTGCTGGGACTCAGAGAGGCAGAGCCCCTGGGGACAGGACTGAGAGCCGCCACAACTGCTCTCTCCGGCCCACCCTGTTGATCCTGTGCCGCCCGCCCCGCCCAAGCCCTGCACAGAGGCATTTGCCGGATAGCCTCAGGCAAACGCCAGATTAGCACCTCCCTAGAGGACAGAAGTTCAGACCACTAGGGGGTGCACCAAGGAAGCATAACAAAATGCGGAGACAAAGAAACAGGACAAAATTGTCAATGGAAGATATAGAGTTCAGAACCACACTTTTAAGGTCTCTCAAGAACTGTTTAGAAGCCGCCGATAAACTTAATGAGATCTACAAGAAAACTAATGAGACCCTCGATCTTATATTGGGGAACCAACTAGAAATTAAGCATACATGGACTGATATAACGAATATTATACAGACTCCCCACAGCAGACCAGAGAAGCGCAAGAATCAAGTCAATGATTTGAAACGCAAGGAAGCAAAAAACACCCAACGGGAAAAGCAAAATGAAAAAAGAATCCAAAAATGCGAGGATAGTGTAAGGAGCCTCTGGGACAGCTTCAAGCGTACCAACATCAGAATTATAGGGGTGCCAGAAGATGAGAGACAGCAAGATATTGAAAACCTATTTGAAGAAATATTGACAGAAAACTTCCCCCACCTGGTGAAAGAAATGGACTTACAGGTCCAAGAAGCGCGGAGAACCCCAAACAAAAGGAATCCAAAGAGGACCACACCAAGACACATCATCATTAAAATGCCAAGAGCAAAAGATAAAGAGAGAATCTTAAAAGCAGCAAGAGAAAGAAACTCAGTTACCTACAAGGGAATACCCATACGACTGTCAGCTGATTTCTCAACAGAAACTTTGCAGGCCAGAAGGGAGTGGCAAGAAATATTCAAAGTGATGAATACCAAGAACCTACAACCAAGATTACTTTATCCAGCAAAGCTATCATTCAGAATTGAAGGTCAGATAAAGAGCTTCACAGATAAGGAAAAGCTAAAGGAGTTCATCACCTCCAAACCAGGATTATATGAAATGCTGAAAGGTATCCTTTAAGAAGAGGAAGAGGAAGAAAAAGGTAAAGATACAAATTATGAACAACAAATATGCATCTATCAACAAGTGAATTTAAAAATCAAGTGAATAAATAATCTGATGAACAGAATGAACTGTTGATTATAATAGAATCAGGGACATAGAAAGGGAATGGACTGACTATTCTTGGGGGGGAAAGGGGTGTGGGAGATGCGGGAAGAGACTGGACAAAAATCGTGCACCTATGGATGAGGACAGTGGGTGGGGAGTGAGGGCAGAGGGTGGGGCGGGAACTGGGAGGAGGGGAGTTATGGGGGAAAAAAAGAGGAACAAATGTAATAATCTGAACAATAAAGATTTAAATAAAATAAAAAAAAGAAAAAAAAGTATTTTAAGTCAATAAATAAATTAGGATTCTCATAGAGACCATCTTATAAAGTTCTACATAATATCCTTATAATCTGCAACCATACAAATTACATTAAGATTAAAACAGTTACATATATGTGTTCTAAGGAGTTTGGACAAACCTGAAGACAGACCTTAATTAACAAATCATTTTTCTTCAACTTACACTGAGTGAATGACTGTTAGGTACAAGGTACTGAACTGTATGCACTGCACCCTCAACTTCATATATACTGATTCTTAAGAGTCCAGCAAAACTTGACAGCAGTGTTTATGAGTAAAGTGTAGCTAATGAGAAACCTGAAAAAAGTCAGTTGGGGTTGAACCTTTCATTCTTTTTTTTTTAATCCTCACTCGAGGATATTTTTCCATTGATTTTTAGAGAGAGTATAAGAGAGAGGGAAAGAGAGAGAGAAACATCGATGTGAGATAAACACATCGACTGGTTGCGGGCCGGGACGGGGCCTGCAACCGAGGTACAGGCCCTTCAGTGGAAACGAGCCCAGGATCCTTCAGTCCACAGGCAGACGCTCTATCCACTGAGCAAACCCGGCGAGGGCCACGTTTTCATTCTTTAAAGCTAGAAAACACAGTGAAGTGGTGGTGAACTGGGAAAGTGAAGGCTGAGCTACGCTCTTTGACGGCAGCAAAGACTCCAGGAACCCGTCACTACAAATGCGGCCTCAGACGTCAGAAACAGCCCGCACACACGGCAGCTGCTTTTCAGCAAGGCCATTCGACACATAAAGGAAAGGATTTTCAGCAGCTGGTACTGGAACACTAGTTATCCATATGGTAAAATTTCTTCTTAACCCTCGCCTTCACCATATACAAAACACAACTCACAATGGAATATAGACCTCAGTGTAAAATTAAAAACTTCTAGAAAGAAACTTGAGAAAAAAATCTTAGTAACCTTAGGTTTAGGTAAAGATTTTTAAAATAGGATGTAAAACTCACCAAGTATAGAAGAAAAATGTCAACATTTTGAATTTTATCAATTTGTAAGACTTCAAAAGGTACTGTCACAAAAATGAAAAGGTGTGACTCAGTGGTTAAGTATAGACCTATGAACCAGGAGGTCAAGGTTCGATTCCTGGTCATGGCATATGCCCGGGTTGAGGGCTCGATCCCTAGTGTGGGGCATGCAGGAGGTAGCCGATCAATGATTCTCTCTCATCATTGATATTTCCATCTCTCTCTCCTTCTCCTTTCCTCTCTCTTGCTCTTAAAATCAATAGAAACTTTTTTTTAAAGGCAATCTACAGACTGAGAGAAAATATATGCAAAACACAGATACAGCTCTAGCTGGTTTGGCTCAGTGGATAGAGTGTCGGCCTGTGGACTGAAGGATCCCAGGTTCGATTCCAGTCAAGGGCATATGTCCAGGTTGCAGGCTTGATCCCCAGTAGAGGGGCGTGTAGGAAGCAGCCGATCCACGATTCTCTCTCATCACTGATGTCTCTGTCTCTCTCTCCCTCTCTGAAATCAATACAAATATGCTTTAAAAAACACACAGATCGATTTCCAGTCAAGGGCACATACCTGGATGGCAGGTTCAATCCCTGGCCCTGGTTGGGGAGCATGCAGGAGGCACCAGTCAATGTGTCTCTCTCACATTAGTATTTCTCTCTCTCTCTCTACCCCCCTCCCTCCCTCCTTATAGTCTCTCTTAAAATCAATGGGAAAAAAACATTCTCAGGTGAAGATTAACAACAACAAAAGAAGTTAAACATGGACACATGAACCTATCATGATCCATTCTCAGGTATTTACCCAAGAAAATAAAAGCACACATCTGCATGAATGAATATTGGTACATGAATATTCAATGCAGTTATATCTGAAAACAAATGTCCATCAACAGCTGCTGAATTAACAAATTATGGTAATTCTATTCAGTGGTATATACTTCTCAGCAATGAAAAAGTAACTGATATACACAACAGTATGGATAAAATCAAAATCACTATGCTAAGTGAAAGACACCAGAGGAGAGAGTACATACTGCATGATCCCATTCATACAAAATTCCAGAAAATGTTTACAGCTACAGTGACAAAAAGCAGGTCAGAAATTGCATGGGAACAGTTGGAGGGAGGAAGGAAGGAATTACAAGAAAGAATGAAGAAACTTTTGAGGGTGATGGAATTGTTTAAAATTTTTATGATATGATAGTTGCAGGAATATATACATGTCAAAACTCATCAAACTGATGCTTTACATATCTATTGTCTGTCAATTATACCTCAATAAAGCTGTAAAAAATATATATATACATCATAGGATTATTTTTTAAAATATTTTTATTGATTTCAAAGAGGAAGGGAGAGGGAGAGAGAGATAGAAACATCAATGACGAGAGAATCATTGATTGGCTGCCTCCTGCACGCCCCCTACTGGGGATCAAGCCCGCAACCCAGGCATATGCCCTTGACCGGAATCGAACCCGCGATCCTTCAGTCCACAGGCCGACGCTCTATCCACTGAGCCAAGCCGGCTAGGGCTACATCATAGGATTATTATAAAGACAAGATACTGCACCTAACAAGCTTAAAATGAGCCTGTAAAATGCTGTTATTCTGGACAGAATAGACATTTGATAAACATTAGTTTTTTAAATGACAAATGTTGAAAAGGACTTAGGTAACTAATTCAATGCTCAAAGCACCTAAGATTGATGTACTTACCTTAGCTTCTTCCTCTTGTGCTTTTTTAACAATTGCTTGTAATTGCACTTCTCGCTTAAATTCAGCATGAAGCAATTTCTCTTCCATCATCCTACGTCGTTGATCTAGCAATTCTTCCTTCCACTTCCGGACATCTTTTTCCTGCATATAGTGAAGTACCACATCCTCACTTTCAGCACACACAGTCATTTCACAGAAGTGCAAACTGATGAACAGTTTAGTACTTGTAAGGGAAAGGAGTTAATGGAGCAGACTACAGAGACAGCCTGCTCGAGTTCATAATCTAACTCACTGGCTTGTTTTCAAGATTGAGTCAATACAGGTACAAATCTTAGAGCTGTGCATTAGACATGGCTCAACTGAAACACCTGCTGTCACTGTACTGCACCACGAGCAAGCTTTCATTAAAACAGTGTGTACTTGTTAGCCTCATAAACCTAATGTCTCTAGTAACCAAATTCAAGACAAGTAAGTAATTTTATCCTTGAGAATGGAAAATGGTGAGAAATCTGAAAAATTACATTCATTTGCATAAGAAGGAAAAACAGCCTCCAGAAGAACAAAAATAGATATAATAGGAAATATAATCCAGCACCAATGAGAATAAATTATAGAAAATCAGATGTTGGCTCAACATGAATGAGCCTACATAATTATGTGTTTAAACACCTAAAAAAGTATGACACAGGAACAGCATGGATAGAATCCAGAGGACAGATCCTCAAAGCCCTAAGTAAGGTGGTGAGCCCAGAAGCAGCACTTAGCCTCTCCTACACTGTTTTCACATCTGTGAAATGGGCTCAGTACCTGTTGAACTCTGTATCTCTCACAGTTACTATGGTGATCAGGTGAGAGCATGTATGTAACAGCGTTGAAACAATACCTTTTATGCAAATGCAAGGTGGGATTTATCAAGAAAAGTAATGGAAGAGATACCTACATTGATGGGAAAAGTAAACCAGAGAACCTCTAATGCACAATTTCAAGAACTGATCTCCCAATCAGTGGAGGTTATATTATATATTGAGAAAAAGACTATAAAAAATAGTGCAACTTCCATTCTGGCAGCTTATTTGCTCTTTCTTCCTCTCTCTCTCAGATACTTTCTTGGGGGAAGCGGGCAGCCATGTCATGAAGAAAGTGAGGAACTGAGGTCTACAGCCAGCTGATAAGAGGACCTGAAGCTGCCATAAGCACAGGGGAGTCTGGAAGTGGATCCGTCAGCTCAGTGACTGCTGCCCCAGCCGACAGCGTGACTACACCTCGTGAGGGACTCTGAGCAGAAGTCACTAGGCAAGCCACCCCCCTTCCCATGCCCACAGAGGCTGTGAGCTAATAAATGTGTGCTGTAGGCTGCCAAGTTCTGAGGGCATTTGTTACACAGAACACATAACTAACACAGTCCTCACCTACATCTGCCACATGCAGGTAACAACAAACTGAGCATCAGCCAGCAGCCATCCTAGAAGCGTGCTGCTGTTTCACACACTTGCCACATTTAGTCACCACAACAGGTTAATTACAATTTCACTTTACAGATAAACAAACTGAAACCAGTATTGTTAAAGTAACTTGCTCCAGGCACCATATCTTTCGTAGCAAAACCAGGATTTGGCCTGGTTGGCCATCTAGGGTCCATGTTCCTTCCACTATGCCACACTGATCAGAAGTAACACTGCTCTAAATACTCTTAAGAATCTCGCCTATAATTCTCATTACTGCCCCACTTACTCAAACTTTACAATATGAGGCTCAAAACTGTCCTACCAAGTCTTCTACACTTTGCACAGGACTCCCCAAGGAAACCCTGCAACGAAAATGGCAAAAATAATCCATGCCAACGCTGCAAAACAAGAATTTACCAGCTAATTTCGGAACTGAAAACTCTTTTTACAGGTAACCTTCTGTAATCCAACTGACATAAATACTTTGTTTCCTAGAATATTTCATTGTTTTCATAGTTCTTTTAGCTTCTCTCAGACCATAAGAAAAGTTCAATTTGAAAAGAAGCCCATCAATTTAAGGCTATCATAATTTCCTAAATATTAAAAACTCACCCTTTCTAACAATTTCTGAAGCTTTAATGTTTTCTCTTCACGTAACTTTTCCCTTAGCTGCTGTGCTTTCATCTGTTTTTCTTCATGTTTCTTCTTAGATTCTGCAATTGTTCTATTAATACAAGCAAATAAACAGACGACACGAATGTTTACATGATAAAACCAAAAATATTTTCTTTTGTCTTCAAAGTTCTAAAAATAAATACAAAAAGTACACAAAGATAATTTCGGTCTAACTTTTCAGGAAAACACTGTCACTTTTCAAAGAATCTGAACTGTCCTGAGTCATGTGCCTTAAAATGTTATTCAGCAACTCTGTCTAACAGTCGAGAGTGGTGAGTTTCCCTCCTGTGAAGTATTTTAAGTTTTCTGAGACCAGACCTTTTGCGAGATGGGGAGGAAAGTTTCTCATGCATGTGAATTCCATGTCCGGGAGGTCTTGCAGGCTCCTCCTCTACAATATCCCCCCAGGATGTATTCTGGCGCCAAGATTCACGAGCTGTTCATTAAAAAGAAAACCACTGTTACCGCTTAAGCACAGAGTTCTATAAAACTAACATTTAAAACAGACTTTTAAAAGGCATCAGCATTCTTACTCCAAATTTTTTATTTTACATAGAAGTTTGTGTAATAAGGTCCTCTACTTTAGACCCCTCTACCTGTACACAAAACACACACACACACACACACACACAATACCTTCATAATCCGCAAGGACATCATTCCAGTCCATAGACATACCACAGAAAAATACATTTCCACTGCCCATGCTGGCCTAAAATGTAATAAGGAAAATTCAAAAACAAATATTTGAACACAATTATAACCTTAAAAAGTAAACTGCATATGAAATTTTTCCAGCTTGTGCTAGTACATTTCATCTAATAACTAGCTCAAAACTAGAATAAAGCACATAACTCTTATGGTCACAATAATAACCAAGTTAAAAATGCCATAGTGTAAACACTTTAAGAGGAAGACAAATCTACTTGTCATTTCATAGCAGAGACAAATCAAGTGAATTTAAAAGAAACATACTGGGCCCAGCCAGCGTGGTTAAGCATTGACCTATGAACCTGGAGGTCACGGTTCAATTCCAGTCAGGGCACATGCCCAGGTTGTGGGCTCGATCCCCAGTAGGGGGCCTGAAGGAGGCAGCCGATCAATGATTCTTTCTCATCATTAATGTTTCTATCTCTCTCCCCCTCTCCCTTCCTCTCTGATATATAGATAGATAGATATACATATAGATGTAGATATAATCTATCTATATATCTAGCTATATATATGAAAGGAAACATATTGCCCTATCTCGTGGTCGACAAACTGCAGCTCACGAGCCATATGCGGCTCTTTGGCCCCTTGAGTGTTGCTCTTCCTAAGCCTTAGGAGTATCCTAATTAAGTTAATAACAATGTACCTACCTATATAGTTTAAGTTTAAAAAATTTGGCTCTCAAAAGAAATTTCAATTGTTGTACTGTTGACATTTGGCTCTGCTGACTAATGAGTTTGCCGACCACTGGCCTATCCTATTACAGCATACTCTAATGAACTGTACTACACTAACATAGCACACTCTAATGAACTGTACTACACTAACATAGCACACTCTAATGAACTACACTACACTAACATAGCACACTCTAATGAACTACACTACACTAACATAGCACACTCTAATGAACTACACTACACTAACATAGCACACTCTAATGAACTACACTACACTAACATAGCACACTCTAATGAACTGTACTACACTAACATAGCACACTCTAATGAACTACACTAACTAACATAGCACACTCTAATGAACTACACTACACTAACATAGCACACTCTAATGAACTGTACTACACTAACATAGCACACTCTAATGAACTACACTACACTAACATAGCACACTCTAATGAACTACACTACACTAACATAGCACACTCTAATGAACTACACTACACTAACATAGCACACTCTAATGAACTACACTA
Source organism: Myotis nattereri (assembly GCF_964212035.1). Taxonomy (NCBI): domain Eukaryota; kingdom Metazoa; phylum Chordata; class Mammalia; order Chiroptera; family Vespertilionidae; genus Myotis; species Myotis nattereri. The sequence goes on along the minus strand of NC_138097.1, from coordinate 105,432 downwards.
CACTAACATAGCACACTCTAATGAACTGTACTACACTAACATAGCACACTCTAATGAACTACACTACACTAACATAGCACACTCTAATGAACTACACTAAACTAACATAGCACACTCTAATGAACTACACTACACTAACATAGCACTCTAATGAACTGTACTACACTAACATAGCACACTCTAATGAACTACACTACACTAACATAGCACACTCTAATGAACTACACTAAACTAACATAGCACACTCTAATGAACTACACTACACTAACATAGCACACTCTAATGAACTACACTACACTAACATAGCACACTCTAATGAACTACACTACACTAACATAGTACACTAGTGCTACACACATCCTGACATATTCAGATCACACATTAGAAGACCTCAAGATTATTCTTTAAGAAATCCCTCTCGCCCAGCAGGTGTGGCTCAGTGGTTGAGCATCGACCTATGAACCAGGAGGTCATGGTTTAATTCCTGCTCAGGGCACATGCCAGGGTTGTGGGCTCGATCCCCAGTGTGGGGAGTACAGGAGGCAGCTGATCAATGATTCTCTCTCATCATTGATGTTTCTCTCTCTCTCCCTCTGCCTTCTTCTCTGAAGTCAATAAAAGTATATTTTTTAAAAAAGAGCCCTAACCGGTTTGGCTTAGTGGATAGAGCATCAGCCTGCGGACTCAAGGGTCCCGGGTTCGATTCCGGTCAAGGGCATGTACCTTGGTTGCGGGCACATCCCCAGTAGGGGGTGTTCAAGAAGCAGCTGATCGATGTTTCTCTCTCATTGATGTTTCTAACTCTCTATCCCTCTCCCTTCCTCTCTGTAAAAAATCAATAAAATACATTTTTTTAAAAAAAGGAAAGAAATCCCTCTCATCAACATACTTGAGTATGCTGAGCACTTAGTGACAGCGAAGCAGCGTATTGTTTGTTTTTTATTAGAATAAAAACAGTAAAATGCCTTATATTCTTCTTCAATCTCTGCAATTACAATCTGAGTAATGCTAAGTCCTTACTTTCTGAGATTCAATTTCTTGATTTGTAAAAAGAAAATAACTTCTAACTTGTCAAATGCATTGTACTAAAAACTCTTAATAATGTTAAAGTGCTAAAATAAGAATTGCAATTATTTATTCTTTGTCTTAATCACACAGAATAATACAATTATTGAAGATAATTTTAAAAGTCATTTTAAATAGGACTGGATGAACTCTAGGTCCTTCTGGCGGTAAGAATTTTATTTTTGAATATACTTTTTTGAGCAATTATAAAATTCTAAAAGCTCACAGAAAAATCACTGTCGTTGTCAGTTTCAATATTAATATCATTGTTTTCTTCAGCTTCGATTTCTCTAGTTAATTGTTCCTCTTCAGCAATAGCACTAGCAATGGCTTCTTCATTGGCCTTTTCTAGGCGATCTGCTAGCTCTTCCTTTTTAGCAAGAACTTCTGCCATGGACTGCAAAGTTAAAAACAAAAAGCATGAAGGGTCACCACTTGACTGGCAAGTTCAGTAGTTATCTCACTCTTTATATTCTAATCACACACTCAACTGTATACAGAAGATAGCATTGTTCTAGAATTATAAAACCTCAGGTCCACTATAGGCTCAACCACTCACTAGCTGTGTGACTTGAAAGTTTCTTAAAAGCAAGAGCCCATTTTGTATTTCATAACATGGTACAATAATCCATGACTTACCTTCCTTACCAGACTGCTGTGTATGAGAAACTGTGAAGTTGTATAAATAACAGGTATTATTATTAATGACAGTGTCAATTTCATTTGCATGCAAAAAAATTCAAAAGTTATAGATCAAGTATCTTAAAAATTAAGGGAAACCATCCTATATAATAATCCTAAATAATAAAAGGCTAATATGCAAATCGACCAGACGGCAGAACGACCAGTCGCTATGACGCACACTGACCACCAGGGGAGAGACGCGTCACTATGATGTGCACTGACCACCAGGGGCAGCTGCCTCCTGGTGGTCAGTGTGATCTCCAACTGCAGGCTTAGGCCCGCACCCTGTGGGCCTAAGCCGTCAGTCAGACACCCCCTAAGGGCTCCTGGACTGCGAGAGGGCACAGGCCGGACTGAGGGACCACCCCCCACGTGCACAAATTTCGTGCACCGGGCCTCCAGTTTTACAATAAGGGAAACAGAGAAAGAATTTATGTAATATTGATGATACCTAACTTAGATATATGTATTACAAGTAATATAGATCAGAATAATTACTTTATAAATCCCCAAGGTAAGCTAAATACATATACAAATATAGCTCCACAGTGATATTCAGATATTTCCATATCCCTCTGTTGACTGATAGAACAAGTACCAAAAACATAGGAGACCTGGACAATATTATCTACAAAAGTGACCTGTCTTCCCAAGAGAAATGAAAATATGTGTTCGAAACAAAGACAAATGTTCATGGCGCCTTTGTAACAGAGGACCTGGGAAAAACTCAAACATGTCATCAAATGAATGGATGAATAAATATACTGTGTTACATGCATACAACAGAATAGGCCTAAAGACAATAAAAAAGAATGAACTAATACACAACTACATGAATGAAATGCAAAACAAATATGCTTGCGTGAAAGAAGCCACACAAAGATTGCATTATTCCACTGACATAAAGCTCTGAAAATACCAAGTAATAAGTAGTGACAGCAGGAAAATGATGACCTGGGAAGGGGTACAAGGAATGGCAGAAAGTGGGCATGACAAGGGGGGAAAGCGGACACTTTTAGGGCAATCAGTATGTTCATTATCCTACTGTAGCGATGACTTCATAGTTATAAACATATCAAAATTTATCAGTTTATATATTTCAGATATGTGAAGTTTACTAAAAATCAATTATACCTCAATAAAGGCATTTAAAAATGCAAATGCTTAGCCCCAGCTCAAAAATGAATGTGTTGGGGAACCCAGGCTCTGCTAGCTCCTTGAAAGTGTCCCCTCCTCCTTCCCACCTCGTCTCTCTACCCTCGGCCCCATACAACCACTCTCCCTGGGAATACAATGGGGTGAGGAAGTTTAGATAAGAGTCTATTTCTTTACATCATAAAGTTGTTCTCTATAAACCCTAGAATACAGAAGCTGACTGCTGTTATGTCCCACACAGATATTACAACTAATAGCAATGTAAAAATACAAATAGTAGCCCTGACCGCTTTGGCTTGGTAGATAGAGGGTCAGTCTGTGGACTGAAGGGTCCCAGGTTCAATTCCGGTCAAGGGCAAGTGCCTTGGTTGCGGGCACATCCTCAGTGGAGGGTGTGCAGGAGGCAGCTGATCGATGTTTCTCTCTCATCGATGTTTCTGTCTCTCTATCCTTTTCCCTTCCTCTCTGTAAAAAATCAATAAAATATATTAAAAAAATACAAATAGTAAAGCTGAAATATTTAACTTCACAAAAAGTAAGTTCACACATGAGCCCATTTCCTCAATTGTATCTTGCCCCAAGTACATTTCCATTTAGTCTCTGAAGACCTGAGAAGACGTTACATACGAGAGACCTTAAGGATGAAGTGATGATTCCATTACCCACATGTAAGTTTTACTATTTCACACTGTGAATTTCAAATTAATATCTGCATACATCATTTGTATATCTATGAAAAGAAAAAATTTAAATATGACCAATTTCTACCCCATATATTAAATCCACTACTTGTTATACTATAATGATGTTCAACCTTTGAAACCATTCACACTAAAAAATCCAAGTTAGAAAAACAAATTATTCTTTATTCCTTATTAAAGGAACCTAAATATTTTTTTTCTTGTTACTATCAATCTTATTTCTCCCTTAACCCATATGGTTTCATCTGTATCAGAAGTATAATTTGGCCTATTATCATCTGCTGACAGCATCTTGCAGTATGATGAGGCACTAATTTTTTTAATTGCAAATATTTATTTCAAATTTGATAGCCGTAATTTTCCTGCCTGAACCTAATAAAGAGCTAATGAAATTGGCCAACATGGACAAAAGATTAATATGAAATAGATGTTATAATATTTTAATACAGAGACAATTCAATATTGAAACTATTTTCATTTCTATCTTGGCCACAAGAAAATTAGCAGCAAGCAAAACTAAAAGTTTCTTTTATTTTTTCTGAATAGGCCTGGAAGTTAAAAAAGAAAATAACGTAAGTGACAACGAAATGACCTAGCAAGTGTTTGACTGAGATAAGTTATAATACTTCTCCTAAAATTTTAAAACTGTCACTTCCTTGTTAGAGCTGAAAATAGCTCCTACAAATTGTTCTTCCTGATGCAAATCCACATTAAACTTTGTATGTTAACACAATTCACTCAAAGCAATTCCAAATGAGTACATATAGACTTAAGGGAAAATTATGTAATGAATAATACTAGTTGTTGATATAGCATTTAATCCAATTTAAATGAGATTTTATCCACAGAGAGCTGAGGTTTTTCTCTTTCCTTCCATAAATCCAGTGCTCACACACCAATTCCACTGAGTAAGTATGTGCTATGCAGCCGGTAGGTAAGGACTCAGAGACTTGGGGTTCCCAGGACTGTAAAGGTGAGTAACAGAACATTTACAATTTATTATAATGTAAGGCAGTATAAAAAAGTGACTATTCAAAGAATGGGTAGGTTATTTTTCATAGAAATGATGAAATCTGAGTTGATAAAAGAAATTTCACTGGGGACAGGTTTGGAAGTCTGTGATGTGAGTCAGAAGTTGCTGATGGGCTTTTAGGAAGATCAGCCTGGTGGAGGTCTGTTATGAGAGAAGTGGGGGAAAACTGAAGGCTCATGTGTATTCAGGAACTGGCCAGTTGAGAGGAGTGAAGAAGGTAGGAAAGACCAGGGGGTCGAGGTGAAATGGTCGAGGAGGAAACTCGTATCATAGTAAGTAAAAGAGTTTGAACTTAATTTGTAAGAAATAGTGACTCACTGACCATTATGGAACAAGAAAGTAATTTAATTAAACCTGAGCTTTGAACTGATAACTATAATGACAGTGACCTAGGAGGATTTGAAAGTGGAGACAGATAGACTAGTTAGGCTGTCAGTTAGGTGGGGCCATGTATTTAAGGTTTGGCCAACAGATGTAAATGGAAACAGCCTGGAGGCACTAAGTTTTTAAAGAAATTATAGTATACTAGAGGCCCAGTGCATGAAATTCCTGCACTCGGGGGGCAGGGGAGATCATCCCTCCCAGTCCAGGAGCCCTCAGGGGAATGTCCGACTGCCACTGAGGCGGGAGAGACTCCCACCACGGCCACTGCGCTCGCCAGCCGTGAGCCGGGCTTCTGGCTGAGCTTCCCACGGGGGAGTGCACTGACCACCAGGGGCAGCTCCTGCATTGAGCATCTGGCCCCTGGTCGTCAGTGCACGTCATAGCGACCGGTTGTTCTGCTATTTGATTGATTTGTTTATTAGCCTTTTATTATATAGGATGGTGGCCATTTAGAAAAGCACATTTGAATAATTTTTCACAACAACTTTTTATATATGCTTATTTCTTCTGAAAGTTACTTTATAAACAAAACTAGCATGACCTATTCTGGACTATCCTTAGATCTAGTATCTTAATACTAATGTGGGAAATAGGAAAATATGAGCAGAAGTACTCATCCAAAAATACAAACCTATAAATAATCACAAATCAATGCATTTTTAAAGAATCTGCAATGGGAATGATACCTAGATTTCATCTTGAACACCGCCTCCAAGCACTGTCTGGAGTCTGTGAAGAGAACTTTTAGCACTCACTCCAGCATGCACCATTTCCCACCTATCAGAGAGCTGCATTTGCACACAAGACTTGCTATCGACTCAGTTTCTTAACGCTAGACTAAAAACACATACAAACGGAAAGATTCTGAGCACGTTTTTTAACTCTCACATTCTCATTTTCTTCCTCTACAAAACAGGAAGTTTGATAAAAGTAAGATGTTCAAATAACATCATACATACAATGCTTTGTAAAAAAAGTGCTTTGTAAAGGGTAAAATAATACATAATACAACTTATTATTGGGGTTTATGCCTAATAATAGGTTATTGCTTTAATGAATTCACTCATAATTCTGATAAGTTGTTCTTACCAAGTTAGCAGCACTCACATTTGAAATATCTGAAGAGTCCATTTCACTTTCTATTCTTGCTTTCTCTGCTGAAAATCTCTCTTCATTTGTATGCAAAAGAGGTGAGTCATCTTGCTGATTAATTGAAACACACACTGCATCCCCTTGCACAGCAGGTATTTCAGAACTTCGCACAGAACTGTCCGCTAAGACACTACTGCTGCCAGAGTTCTTGGCGTCCTCCAGTGCACTCGCTGTGAACTAACAACATATATTCACAGGATGAGTCCGAAATACTAACGACTATACTTTAGAAGCAGTTGTTAAGTGGCAGGCAAAACTCACTCATCTTTTTTTGTATGTTTCAAGTGTAAACAAAAAGGAACCACTAAGCAAGCAGCCACAAATTTTATTTGCATACCAACTATGTATAGGGCACCGAGTGCTTTAAAAAATTAGGCAATACATATTGTAATTACATTTTACTTTAGTAGCCTGTTCTTGATGAGTACTTTAAGATGTGCCTCACATGCCCTAACCGGTTCGGCTCAGTGGATAGAGTGTCAGCCTGCGGACTCAAGGATCCCAGCTTCGATTCCGGTCAAGGGCATGCACCTTTGTTGCGGGCACATCCCCAGTAGGGAGTGTGCAGGAGGCAGCTGATCGATGTTTCTAACTCTATCCCTCTCCCTTCCTCTCTGTAAAAAATCAATCTACACTAATAAAAGAGAAAAATGGTAATTGGCGTACGGCAATACCTTTTTCATTGGCTAATCAGGGCTATATGCAAATTAACTGCCAACTAAGATTGGCAGTTAACTGCCAACAAGATGGCGGCTAATTTGCATATGTAGGCACAATGCAGGGAGGCGAAAGGGAAAGCAGGAAGAAGCCCCCTGCCACTGACAGTGATCGGAAACCCAGGGGGGAGCTAAGAGCTGGGGCCGCCTTTGCCCTGCCCCCCAGCCATGATCAGAGAATCAGGTGCCTTTGCCGCCCTGGCCAGTGATAGCAGGAAGTAGGGGTGGAGCCAGCGATGGGAGCTGGGCACGGTCGAAGCTGGCAGTCCCAGGAGCTAGGGGTCCCTTGCCTGGGCCTAAAGCAGAGCCCACGATCGCGGCGCCCCCCGCTGCCACTGCAGGTCCCTGCTGCCTGGGCCGGACGCCTAGGCCAGAGGCGTTAGGCCTGGGCAGGGGCGGAGCCTGCAACCGCGGGGAGCTGGGGGTCCCCTGCCCAGGCCTGACACCTCTGCCGGAGGCCTCAGGCCTGGTCAAGGGGCCGATCCGGTGATTGGTGATCGGAGGGTGATGAGGGTCAACTCCTCTGGCCGAGGCATCAGGCCTGGGTGGGGGGCAGAGCCGGGGATTGGGGGGATATGATGGTCCCCTTGCCCAGGCCTGAAGCCTGGGTCAGAGGCGTCAGGCTTGGGCGGGGGGTGGAGCCGGCGATCAGAGGGAGATGGGGGTCCCCTGCCCAGGCATGATTCCTGGGCCAGAGGCCTCAGGCCTGGGCGGGGGCCAGAGCCAGTGATCGGGGGGTGATGGGGGTCCCCTGTCCAAGCCTGACAGCTCTGGCGGAGGCATCAGGCCTGGGCAAGGGGCCGATCAGGCGATCGGAGGGTGATGGGGGTCAACCCCTGAGGGCTCCCAGTATGTGAGAGGGGGCAGGCTGGGCTGAGGGACACTCCCCCCCTCCCCCATACCCAGTGCACGAATTTCATGCACCGGGCCCCTAGTATAATATATTTTTTTAAAAAAGATATGCCTCACAAAAGAAATCTATTCACAAGTATAATATTTTGTCTTATATTCAAATAACTAAAGGCATTTACATGGTTTTTGTGAAGACTGTCTATTATAAAATAAATATATACTTTAAGGGCATTTTACTAAAAAATATGAAGCATGCTCTCTTTAGATACCATTAACACAATCTCTAAGCATCTTTCATGACGCCCCAACATAGTACATAATACCAATTCTCAGATCTAAGAGAAATACACCATAAACAGTACTGTATATGTAAGCACACAGTTTCAGTATAAGTTCATATTCTTTAGATTTCAACATCCTCCCATTCCCCTTTAAGAATATCTAACACACTGGAAGCCCAGTACACAAAATTCGTGCATGGGGATGTGAGGGAGGTCCCTCGGCCCGGCCTGCACCCTCTCGCAATCCAGGATCCCTTGGGGGATGTCCTCCTGCCTGCCTGATCGCCCCTAATAACTCACCTGCCTGCCTGTTCACCCCTAATAACTCACCTGCCTGCCTGATTGCCCCTAACCACTCGCCTGCCTGCCTGATCGCCCCTAACCACTCGCCTGCCTGCCCAATTGCCCCTAAACACTCTGCCTGCCTGCCCAATTGCCCCTAACCACTTGCCTACCTGCCTCATCGTCCCTAATTGCTCGCCTGCCTGCCTCATCGCCCCTAACCGCCTCTGCCTCAGCCTCTGCCACCACGGGCAGGACGTCCAGAATGACGTCTAGAAGCTCGTTCGGCTGTCCAGGCTAATTAGCATATTATGCTTTTATTATTATAGATAAGTAACAATGTGAAAACAATTGGATTAGGCCAAATACATATTCATTTTTTAAAACCTGTCTATTCTATTGAATAGAAATAAGCCTTTATTTTCACCTCAGAGTACAAAAAGAAAGCAGCTGTGTTTTCCAATTATATTCAAGAGTAATGAGCTCTATGTAGAACTGAAATCTAAAATTTTGAATTTAAAACTCACATTACTACTGAAAGAAACATTAGATAAATACTGCAGCGGCCATAAAATTCTGAGTTTGATTAATTATTTATCTAAATATTAAACTTGGCCAAGTCTTATAAACTACTTTAAAAATTCTATTGGTCAGAACTTAAAGCGTCCCAAAGTGTTGATTTTAGCATAAGCATTATTTAAATTGTATCCTATTGTTTATATTGTCATCAACATTACCTATACATCAGTCACCATGGTTTATAATCTTCTTGGCAATATTTATATTAGCATTACTGTTGTTTATAATACAGTCAACCTTGTTTATTAAAAAATCAATATAATTTATATGACAAAAAGAAAGCCTGACTATAAAGTAATGTTGAAAAAATACATAAATATGTTAATTCCATTTTTAGAATGACAGTGGAGAAAACAAATATTATGATTAGTTCGTCCACCATCAACAGTGAACTTTCATATTGAAATATTTTAACAACAGTTTAATTACTCAAAAGTTTTATGTGTGGATTATTCCTAAAATTCCAAAATCAGGTCTATTCATTACACAAAGCCAGCAAAATTCTTATATTGTTATATTTTATAGTTAAAATGTACAATAGCAATAGGTAAACACTGGAGATTGCTGCTTAGCACAACCACTTCAAGAATACAACTAAAAGATGGAACGGACATCATCCAGAACCACAGGAAGGCTGGCTGAGTGGAAATTCTACAACTAGAAGGAAAGAGAAAAGCATACCAAGACTCAGAGGAGCTGCGGTGTGAAAGTAAAGTACAGAGGTACGGAGGCGCACGCGGAGAGGGCTGGCGGCTGAGGACACGGTTGTCTTTTTCAATCAGGAGGGAGTCTCACGCTCTGAGCTCCAGTTCTGGGTGAGTCTCTGGGGACCCAGACTCATACGGGAGAAGCTGGACTGTCTGGCATCGGTCGGAACTTGAGGGCAGCTTTCTCTTGGAGGTGCTTACAGTGATTGCTGGGACACTGAGAAGCGGGGCCTCAGAGGGCGGCCATAGCTGCTTGCTCTGCCCTGTTGATCCCCTGGGACCTCTGCCCCGCCCAAGCTGTGTGCTGGCTTTTGCATATGAAAGGCCTGGCCCTTTGCAATCTGAAAATTACCTAACAAACTTGCAGCTGGCCCAAGGCCCCACGGCAACTTGCATTACTTCACAGCTGAATTCCTGCTGGGTAGCCTCAGGCAGAGGCTAGATTAGCACCTCCTTAGAGATCCAGGAGCCAGTGTGCCCGGTGGTCAGAGTGGGACCATCCAGATTGAAGCTCCTCAGATCCATAAAGGATACACTCCGGGAGCAGACTCAGTGAGCACCAAAGCCCCACTGAAGCAAGTCTTGCCCCAGAAGGGTGTTTCCAGCACAGAAGTTCTCCCACTGTAGACACAGCTGATTCTCACAGCCAATTGCCCTGAGGTCAATTCTTCCCAGTGATACCTACAACAATCAAGGCTTAACTACAAGACTGTGTGCACAAAGCCCACAAGAGGGTGCACCAAGGGTGTCCACCTCAGGTAATTGGGGAGGCTGAGCCACTGGGCCCTATAGGACACCTAGCACAGAAAGCCACTCTATCAACACAGGGAAGCAAAAAAAATGCAGAGACAAAGAAACGGGACACAAATGACAGAAATGGAGGAAAGCAAACTACTGGATATAGAGTTCAAAACCACACTTTTAAGGTTTTTCAAGAACTTTCTAGAAACCACCGATAAATTTAGTAAGACCCTCAAAAAGTCTGGTGAGACCGCCGATAAATGTAGTGAGATCCTCAAGAAATCTAATCAGACCCTCGAGGTTATGAAAAAGGACCAACTAGAAATTAAGCATACACTGAGTGAAATAAAGGATATTATGCAGGTTTCCAACAGCACACTAGAGGATTGCAAGAATCAAGTCAAAGATTTTAAATACAAAGAAGCAAAAAACACCCAACCGGAAAAGCAAAATGAAAAAAGAATCCAAAAATACGAAGATAGTGTAAGGAGCCTCTGGGATAGCTTCAAGCATACCAACATCCGAATTATAGGGGTGCCAGAAGAAGATACTGAAAACCTATTTGAAGAAATAATGACAGAAAACTTCCCCCACCTGGTGAAAGAAATAGACTTACAAGTCCAGGAAACGCAGAGAACCCCAAACAAATGGAATCCAAAGAGGACCACACCAAGACACATCATAATTAAAATGCCAAGAGCAAAAGATAAAGAGAGAATCTTAAAAGCAGCAAGAGAAAGAAACTCAGTTACCTACAAGGGAATACCCATACGACTGTCAGCTGATTTCTCAACAGAAACTTTGCAGGCCAGAAGGGAGTGGCAAGAAATATTCAAAGTGATGAATGCCAAGAACCTACAACCAAGATTACTTTATCCAGCAAAGCTATCATTCAGAATTGACGGTCAGATAAAGAGCTTCACAGATAAGAAAAAGCTAGAGGAGTTCATCACCACCAAACCAGGATTATATGAAATGCTGAAAGGTATCCTTTAAGAAGAGGAAGAGGAAGAAAAAGGTAAAGATACAAATTATGAACAACAAATACACATCTATCAACAAGTGAATCTAAAAATCAAGTGAATAGCCGAAACCGGTTTGGCTCAGTGGATAGAGCGTCGGCCTGCGGACTGAGAGGTCCCAGGTTTGATTCCAGTCAAGGGCATGTACCTTGGTTGCGGGCACATCCCCAGTAGGAGATGTGCAGGAGGCAGCTGATCGATGATTCTCTCATCGATGTTTCTAACTCTCTATCTCTCTCCCTTCCTCTCTGTAAAAAATCAATAAAATATATTTAAAAAAAATAAATAAAAATCAAGTGAATAAATAATCTGATGAACAGAAAAAAAATTATTGGGATAGCTGGAAATTTTTGAATATTGACTATAAAATAGGTAATAATATATAAATGTCAAATTCCCTCAATTTTATAATTATAATGTGGTTATGTAGAAGTTTTTTCTTTGGCCCTAGCCAGTTTTGCTCAGTGGATAGAGCATCAGCCTGTGGACTGAAGGCTGATCAGAGGCCCATGCCCGGGTTGCGGGCTCCATCCCCAGTGGGGGGCGTGCAGGAGGCAGCCGATCGATGACTCTTTCATCATTGATGTTTCTATCTCTTTCTCCCTCTCCCTTCCTCTCTGAAATCAATAAAAAAAGTATTTAAAAAAAAGTTTCTTCTTTGGAGGGACATGCTGTAGAAGGTGAATGGTTATGATATATGCACATTATTCTAATGTTTAGCATACAATGTTTGTGTGACATAAATATACATAGAAAAAATATGGCAAAGCATTAACCTATGAATCTACATAAAGGACATAGGAGGGTTCATTGTTCTATACTTGCAACTTGTCTGCATATTTGAAATTTTTCACAATAAAAAGTTAAAAATGAAGGAGAAAAATGAGACATTCTGCATACACACATCCCTTATAAAAATTCACTACAAGGATTTTCTGAGTGTACTACCTGGGTTCTTTCAGCAAGAGGATGGTCACAAGAATGTAATGAGTCTTTGGGCCGAGCTTCTATGGCGTTAGAAGGTCCATCTCCAACTTCCCCTTTCTGTATGCTTTCATCCGGTAAAAGACGTACATTTTCTTTATCACTGTCATCCTTTGACCTTAGTGCTTGTGTTGAAACTTTTGGCATCACCGCTGTTGATCGTGAGCGAACAGCCCTCCCTCTCTGAACAGTCTCCCATCCTTCAGCATCTTTCCGTTCTGTGCAATTAAAGGAAGAAAACAATAAATATTTCTGTAGATAATAAAAAATTTTAAAAACCTATAAAATAAAAATAATTCCAATCTAATTCCCACTTAATATAAGTCATATACAAATATGACACTGTTATACAAGGTGGTGTGTGTGTGTGTGTGTGTGTGTGTGCATACACACATACATATACACGTACACACACGCAGAGTCTCTAATTCCTATAACTACACTGTGTGGTAGGGATTAATCCTACCCCACAAACATTTTCTTTGTTATCCCTAATTTACAAATAACAAAACTGAGGCTTGGATCAGGAATGGCTGGAGGCCAGCCGCAGGGTCCGGAAGTGCGAGTGGCCGTTTGTCAGGTTTGTCAGAGCACAGGGTGCACTATGTGCTCGCCCTCTTCTCAGGGCTGTCCATACAGCAACACTTTTCATCTTCACAACCACCCCTGAGTGCTATCACCCCACCCTGTCAGTAAGGAAACTGAGCCTGAGAGAGGCTCAGTCATCTGCCCAAGGTCACATACTTGGCAAGTCCAGGCAAATGGGTCTGGTGTTCTTGTCCCAACGGCTAAGTGAAAGCTGCCTCCCCAACTCCCAGAATCCAAAGAGTGTGATTGAAGTTTTCTTCTTTTCTAACACATGTAATTGAGGCTACAAATTTTCCTCAAAGCATAGCTTTACCTAATCCCACAAGATTTTAAATGTTCATTTTAATTCAATTCACATTTTCTAAATTTCATTTTGATTTCTTCTGACTCATGGAATATTCAGAAATAGACTCTAAAATTCCAAAAACTTGAGAATTGTATGGTTATCTTTCTGTAACGGGTTTCTAACTTAATTCCACTGTGTTCAAAAGGAACAGAGTAAGTTCAATCCTCTGAAATTTTTTGGTGCTTGTACAGCCATGGCAAAGTAGCCTATATCAAAATTAACCTTCTTCCCTCCAAACACGCCTATAAAAACTAGACAAAATATCTAAATGAACTGTTTAATGCCCCTGGAAATCAAGCAATACAGGCGAGATTTGAGGAACTATATTCCCTGAGAAACGGGAAGGACAACAACATGAGATCCACATCCACCCCAAAATTTTCCCTGAAGACATTTGGAATTCACAGTGCAGGGGAAGTGAGCCCCACAGAAACCAGCAGTCTTGTCTGGCTGAGACAGACACTGGAGTTCAATGAGCCTAAGCAACGTGGACTGCAGAGGGGCTCACTGCAGGAAAGTGAGCCAAAGAGTCTGCATTCCATCTTCCCTTAAGAAGTCTGACAGCTGCTAAGCTTTGCATATGCAGGCCAAGACTCCCAGGCACCCCAGAGAACGCAGCAGCTGGGATGCTAATGAGCTGAGAGATCTGTAGTAACTGCAGTGCTGAGGAAACAAATGCTGGAAAACAGGAATGTAGGGGCCTTGGCAAACGCCCCAGGTTTTCAGTGGATACCCGAGAAAGAATAAAGACAAAACTAAAACATACCAACTGTATTTTATAAAACCTCAAACCAAGCTCTGATGGAATTAAGGTGATCTGTTGGTACTCTTATCTTCTTGCCAAAAGAAAAGTATTTTTAGAAGGAACCTCTATAATTTTTAATATACGTTATTAAACATTTAATTAAATAGTATGTGGTTTGTTGTAAAACACAATCAAGTAACTGAAAATGCCACAAAAATGTTTTTAAAGTAACAAATAGGCAGGTAGTTTAGATATTTTACTTTTTGGACACAGACTTTAAAAAAATAACCATTATTAATAGATTTAAGAAAATATGGATTCATCATATAGAACAGAGAAGACATCTCAATAAAACGTTTCCAGAGTGAAGCATCAAAAAAAGAGTGGGGAAGAATAAGCATTATTTGTTAGGCATTTCAATTATGTCAAGTTCACTAATCAGGCTGTGTATATCTTCACTGATTTTTCTCTACTTTGTATTATCATTGTTGTGACTGTTATGTTAAAATCTTCCAGTATGAGTATATAGTTTGAAATTTCCACCCTCATTTGTCAGTTTTTACTTTATTTCGCCCCCTCTTCCCCTGTGGGTGGTATGCAGGAGGCAGCCAATCAATGTTTCTCCCATGGATGTTTCTATCTCTCTCTTCCTCTCCCTTCCTCTCTCTAAAATCAATAAAAATCTTTTTTTTTTTTTTTAAAGAAAATAGCCCTAGCTGGTTTGGCTCAGTGGACAGAGTGTCAGCCCACGGGCTGAAGGGTCCCTGGTCCGGTTCTACTCAGGGCACGTATCTTGGTTGCAGACTCGATCCCTGGCCCTGGTTGGGTACATGTGGGAGGCAACCAATCAATGTGTCTCTTTCACATCGATGTGTCTTTCTCTTTATCTCTCTCTCCCTCCCTCCCTCCCGCCCTCCATCCCTTCTACTCTCTCTAAAAGCAATGGAAAAATATCCTCGAGTGAGGATTAACAACAACCAAAAAAAAAAAAAAAAAAAGAAAAAAGATGTGTGAGTAAAGATAAACATAGAATATTACTTTAATATCAAAATAATATTCAAATACTAATTAAATGAAATAGTGGCATGTAACTTAAAAGCGTATACTGCGTAGAGAATGGAATGACTATTTTTTTTCTTTAAGTCAAAAGAGTCATAAAGGACCTACATTATAAATGAATTTACAAAGGAATTACAAACCTGAGACTAGAATGATTTCCGTATGCTTTCATACATTTTTAAAGAATATTTCATAGCTGTAAGTAGGGCAGATTAATATGATATAAATGATGCGAAAGATAACTATATACTTCTATTAGCTCCAATTTCAAATAAAACAAATATTCCCATTGATGTCCACTTGTCTACTACATAAAAATGAATGAAAGCCACTCGCCATTTTTGCAGGAAGTCTTCTGCACTGTTGCTGGTGGGCAAGACGGCGCAGGAGCGACATCTGAGGAAGCAGTAGACCCTGAATGATGAGCCTTCACCTTGTCAGCCCAACTAACACCTGCCGAAGCCACACGGGCAGCAGCCACTGTGCCAGGCGAAGCCCTATGGAGAAAACTGCTGCATTAACGAGTCACATAAATATAAACGTTAAATATTAAATATATACTTAGTAGGTTTAAATATTAAATAAATTATATTTGGCCCTAGCCGGGTTGGCTCAGTGAATAGAGTGTTGGCCTGAAGACCAAAGGGTCCTGGGTTCAACTCCAGTCAAGGGCACATGCCCAGGTTGCGGGCTCGATCCCCAGTAGGGGGCATGCAGGAGGCAGCTGATCCATGATTCTCTCTCATCATTGATGTTTCTATCTCTCTCTCTCTCCCTCTCTCTTCCTCTCTCTGAAATCAATAAAAAACAATTAAATGAATAAATGAATGAATCTCCAATTTCTTATCAGAAACCATGGAAACCAGAAGGCAGTGAGAGGACATATTCAAAGTGCTGGGGGAGGGGGAAGGAGGGGGGAGATTTTAAATCAAGAATTATATGCACTGCAAAACTATCCTTCAAAAGCTAAAGGATGCCGAAACCGGTTTGGCTCAGTGGATAGAGCGTCAGCCTGCGGACTGAAAGGTCCCAGGTTCGATTCCGGTCAAGGGCATGTACCTGGGTTGCGGGCACATCCCCAGTAGGAGATGTGCAGGAGGCAGCTGATCGATGTTTCTCTCTCATCGATGTTTCTAACTCTCTATCTCTCTCCCTTCCTCTCTGTAAAAAATCAATAAAATATATTTAAAAAAAAAAAAAAAAAAAAAAAAAGCTAAAGGATAAAGTAAGATTTCTCAGATAAAACTTGAGAAAAACTGTCACTAGCAGACATGTTCAACAAGTCATACTACAGGGAGTCCCCTACAGGCTGAAATGAGAGGACACTACACAATAACTTGAATCCACATGATGAGATAAAGAACATCAGTGAAAGTTACTACACAGGTATACAAAAGACAATGTAGATGTATTTTTTCTTCTGTAACTCTCTTCTTGTCCTGATTTAACAGACAACTTCATAAAACAATGATTATAAAACTGTGTTGGTGAGATTATCATGTACAAAGATATAATTTATATGACAATAACAATGATAATATGTAGATCTATCTGTTTGAAAGAACTGTCAGTTCTTGTTATGAGTCATTTAGCATGGAGTATGTTTATGGGCTTAGATTTTGTGCACCTAATTATTTCTGAATATATTATATTTCCTAAAGTTAAACTGTACTGTCCTGGGTTTTTTGTTTTTTTAAAATATATATTTTATTGATTTTTTTACAGAGAGGAAGGGGGAGGGATAGAGAGTTAGAAACATCCATGAGAGAGAAACATTGATCAGCTGCCTCCAGCACACCCACTACTGGGGATGTGCCCGCAACCAAGGTACATGCCCTTGACCAGAATCAAACCTGGGACCCTTCAGTCCGCAGGCTGATGCTTTATCCACTGAGCCAAACTGGTCAGGGCTGTCCTGGGTTTTTAAAAAACATTTTATGCAAACGATTTCGAACAGATACACAACCATATACATGGGTATTTTTGTCACAGAATATCTGTTTTATAATACTTTAAGGGTGTTAACCACAGAAAATAATTTACAGCAATGAAAGCCTTAGTAGTTTTTTTTTAGTTCATCTCACCCAAAATTTAAGCTTCTTCGGGCATTTGATGTTACACTTATTCTATCTGTCGATGGGCTTGGAAGCACATGCCGTCCCGGAGACATCTTCTTTACTTCCCATGCCAATGACGTTGGTCTGCCGATTCAAGACAGATTACATTAGCAGAGAAAAGAGAGGAAACCTCATGCTTCCTAGAAGTTACCAGTAGGTGGAAACATAATTAGGTCACAACTTCTTCCTGGAGCACTGTTGACCATAAAGTAACTATATTACCAGTAAGCAATCACAGATGATGCATAGTCAGGATTTTCCACCCACTTTAGCATACTTAAGTAGCAACCCTACTTAAGTAAAAAAGGCCAGGAGGTACAAAGACATGAGATATATAGTACATTTGTGTTTTGAAAGCCTCCACACACCCAGCTAAACACATTTTAAAATGTGGTGCAGTGGCTCTGGTTGGGTGGCTCGGTTAGTTGGAGTGTCATCTCATACACAGAAAGCTTATGGGTTAGATCTCTGGTCAGGGCGCGTGTGGAGGCAACCAATCAATGTTTTCCTCTCAGATCGATGTTTCTCTCTAACAAAAACATACCAGTATCTTCTGACGAGGATTAAAAAAAAGAAAAATTGCTTCTTTATAAAAAAGTGTTGCAATGGTACTGATTCAGGCTAGTGTGTCTACTGTCCTGGAGAACTACTAGTAAGTGTGTAGTCCTGGGATCCAGACGGAAATGCAGTGAGGAGGCTAAAGGAATACCCAGGGAAACGTGAAGTCTCCTTTCTCTACCTGAGATCACCCATGTGAGTGGAAGCATAAACACTTTTTTGCTCTTTGCTAGGAAAGCTAACTCCTCCTTCCTCACAGGCCCACAACCAATCAGCTGCACAATCTCCACTAAAAAGGTTTCCTCCAGCAAAGTGTTCTATATCCTATGCCTTCAGTCGCCTCCTAACTCCCCAGAATCTCTGTGCCTCTTACTCTCCATTCAACTAGTGATTTTGATTTTTTTCTCTTGCAATGTAACACGAATTATTAGAAAACAAGAAAATTTAGATAAAAGATTATCCAAATCAAGTCTAAAGCATTTGATAATTAACTGTCCAATCACCTTTCGCAAAGGTTGTAACAAATGATACGTCCACCAGATGATACCTGCCCTTTCCCTGGAAGCTTGCCAACAGCTGATCTCTTCTTTTAGAACTCTCATTGGCCTGTGAAAAAGACAGCACTGCCAGCAAGTCTACAATATGTACTATCTGGCACTTCACACAAAAATGTTTCCTGAGTCCTGGGATAGAGTTTCAGTCTTGGAATGACTTCTTTTTCCTACAGGAATTTCAGTCAAGGTTGTTTAATGTTTTAAAAAATGCTATTTGTGTTTGTTTTTCAAATTTTTGTTTATGATTATCATTACTACTTAGGCTGAACTTTTTAACAATCATTTGAATTTTTTATTTTGAAATTTGCATGTTGGTACCTTTTGCCCATTTTTTTCTACTGAGATTTGTAACATTTTCTAATTGATTTGAAATCATTTCCTACCACTACTATTACTATTATGGCTATAAATCCTTTGTGTTAGATGATGTACCTATTTCTCTTTTAATTTTTTATGTGTAATAACATTTTTTTCCTAATAAATCAAGCCTATCAATATTTTCTTTTGTGGTTTCTTACTTTGTCTTACAGAGTCCTTACCCACAATAAAAATATGTAAATATGTATCTACTAGAGGCCCGGTGCATGAATTTGTGCACGGGTGGGGTCCAGCCAGCCTGCCCCGATCAGGCCGGGCTGGCCGGGGAGAGGGGTCGCAGGTGGTTGCCGGGCTGGCCCCGCCCCTGATCAGGTGGTGGGACTGATCAGGGGTGGGGCTGTCCAGGGCTGGGGCCACAGGTGGTTTGGCCAGCCAGCCCTGCCCCCTGGTCAAACTCCCAGTGGAACTCCCAGTCAAACTCCCAGTTCAGGGGACAATTTGCATATTAGCCTTTTATTATATAGGACTAGAGGCCCAGTGCACGAAATTTGTGCATGGGTAGGGTCCCTAGCAGCTGCCGGCTGCCGGCCGGGGCCTTCTTTCATTCTGCACCGCTCCCTGGTGGTCAGCGTATATCATAGCGAGCGATAGAACTCCCAGTCGAACTCCCGCAGGGATACTTTGCATGTTAGCCTTTTATATATATCGATATTTTCGTCTCTAAATATGTACAATTTCAACTTTTATATTTAAGTCTCAAGTCTAGGTGAAATTAATTTTTGATGCATGATTTGATAAATATAAGCTGAATAATGCCATTTATAGGGAACTTAAGGTTGCTCTCCATATCTGAGAGCTGCCCTGAGAGGCAAAGAGAAGAAATGATGTTAACTGGTTAAGGTAAGAAGACACGCTCCAGGTGTGTGTTTGAACTATGAGATGGCTGTGAAGGTTGGACGTGGCCTCAGAATCTCTCTCAATACAATCCTCTACACAGCCACCACTGGTTGCCTGGAGTTTGCAAGCAAGAAACAAAAATATAATTAGCTCTTCATATGCATTGGTGGTTACATTATAGAAACTCAATGAAGTTCAATTTAAAAAAAGAAAAGAAATATTTGTTGTATATAAACTGTACAAGGTCAAGGACATCCAAGGGAAGGGGGAACTAGAATCAGGGCTCGTGAGGATTAGACCCTGGAAGACACAGGCTTTGAAGCAACACTTTCAAACTCTTCAAGATCGCATGGTTTCTTTCATCCCTCTTCTCTCTGTACATCTACTCCACTTTCCTTGAACCCGCTTCCCTTTGCTTATCTTCACAGGACAATGCAGCCACCAATCCCAAGTCAGCATTATAATCTCCTAACCTGATTCAACCCAGTGAAGAAATGCACCCCTACACACACCAGATCTAATCACATGTTACAAGAAGTAAGGGCAAAATTGCATGGTACAAAGACAACTCAGCCTCACCCACCCAGAACTGTGGGTAAAGCAGGTGCACACACACACACACACACACACACACACTCAAAATTTTTACTGCGAGAAACAAAAATTTTAAAAGGATCAACAAGTCATGGTTTCCCTGAATTTGGTTTCCTGTGGAATCAAACCTTCTGGATCTGTCTCTTGGGATCCCTTGACTCTCTAGGTTCCCCCAAAGGAGGCATTCTCTACTGGCTGGTTCCACTTCCTGAGGCTGAACCAACGTTAAATCCAAGGAAAGAGGTAGCCTGGGCCTATTTTCTTTGGGTAACAGGCATCACTGTAGCTTCATGTGACTTGGCCCAGATCAAAAGGGATCAGGTTTCACTCAATAAAAGCCTTTTATGGCTCAAAATAAAGTGCACAGTTTTATGTCGACAGTGCCCTACATAACCTGGCTCCAGCCCACCTGTCTAGCCCACCTTATGCTCCGCCTCCCCTTGCTCTCCTCACTCCAGCCCTGCTAACCCTACATTCCTGACTCCACTGCGCGCTCCCACCTCCTGGGTATCACGGATCCATCACCTCCCATGGAATGACTCCTCTCTTTGCCAAGATAAGTCCTCTGATATGGTCTCACTGAAACAGGACCTCCTTGGGGAGCCTTCCCGGACTCAACAAACCTGCTGAGGGAGCCCTTTCTTGTGCTCCCACCCGCACTGTGCTTCTCTTTGGTGCCACTTTGCACCCTGCTAAGTGCCTGACACCAACCTTTCCTGTGCATGCACCCACCGCACATTTCACGAGGGCAGGGACTGGGTGTTTTCCACCACTGCAGTCCCAGAGGCTGGCACACCGCATTCAGGTGTGTGTGCTGATTCCAGATGAACATCTGTAAGGTGGCTTTGGTCTCTCGTTACTCCCCTAATTAAAAATCATCCATTTTCCTTACTGTCTACTACATTAAGAACTACTATACCTTTCCCTACCTTTCTTTCCCTTCATACATGCTCTGCACTTCCATGGCTGTCTTAACTTACCCCCTTCATGGGAAAGGCCAACCACTGTTAAAATCCATCATACCCTTTAAACACTTCTGCTACCTCCATGAATTCCTTCCTAGTCTATCCTGTCCTTTTCTGAAAAGCTGGATTAGTTTTTTATAGTCATATGTTCTAATTTACCCTTCCCTTAGACTACAAATTCATCAAAGTAGTGAACGTATCAAACTCCAGCAGTGAAATTTCTGCACTGGATAAACGGGGCTTGCACTAGTAGGTACCAAATAAATATTTGTTACTCAACTGAATGAGAAATGCGGAGGTCAAGTTCATTGTCAATTTCAATGACTGCTTTAGAAAACGCTGGCAGCTACAATTATAAAGGCCAGAGCTCATTACCTGCTCTGAGCATCGGTCTTCTCTAGCTTTTCCTGAAGTTGAATCCAGTCAATCAATGCTTTGAAATCTCTTACATAATTATCCAGCATCATCAGCACCTCCTAATTGAAAAAAACAGCAAACATTAAATTCCATTCTTTGACTAAAAGTTTAAAAAAAAACACACTTCAGAGTGAAGGACTTAAAAATTAATAATTTCTACATTATACTCCTTATTGAGGAAGCTACAAAATATACTGATCTAGATTTTTGGTTGTTGTTTTCATTCTTACTGTTTGACAAGAAATTAGTGAAGCTGAGAATCTAAAAACCAAGAGATGGTATTGATATTCCTCTCAAGACCTCTAGAATGACCATTCTTTTTTAAAAATATATTTTTATTGATTTCAGAGAAAGAGAAAGGGAGAGAGATAAAGAAATATCAATGACGCCTGACCAGTGTGGCTCAGTGGTTGAGCGTCGACCTCTGAACCAGGTGGTCACAGTTGGATTCCCGGTCAGGGCATATGCCCAGGTTTCGGGCTTGATCCCCAGGGTGGGGCATGCAGGAGATAGCCAATCAATGATTCTCTCTCATCATTGATATTTTTCTCTCTCTCTCCCTCTCCCTTCCTCTCTGAAACCAATAAAAAAAATTTTTTTTTTTAAAAAAAGAAACATCAATGATGAAAGAGAATCATCAGTTGCTGCCTCCTGCATGCTCCCCACCAGAGACTGAGTCCGTAACACAGGCATGCGCCCTGACCGGGAATCAAACCGTGACCTCCTGGTTCACCATTCGATGCTCAACTATTGAGCCACACCATCCGAGCCACAGTGCCATTCTTTTAACCCTCGTTATTGTGACGTTAGTAAACAGAAAGTACACAAAACACAAATGTACAGATAAATCGTTTCAAAGCACAGACCCAAGCAACCACCACCCAGGACCTAAGTATAACAATTCCAGTCTCTACAAGTTCCCTGGTATCTCCTCCCTATTACAACTCCATGTCTTTCCAAGAAAACCACTGCTTTAATCTGCAATAGTTCAATTTCGCCTTATTCCAAAATCCATATAAATGAATCCATAGTGTATGTATTACTTTGTGGCTTCTTTTTTACATCTGTTTACTAGGTTCATCCGTATTTCAGTGTACCTGCAATTCATTTATTGTCGATGTCCAAGGTCACAACTGAACAATATTCTTTAAATGGATATTTATTTAGGCAAACAATTGTTGAATTAGATGATTTCAAATTCTGGGTATTACAAATTATACACTGCTACTTATGTAGATGTGCTCTACACTGACTGACGTGTGCCTTTCTGTTGGGTGTAAGCCCAAGAGTGAAACTGCTGAGCCACAGGGCAGGTGTATGCCCCACTTTAGTACATAGCACATGCTGGTTTTCCAAGGAGGCTGCCATCCCACCAGGAGTATACGAGAGTTCCCTTTTCTCCACATCCTTCCAATACTTATTTGTCTTACTGGCAAAGCCATTGTAATAGGTGTGAGGTGGCATCTCATTGTAGTTTTTGTTTTTTAAATACATTTTTATTTATTTTGGAGAGAGAAAGAGAAACATCAATGAGAGAGAAACATGGATCAGCTGCCTCCTGCACACCTCTTACTAGGGATCGAACCTGTAACCCAGGAAGACCAGGAATTGAACCAGTTACCTCTTGGTTCATGGGTTGACCACTGACCCACACTGGCCAGGCTCATTGTAGTTTTGATTTGCATTTCCCTTATAGCTACAATTTTTACTTATATCTATTAGCAACTATATGTCTTCCTTGGGAAAGTATCTATTCAGGTCCTCTGCTAATTTTTTTAAATGTTTTTATTGATCTTTAGAGAGAGAGATAGAGGAATCTCTGTATCTCTGGATGAGAAATATCATTGATCAGCTGCCTTCTGCATGCCCCCTACTGGGGATTGAGCCTGCAACCCGGGCATGTGCCCTGACCCAGAATCGAACCAGTAACTCTTGGTTCATGGGCTGACACTCAATTACTGAGCCACAGGGGCCAGACCCTCTGCTCACCTTTTAACCATTTTTTTTCTCCTTGTTGAGTTGTATGTGTTCTACAACAGCCAGGACATGGAAACAACCCAGGTGGCCTTCAGTGGGTGAATGGACAAAGAAGATGTGCTACATATCTACAAAGAAATACTACTCGGCCATAAAAAAGATGAAATATTCCCAAATGAAGTACGTCCCATGGAAAAGGACAAAAACCATAAGATTTCACTCATTTGTGGGATATACAACAAAAAGCAACCAAAGAACAAACAAAACAAACAAACAAAAAGCCGAACACAGAAACAGCAACAAAGCGACGGCGACCAGAGGAAACGGGGTGGGAGGGTGAAGACAGCAGAGGGTCAGACACGGACGCTGGGTCATGTGCCGGTACAGGTGTGTGCCAGACCGCTGCGCACCATGACATGTCTATGACACTGTTAGCAATATTACTCCAATACGTTTAATTTTTTAAATGATAACTTGTTCTATGAAAACATTTCTTTTCCATAACTAAGTTTTAAACTGACTTTATAGTATCAGTGGTACTCAAAGACCTCAAAATCACTTTTCAAATATAAATGCTTAAAAATTTTGGCTACACTTTGGAAATTAGGCCCAACACTAACAATAAACTACACCTAATTACTCACAAACGAAATACAGCACCAACCTCACTTTAGTCACAAAAGTTATATTCTACTTTAAAAGACCCTTCTGAACAAAGAAGTATTGTTTATCTCCTTTCAAAGATAATCCTTAGTGACATATCACTGGTAATAGTCTTCTACAATCAGGAAAAGGGAAAATTTTTTATTTAGTTGGCTTCCTTTTCTCAATTCTACTAATATAATTAAAATTAGTTCACTGAATTCATTCAACTTAAATCACTTAGAGCAAAGATTAAATTCAGAATAATTTATTCCATAAGTTTTCTGAATCTCACTTTTAAAAGAGGTGGAGGAGGAGGAGGAGGAGGAGAAACAATCTCTACAGGACAAGACTACAGCAGCTATACCTCTGATACTCGTTGGCACAGAGAAAGTACATCTGGTGCTTAAACAACCTATTTTAAGGAATGCTTAGCTCCACTTAATCAGAAGTGATCACAGTGGAACCATGCAGCTGTAATCCGAGTCATGTTTTACGAACAAGGGAACGCAAACAAGACAAGCAGCTGGAGCAGCCTTGCAGTCAATGATGCACATCTTTCCCCCCCAGCCATGAAGGCCATTTTGTCAAGGGGGACGAAAAAGAACAAAAGTGCCTCTGAAAGTAACGTTATAGGCACTCAGATAAGTACATATAGATGTACAGCTACAATTACCAATGACTTTACCAATTGGCTGCAACAGATTTGATTGGTTGGTAATGAATTCTCGTTACTGGCGCGCAGTGCCGGACGGTTGGCGCCATCCCTTTGTCCTGCTGACACCTAACACCAGCGCACAGGCCCTTGGGCCCAGGGCACCGATACAGCCTCCAATTCAGCTCCAGGAGTGAGCAGTGCTGAGCCCAGTGGTGATGAAGGGGTGAAAACACACCTCACGTGAGAAGGCAGTGATAAAGGGAACCTTATTAAAGACAGAGCTTCACGAAGTGAAACCAGTTTAAAGAGCATGATTTTTAAGACCGGCTTTTTTTAAAGCTACTAGTGGAATAGTAGTTCATGGAAATCATCTGAAAGAAAAAGAGCAGATAAACCCTCGCAATCATGTTAATAACATCATTCACAGTTATCCGCACAAGCAATCCAGCCCTCCCGCAGACCCTTGTGGGAACCAGTTGGGAGGATGGCTCCCACCTCACTACCTGCGCCCTCTCCCCACCCACCCTCTAGTCCACTTCACAGGGGAGAAGGGGAAACGCAGTGCTGACGGCGAGCGCACAGTGTTGCTGGAAGGTCAGTTCCCAACAAGTCCTGCAGGAGCGGCTGAGGGCATAACAGGCACATCGCCAAACGAAAAAAATGAGAAATTCAGCCTCTTGATTACAGAGGTGGACCCTAGTCCACAATCCTGGCTGAAACAGAAAACATACTTTTTACTATCATGTTATACTTATGTGAATTATATAGCAGAGCTATTATTAACTGCAAAACACAAAAATCACAAATAGTGACAAATCTTGTCTATACTTCTGCAAATCAAAGGTTGACTCCACCTGTAGAATGAGGGGAAAACCTGGATTATGTATCTCACAAAGATACTAATCAAATGAGATAATGGATAAAAGAATTAAAAAAAAACACAAAACACCTCTAGCACATGTTTTGACCAAACGCTATGTTGTGTATTTTCATCCCCACCTGTACGTCCTGGAGGGGAGAGTAGTCCAGTTGGGTATGAAAATACTGTTAAGCTCCCAGGTTTCATTGCTCAGTATAAGCCTCTGAGCATCTGGGCACAGCACGAAGAATAGAGACCACACCTCTCTCTGCTCTCGCTGTCAAAACCTCCATCGTTACATCTACAACCTGAACAAGTTTCTATTCCTGTTACACCATCACGAAGCGTTGGCAGACGACTGACAGAGCCAGAAATACAAGCCACACTGTCTTTTGGCCAAGTCCAGCCACTCCAATGCAGATCAGAGAACAGGCAGGAGTTTCCTCTGCTCAGCACAGAGACATACTGACAATAGGACAAACTCATTTCCATGAAGAGGTACACTCTTTACAAACAAATTTGACTTCTTCACTCAACCTTCTGTTATTTTTCATCATAAAGCAAACAATCTGCTAATCTGATCTCTAGGGCTGACCTGGAGATTATCTAGGCCCACATACTCACTTTAATAAGAAAATATAACTCAAAATTAAGTCCAATAGTGTTATCTACCACAACATGCTGACTCATCAAACTCTGTGGATGATTTTGCCCCAAAATATTTTTTAAATAGAAGAAATTTTATATGCTGATAGTAACAATATTGTGATAATCAAACCATAAATTTGGATGATTTCAATTACTCTTCATTCTAAACATCTGCTTCTGACGAATCATAATTCTAAGCTAGTCTAAAGCCTGTTTTGGTTGTTTCCAATTTTAGAGGAAAGGCAGCTGCTGTCTCAACGCATAACTTTCCTTTGACCCGACATACATTTCAGAGGTCAGCAGCCAATGCCAGGGTTCTCAACCCTGCTCACTGTAGAAACAGAGAGGCTGCCTTCGTAATATGTGCATAAAGATGTATCACTCTGGACTTTCTCAAATTAATTTTATTCAGTATAAAGTAATACAGTATCGTTTGTATTTACTAAAAAGCCAGGCTTTGTAGTGAATTTTTAGAGACAGCTCATGCTGTGTGTCTGTTTAATATCCTATTACAAACACAAGGTTATCTAAAAATAGAAACATTCCTCACTGAGGACATGCCACCCCCACCCAGGAGGGTTTACGGGTAGCCATCAATCTCACTTTTCCCACCCAGAGTGAGTTAGGAGAGTGATAAGTATCGCAACCAAAAGGGAGAGATGTCTAATTAAAGACAGTAAACGGGAAACCAAAGAATGTGAAAAATCTCACTAGTGCCACCTACAGCATCAAGGGAGAATGAAGAGAAGAGATTTTAAAAATAAGTGTGTGTGTGTGTGTGTGTGTGTGTGTGTGTGTGTGTGTGTGTGAGAGAGAGAGAGAGAGAGAGAGAGAGAGAGAGAGAGAGAGAGTGATTTCTTGCCCAGGACTATATATCGACAGCTTTCTACCAAATCTTGCACACAATATAAAAGTACATAATTAGGTAATGCAAAAATCAACAACCAAAGTACCCTTGAAAAACCAAGAAACACCCAAGCTCTCATAGAAGCAGCGAGGAGAACAGTGGCTGCAGGGGTGGGGGAACTAGGGAGAGGCTGGTCAGAGGGGACAAACTGTCAGTTGTAACATGAGCAAGTTCTGGGGACCTACCGTGCAGCCCTGTGACGACAGTTAATACAGTGAGGGAAACGAGCAAGTCAGGTGGAGCAGAGACTGGAGAATCTGGCTTCAAACGGATTGCAAAGCCTCACACAAAACTTACCTTACATTCCACCACACTCTGATCTGATTCACAAGTTACATAGATTTCATCGACTGCCCGGCGAAGATTGTCAAAAAGAAATGCCCAGTATCTAGCTCTTAGATCAATTTTGCGAGGGTGCCTTGTTTTAGTGGGACTTTTATCAAAGTGTTTATCTCCAGTTGTAGCTGTTATTTTACAATCTCCCACGGTGTTCTGGTGAAGCAAAACAAAACATGAAAAAAATGTTTTGAAAATCCTCCACGGGTTGGATTATTACATAAAGCACATGTTTCAACATAAATACTTAAAAACACGACATCATTCTTCTCAGCTTGTATCACAGCACATTGAAATCACTTAAACAAAGCTTGTAAAGGTTTGTAAAGTTAATTCTTATTTCAGGCATGTCTCATTGGAGGTATTAGGAGGACCTCAACTGTGACTAGATCCTTATTCAAAAAGGAGCACTAAAGAGGCTCCTGATTTATTGGAAGAGTGTATGGCACATTTATATACACTGACAAATAATAAAGAGCAAGGCCAACATTTTGAAACAGCTTGCATATATTCTTTTCATTGAAAAAATAATAACATACACTACACAGTTCTATTCAGCTGCTTAATTTTATTGTAAACCAATTTAAAGTAAAAATTAATATATAAGTGCAAAACAACTGACTAGGAGAAAACATGATGGATTACTATCACCAAGCACATGCAACTGCAACCTTCCAGCCCCAGCAGCACCTGCAGCCACAGGGAGCAGGACTCACAACACGGGTGGCAACACCTGCGGGCCGAACAGCCCCAGAAGCAGTGCAGGTGCCCGCTACCCGAGCTCCCCCGCCCACCAACGCAACCCCATGCCATGGAGACACTGCCCAAGACCCACAAGACCCTAGACTCAGCGGGCACTGCCATCTCAGTGGCAATACTGCAACAGCAGAGACCCGGGCAGCAGCCAGGTACCAGCGACCCCCAGATACACAAACAGCAACAAAGAGGGCAGCTGTGACACCTCTGGCGGACACCTTGGAAGGTAGACAGTGCTGGCTGGCGATCAACTCCAACCAGTCAGAGCAGGTAAGAGAAACCAAAACCTGTCCTATAGCACCACCTACTGGAAAACAAAAAAAGGCCTCTAATTACCAACCTGTTGGATTGCTAGGCAAAAAAAGCTTTACCTAAATTAAGTTGTTCACTACTTCAAACTCACTGGCTGAGGGAAAACCCATCAAGCACCATGAATAATCACAGTAACACAGCATCACACAAAAGAGACAAACCTCCAGAAACCAAACTTAAAGTCATGGAAGATTGTGATCAAAATGATCGAGAATTCTAAATGGCCGGGTGGCTCTGGTGGTTAGAGCCAGACAGGAAAAATTTATCCAGCAAAGTTATGCTTCGGATATAAAGAAGAAATAAAGACTCTCTCCAACAAAAAACTGATGGAGTTCACCACCATGAGACTTGGCTTCTGCCCTGGCCGGTTTGGCTCAGTGGATGGAGCATCGGCCTATGGACTAAAGGGTCTAGGTTCAATTCCGGTCAAGGGCACCTAGCCTGGTTGTAGGCTCTCCATCCCCAGTAGGGGGCGTTCAGGAGGCAGCTGACCAATGATTCTCATCATTGATGTTTCTATCTCCCTCTCCCTCTCCCTTCCTCCCTGAAATCAAAAATATATTAAAAAAAAAAAAAAAAGACTTGGCTTCTACAAGGAGCTCTTCCGACAGAAAGGAAAAGACAAAAGTCTGACAAGGTGATAGGGATTATCAGAATTGAGTGTTAAAAACCTAATTATTGCATAAAGGTTAAAGGGGGAAATCATTAAAAATAACTATTGCTACTTCAATGTGGTAATGAACACATACCATAAAAATAGATAATTTGCAACAACAAATACATGATAGGGGAGTAAGTAAAGGATGAAACTTATATAGGCAAGTAAAGATAAGATGCTATCAGAAGAAAAAGGACTACTTTATCTGAACTCTGGACGCCACAAAACAGAACTCTAGCCCAGCTGGTGTGGCTCAGTGGTGGAGCACCAACCCATGACCAAGAGGTCACCAGTTCGATTTCCAGTCAGGGCACAGCCTGCCTTGTGGGCTCCATCCCCGGTGAGGGCATGCAGGAGGCCAATGGACGTTTCTCATCGATATTTCTCTCTCTCTATCCCTCTCCCTTCCTCGCTCTAAAGAAGGAAATCAATAAAAACAGAAATCTAGATCAGAGACACAAACATAAAAAAGAGAAAATGAAGACAATCATCATAGAAAATCACCAAATTAAAATATCAGTCAGAAACACAAGAGAAAATCAACAATGGAGCTATAGAGCAATCAGAAAACCAAAAATGGCAAGAGTACGGCTTCATATATCAGTATCGCCTTAATGTAAATGAACAACTCACCAATCAAAAGGTACAGAGTAGCTGGACAGATGAAAAAACAAGACCCAACAATACACTGCCTTAAGGAGACTCATCTCAGTTACCAAGACAAACACAGGTTCCAAGGGAAGGTGTGGAAACTAGTGCTCCAAGCAAATGGTAGCCAAAAGAAAGCATATGTAGCCATACTTTATCATACAAAACAATGGACATTATATATACATGTGGGCATCACATAAAGGACACAGTCAAAAAGAAAACGCAACAGTAACGTATATGCACCTCACTTAGAAGTAAACACATAAAATAATTATTAACAGATCTAAAGGTATATATTTACGAAAATAGTAGGAGACTTTAGCACCTCACTTACACAGTAGGGCAAGAAAGAAATATTGGCCTTAAATGACATGAGTCCAGATGTCCTTAAATAGATATAGACAACATATTCCATCCAGAAGCGACAGAATACACATACTTCTCAAGTGCACACGGACAGACCGTATGTTGGGACACAAAGTAAGTCTCCATAAATTTAAGATTGAAATTATATCAAACATCTTTTCTGATCACGATAGTATGAAACTAGAAATTAACTACAAGAAGAAAAATGAAAAATCACAACTATATGGAAATTAAACAACATGAACTGAACAACAAATGGGTCAATGAAGACATCAAAGGAGAAATCAAGAAATACATGGAGACAAATGAAAATAAAAATATGACACCAGCACCTGTGGCAGGGGCAGGGAACTTCCCTCTTCTCTGCCAAGGGCTATCTGGATATTTATAACGTCATTCAAAGGCCACACAAAATTATCACCCTAAAAACTAGCCTGCTGTATTCGGTCAAACATTTAACCAACTCACCCCTAATGCCTTGGTTTCTCTTACCTGAATCATGAAGAAATACAAAATCTGAACAGACCAATCACTAGTAAGAAAGTTGAAACAGTAATCCACAACCTCCCCCAAACCAAAAGTTCAGGACCAGATGGCTTCCCTGGTAAATGCTACCACCCAAAGATTTAATACCTCAATTTCCTCATTTGTAAATGAAGACAGTAATAAAGCCTACATCACAGGGTTATTATGATAGGCAAATAAATTAATGTTTGTAAAGTATTTAGCACAAGCTGTGCACATAGTACTATATAAATGTCTGTTAGCCCTGGCTGGCATTTCTCAGTGGTTAGGATGTTGGCATGCGCACCGGAGGGTCTCGGGTTGGATTCCTGGTCAAAGGCACATACCTGGGTTGCAGGTCCGATTCCCACCCCGGATTGGTTGGAGTGAGTGTGGGAGGCAACCAATTGATGTATCATGTCGATGTTTCTCTCTCTCCCCCTCCTCCTTTCCTCTCACCCTCTCTAAAAAATTAATGGAAAGTAAATTGTATTTTATAACTGAAATAAGAAGTGAGTAAAGAGTTGCATATGCTTTACCTGTTTAGTAGTTTTATGAGTGCCCTGAATTGTCCTCTTTGGTTTTCCACCAGTTTGAAATTTAGATTTTCCTTCAAGGAAAGAATAAACAGATAAATATACAGATCGACAGACAATATAAAATAGAACCAGAGAAATCACTCAGACCTACTAACACACAGCCTCCTTCTATTCACAGTCAACCTGAACCACTGCTGTAACGGAAAACAAATTCCCAAGGTCCCAGGACTATTTTCATGGAACAGCTTCCTCAGAACAGGAGTGAATCAACTCCTTAAAGAGGTCAGAGTTTCTGACAATTTAAAAATAAGGTCAAATGGAAAACTTCTGGAAAAAATTTGTTTCATGAGTGAAAACATGAATAAAAATAAAATTTAAAAAGATCAAGTTACTGATACTTCTCAACTTATATATACAGGTCTGAAAAATACTTATTTGAATTCAAATCGTATTTCAACAATAAAATTAGGAATACATTTTTTACAACATAAAACTCAGCATTTTCTGTTTTGATGAGCTTACCTAATGTATGGCATACAGTTTCATTTTGAAACGGGAGGTTTTTAGTTGTGTGTATTTTTGCAGTCAGACATCTCTCTCTCGCTTGTTCTTGTTTTCTTTTTTATGAATGAGTCTGAGCTACTTCATAACATTGTGGATTTCTATTTCAAGCAGTACTTTAACCTCGATTCCTTTCTTCAAGAAGACTTACGCAAACCACCTACTGCCCTGAGCAGAGAGCTGGCCCGTGCACCGAAGGGTTGCAGGTTCATTCCTGGTCAAGGGCACATACCTGGGCTGCAGGTTTGATCCCCAGCCCAGCTGGGATGCGTGCGGGAGGCAGCCAATCTGTGTGTCCCTCTCACGTTGATGTTTATCTCTCCCTTCCTCCCTTCCTCCCTCCCTCTCCACCTCTCCCCCTCTCCCTCCCTTCCATTCTCTCTAAAAATCAACAGGAAAAATATCCTTGGGGGAAGGTTAACAACAAAAAATATACATACCATCATCATCTTTGCTTTCCAGTGGAACACTCCAAGCTATTAGATTTCTTGCTGTACGACCCTCCTCTGCAACTATCCTCCTGACTTTGTCATGGCTGTTGGAGCGCTGGAATGAAGCCTGTGGACAGAGAAGAGACTATTGATTGAATTACTAGTCAAGATATAAAATATATTTGGCAGTAAATGCATTATTTCTTATGTTTCTCTGAAAGAAAACACACTCTATTCATTTTTCATAATCCCGTTCTTAGAAAAACATAACTAGTAACTTACGTTAGAATAGTTTTGAACATTTTAGTCTAAGTAAGCATCAGGATTTGAAATGCAATAAACATCCAATTTGTTTGGTAATGGCCACCCAAACCTCCCAAGGCGGTTTCCAGGAAGACTGGGCTCCCCTAGAGACTCCACTCCCTTCTCCTCCTGGGTTGGAGTGGTATTGTTTAAGGAGAGATTTAGACCTGCCTGAAAATCTCGAGTTAGAAGAGCAAGTGTAGGGAAGGGAACCTGTCTGTCCAGGCTCTGGGGAGTTTCACCACGCGGACCCCATCCCAGACCCAGAGAGGGCCTGGCCCAACCTGCCAGCCTCAGGGAGAGGGTGGCTTCTTCAGAGCTGGCTGGGTCCTGGGCAGAACAGCAGGGCAAGCTGTTGGCATGGATGGATTTATATCTTTTTAAAATTAAGACAAAAACGAAGCCGGCTTCCACTTGTGTATCTGCACTCGGTCCCACAAATGGTAGGAGTGTGGCTCTCAGGTTGAATACTACATTCACAGGTGTTCACTTCATTACTGTGCTTCACAACAAACGTGTTCCCTAGAGTAACTTGTATGTAACAAATGTGACATCAAAAAAGATAATAAATAAAAAATAGGTTGGTCCATCTGGTGTGGGGTGTAGCTCAATGGTTTGTGCCTCGACCCAGGAACCAGGAGGTCACCGTCCGATTCCCAGTCAGGGCACATGCCTAGGTTGAGGGCTTGACCCCAAAATGGGACATGCAGGAGGCAGCCGATCCATGATTCTCTCTCATCATTGATGTTTCTATCCTTTCTCCCTTCCTTTGGCTGAAATCAATAAAACATTTTTTCAAAAATGGGTGGAAGAAAGAAAGGAAAGAGGGAGGCCAAAAAAAATTAAGGTTAGTGTTTGAGGTAGTTTGATCACTTACCATCATTCTTCAATTCCCTTCTATGCCAAGAAGCGCTCATTTATCAAATAAACCCATGGGGTATGACTCCTAAAATTAAAAAACAATTAATTATACACACACACACACACTAATAGTCATAACATTGTCAAGAAAACATATCTATATATATAAAAGGCTAATATGCAAAGTGTCCCCTCGGGAGTTTGACCGGGAGCCTGGGAGTTCGATTGCTGGCTATGATGTATGCTGTCCACCAGGGGCCGGCCCTAATCTCAAGCCAGGCCTAGGGACCCTACCTGTGCATGAATTTCGTGCACCAGGCCTCTAGTTTATTCATAAAAAGATAAAAATCTCATCCCAGGTTTCTAATTAATCTAACAACAACAAAATTGCTCCTTTATACTGCCTGTTTCAATATAATATAGCATGTTTTAAATACTCCATGTTCTCCAAAAAGTAAAATAAAATGGGACAGTGTTAATTACAGGAGTAACCCATGATAGCCCAACCCAGAGGCTTCCGTGTTTTTTACTCCCATCTATAAACACACACACACACACACACACACACACACACTCTGTACCCTGTTTATACACGTTTAACTAAAGCAAGTTTCATGAAGTAATATGTATCCCTGTTATGTGAGAGGCACTCTGAGATTTCCTTCTCTGCTCTATTTTTTTTAATTATTGCTTTCACTTAGTTGGTTTATGACCCACTAATAAACCCCAACCCCGGATAAGGAGCACTGTGAAACCTTCTTGGAGGCCCTCTCCCTCCAGGGAGCATGCTGTGCCTTTTCCTTCCCTTCCCACCCTCCCCTCCCTCCCATACCCTCAAAAAAATTAAAGTAAAATAAAATAAAATCCTCTTGGAAACTTTCAAAAAGTGAGATTTTGTCATAATATGTTAATTACCAATTCTATAAGACTCTCCATAGAACAGACCCCGCTTGACAGGAAACCTAGTTAATGTGGCCAGACCTTTACTCAGAGAAATCCAGAGCAGAGGAGCAGACAGGGCACAAAGGGAGAGGGAACTTGCTGCAAAGAAGGGCCTAACCCGGTGAGAAGAGCTCATGGACAAAGAGAAGCAAGCAGCAACTGGAACCAAAACTTTTGGAACAAGAGCCGAGATCTTTTATCCTTTGTCACGTGAATTTGCTCCTTTTAAATGCAGCACCTCCAATGAAAACATATGTGCAAACAAAAGTTTATGTGTAAGCATTCACAGCAGTATTATTCATAATAGCCCCAACGTGGAAATCACCCAGTGTCCACAAATGATGGATTTTTAAAAAGGAGTATATTCTTCAATGGGATATTATTCAGCCATAAAAAGGAAGAAAGTGTTTACACATGCTGCAACATGGGTGAACCTTGAAAACATTACACTTAGTGAAAGAAGCCAGTCACAAAGCCCACATATTACATGTATATGGAATGTCCAGACGGGCAGTCCATAGTCAGGAAACAGATCACTGGGTGTCTAGGGTTTCTGCTGAATACACTAAAAAAACACATGTGTTAAAGGGGTGAATCGTGTGACATCCAGCTCAGTGTAGCTGTTGTATTTTTAAAGGGCAGCCCCTCTGCTCACAACTCCCCAGGCCTCTCCGTCTCACTCAGAGTAAAAGGCAAACTCCTCACAGTAGCTGCCACGCCCTCCACTTCCTAGCTCCCCCTAAACTTCCTAGCTCCCCCTAAACTTCCTAGCTCCCCCTAAACTTCCTAGCTCCCCATACCTCTTACACCCCCTCCTCTCCTCCCTGATGCTCATTCCACTCCAGCCACACTGGCCTCTTCATGTTCCCCAACATAGCAGACACACTCCGGGCTCAGGGCAACCCCATCTGGAGCAGTCCATCTTTGGCCTTCCCAAGCACTATCTTAAAAATTACAACCCATTTCTCCTGGTTTCCACCACCTGCAGGTCTTATTCCACTTCTCCTTTAGAACACTTATCACCGTGTATTATTGACTTGGATGATGTAGTGTCCCATCTTTCCCAACAAGAATGCAAGCTCTATGATGTCTCTTGGGTTTCATTATTGCTATAGCCTGGGAATGTGGAACAGATCATGGCACTGAGTGGGCATTAATATGTACTAACGAATGAAACCCATGCTAAAAAATCTGTGCTCCTTTCCTCTCACCTTCTACATATTCAAAGCCTGCCAATTCCTCAAGGCCAGTTCAAAAGTGATCCTCATAAACCCTCCTCTGACATCCCCAGCTGAGAGAGGTCTTCATCTGAATTCCCAGACTTTATCCAAATTCCTTCCATCTAAAAAGCGGCGGATGGCTCAGTGGATAGAGCGTTGGCCTACAGACTGAAGGGTCCCGGGTTCGATTCTGGTCAAGGAAATGTACCTTGACTGCAGGCACATCCCCAGTGGGGGGTGTGCAGGAGGCAGCTGATCGGTGGTTCTCTCTCATCGATGTTTCTAACTCTCTATCCTTCTCCCTTCTTCTCTGTAAAAAATCAATATATTTTTTTAAAAATCGGGGGAAGGCATGATATAGTGAAAAGGCTTTATGGAGGCACCGAGTCCACCAAATCACTGTGACTTTGGGAAGTCATTTATTTAACCTCTTTGAGTTTCAGTATTCTCATCTCTAAAAATGAAGGCCAGGCATTTACCCAATGAACAAAAACATAGTTTCCACAACAAGATCTATATACAAATGTTCAAATCAGCTTCATTCATAATATACCACAACTAAAATCAACCCAAATATCCATCAGGAGAAGAGATCATCAAATTGTGATATATCCATAAATAGAATAGAATGAACTGATACAACGGAAAAGATAAACTTCAGACATTATGTGTGGAAAAAGAAAAAGAAACTGGACACAAAAGCGTACATACTGAATGGTTCCATTTATATCAAGTTTAGAACATTCAAAGCTAATCTCAGGTGAGAAATGTTGAGGAACGGCTGCCTTGGTCGAAGGGGAAGCTTGGACTAAGAAGGTGTACAAGGGGACTTTCTGGGAGATGGAACTGTGGTAGTGGTTCAATTGTATATAAAATTGATGTTATTCATTGAACTGTCCACCTAAAAAGTGAGTGCACTTTGTATGTAAGTTATACCTGAATAAAATGATTTTTTTAAAAAGGGCAGATAGCTGAGGGGTGGAATATGAAGGCTACCCCTGACTTATAAAGTTGCTAGAAGGATTAGATAAGGAACATATATACTGAAATAAGTATGACACAGCGAGAGACTGCATACTGATGTGGGACTGAATCCCAATGTAGCCAGTTTTATAGTTAGTGGTTATATAGCCTCGGACAAGTCACTTAATCTCTCGGAAATGACGTTTTCACTTCTGTTCAGACAATGACATCTGCTTCTCTTAAATGGTCGCGTACTAGAGATCACCACGTTAATGCAGCATCTGACACACAACAGGTGCCCAGATACTCGTTCATATAACATATAAAACCCGCACATACAGATGCTCAATAAGTGTGTTCCTCGCTTCCCCTTCTTCCTGCATGAGAGTTTTCTTAAGAGAAGGAGAGGATCGATATCTGAATGATCTTCTGCTTAAAGTGCCTTACAAATGGCAGGCCCTCAACAAAGATTTTGAAGGAAAGGAAGGGAGCTGGATGGCTTGATGATTACGAGGGATTAATAAACAGGCAGAGCAGAGGATTTTCAGGGCAGCGGACGTCCTCCATGCGGCACGATGATGGTGAAGCCCCAGGACAAACATTTTTAAAGTCTATGTTTAAAACACTGTCTTTTGGGCCACAGTCACCAAAGTGATGTATAAAGGCATGTGCACAGGAACACTGATGAGGCTTCCGTGCATCCTCCAGCGGGTGCCCTGACCTGCACCAGGACGGGCTTAACCATGGAGAGTAAAACCTCGCAGCTCAAGGGAGTGGGAAGGAAGGTGGACTAAGCCAGCGGTTCTCCACCTTCTGGCCCTTTAAATAGTTTCTCATGTTGTGACCCAATCACAAAATCATTTTCGTTGCTACTTCATCACTGTCATGTCGCTGCTGTGATGAATCCTCATGTAAATATCTGATCTGCAGGATGGGCTTAGGAGCCCTGTGAAAGGGCCGTTCGGCCCCCAAAGGGGTGGCGACCCACAGGTTGAGAACCGCCGGTAAGCCTTTGCTGAGGGCAGTTCCACGCGCTCTGCAGACTGCTCGGTTACTCGCTGTCCACACACGTATGAGACGGAAAGCATGCGCCCCACTTCACAGACGAAGAAGCCGAGCCCCGGAGAAGTGCACGATCGGCCGGGATTCAAACCACCACCCGTCCGTCCGCCGTCACAGCTCATCCGATCGCACTTCCTCCCACACAGACAACCTGTCAAGCCCTTACCAACGGGCTCTTTGATGGAGGAAAACACTCGCTCCTCACGGGGTGTTTGCTACTCAGACCGGCTCACGCTGCGGCGTCAGAGAACAAGCGCCCAGCACGTTTGTACGGAAAGTCACAACCAACAGGAAAAGAACACGAGCAGAGCCGAACACAAACCAGAATACAAGCCGGGGCTGCCCGCCCGCCCGCCCGCCGACCTGAGGCCGAAAGCTTCGCCGGACCCACCACGTGCCCGCAGGTGCCCGGACGGAGGCGCCGCTTCCGGCCTCAGTTTCCCCTTCTGCACCGAGCACAGCCCCCCATCCCTCCGCCGATGAGCATGAAACGGTGCTGAAACCAACACTGTGACGGCACCGAGCAGCACACCCAGCATTACAGCCCGTCAGCCGCCCTCCGAGCGGCTCTGTCCACGGACAATAACCCGCACCCCCAGCGGGAGGCGGCCGCGGAGGCCGTGGCAGCAGGTGCGGCCCGACCCGGCGTCGCCCGCTGTCTCCCCCCCGCGCGCGGACACGCCCGCGCGGCGCCGGGCAGGAGCGCTGACACCCGGCGCAGCCCTGGGGTCTCTCGCCCTCGGGGCCTCCGTCCGGCCCGGCCGCCCCGCTGAGCGCAGGGAACGCGCCGAGGACCCGCCGACGAGGGGCCGGCGGCGCCCATCACTTGTCAGCGAAGAGCCGGCGGGGAGGCCGCTTCCGGAGCCCCGGGCGGGGAGGACGCCCCGGGAGCGAGGCCCTCCGCCCTCCCGTCCGGCCGCCCCGCCCCCCTGGCGCCAGGCCCCTCGGGACCCTCCCCCGGCCGCCGGCTCCCCTCCCCCCGCCGCGCCCCCGGCCTCGCCACCCGCACGCCCGGCTGAGGGGAGGGGTGAGAGGCCGTACCCCGCCGCCGCTGCGTCCCCGGGGGCCCCGCGAGGCGTTTCGCCGGCGGCGTCCCCGCCCAGGCCCGCCCGGTCCGAGAGGCGGGCGCCCCTCGCGGACACTCACCGCGGCCGCCCAGCGCGCGGGAGGCGCCTAGCGAGCGTCCCGCCGGGAAGGGGGCGGGGCCGCGGGGCGTCACGTGACCCGCGCTGGCCCGGCGGCGCGCGTGCGCAGTCCGCTCTCCTGCTGGGGGCGGGGGCGGTGAAGGCGGGGGCCGCCGCGGAGAGGGGCTGCCTGCCCCTCGGGGCTGCGCTCGCACTGCCGCCTCTGACCACACAGCCCGCGCCTTGGTGATCGGTCCCTTCCCACGCCCGGTCCCGTCCCCACAGCGAGCCCCGCGGAGGGAGGACCTGCCAGCGCGCTTCCCGGGAGGTCTGGTCGGCCCCTGGCCGAAGCCCAGCTCGCCCGGCTGAGTGGACACCCGACAGGACACCGATTAGAGCTCAGCTGCCCTGGAGTCAGTTCTGAGTGAAGTGGGGCCGAGACTCATGCCGACATTGTTCCCTCCGTCCCGCTGGGAGCGGACTCTCCACGCTCCCCCTCCCTCGTCGCCCACAACAGGTGGGAGCCATGGGATCTGATGGAGTCGATCTCACAGGTAGACGGTCAGCGAGTGAAGACTCAAACGAAGGCCGTCACCATCTCTATGGCAACCGGAGTCCCCACTCCAGCGTGAGGTGACCTTATGGCGGAGACGGCCCAGCTCCAGCCGGAACAGCTGTCGTCTGTGTTGGGACGGAGACCCGCCCCGCCCCTGATGAGTCCATTTCTATAAAGTGGGTCTGGACGGGTCAGGAGTCACCCGCATTGGTCCGTGGAGATGCAAGTGAGGATGTAGCTGCGATTGGATGGGGGAAGTATTAATCCTCTTAGTCCAATGTGACCCAAGCACCAAGACGGCACCGGTTCGATTCCCGGTCGGGGCACATCCCCAGGTTGCGGACTCGACCCCCGTCAGGGGCGTGGAGGGGGCAGCCAATCCATGTTCCTCTCTCTGATGTTTCTCTCTCTCTGCCTCTCCCTTCCTCTCTCTCTAAGGTCATATATATTTTAAAGATTTTAGCCTCTTCTATGGGTCAGACACCTTACAGAGAATATTTACTATACTCCTCACACAAAATCAGATTTTTTATTCCGTATTTTTACATCGTTTTAAGTAAATTAAGTCACCTATTCCAAGTTATATACCGGTGAGCTCCTGAACCTGAAGATCCAAACTGGATGTGCCTGGGTTCTTTCCGGGCACCTTACTCCCCCGCAGGGCAGAGGGCAGCGGACCAACAGCTGTAACTGCTGTGTGATGCCGCCTACATAAAGGTCAGAACAGGCAGGACCTATACGCGCTGGTAGAGGGTTTCCTTCCTTCCGCTAAGCTGCCGGCTATTCCTCCCGTGCGAGCATCTTTTGCTTTTCAACCTGCAGGGATGTGAAGCTGACGATTACCGAACACTTTACCATACCTGTCAGCTCCTTGTCTAAAGCCCCTGTATTATTTAACTGAATCCCCACGCTCTCTAAGGCAGTCTTATTCCTACGCCCATTTAAAAAAAATATATTTTATTGATTTTTTTACAGAGAAGAAGGGAGAGGGAGAGAGAGTTAGAAACATCGATGAGAGAGAAACGTCGATCAGCTGCCTCCTGCACACCCCCTACTGGGGATGTGCCCGCAACCAAGGTACATGTCCTTGACCGGAATCGAACCCGGGACCCTCCAGTCCGCAGGCCGCGCTCTATCCACTGAGCAACACCGATCAGGGCCCTGCGCCCATTTTATAAGTAAGCAAACAGGTTTCCGAGGCGCAGTAAGTTGGCCAAAATAAAGAAGTGCAAGCCACAAAAGTGAGCGTCGGATGCACATGCATCTGCGTGTGTGCATCCAGCGCTGGTGAGATAAGTCAGTGGAGATGCATGGAGACTGGAATGGACACGGCGGTCGGCTCTCCAGCTACCGCCCTTTCTCCACCAAAATGTCCCGCCTTTTCACTTCGGGAAACCGGGGCGGACGCTCGGCGTGGCCGGGAGTTTCTGGCCCGAATCCGCGGCTGTTCAGAAGGTTCTCCCCTCTATCGGCCCCGCCCCCTCGCCCCGGCT
Source organism: Myotis nattereri (assembly GCF_964212035.1). Classification (NCBI taxonomy): domain Eukaryota; kingdom Metazoa; phylum Chordata; class Mammalia; order Chiroptera; family Vespertilionidae; genus Myotis; species Myotis nattereri. Next base: position 64,607 of record NC_138097.1, on the reverse strand, counting down.
CGCCCCGGCGCCGTGCGGACCAATCAGCGGCGCGGACGGGCGCCCCGCCCCTCCGCCGGGTTATATAAGCTTGGCCGGAGCGCCGCACTGCGCAGCCGCGGGCTCTGCTGAGCTCGCGCGACTGGCGGCCGGCGCCCCGCCCACCGCGCTGCGTGCCCCACGTACGCGCCGCCGCAGACGCGCCCCCTCCCGCCTCCCGCCTCCCGCCTCCGCCTCTCGGTGTCCGCGGCGGCCGGCGCGATGCGGCTGGGCCCGAGGCCCGCGGCGCTGGGGCTGCTGCTGCTGCTGTGCGCTCCGGCGGCCGGCGCTGGCGACGCGCAGGGCGAGCACCGCACCGACTACGACCGCGAGGCGCTGCTGGGCGGCCAGGTGAGTGGGCCGGACCGGGCCGGGGCCAGGAGAGTCAGTCCCGGGCGGACGCTGGGCGGGACGCCGCTCACAAGGAACCCGGGGCCCGATCCCTTCTGCCCGCCCCCCCGCCCCCCGAACGAGGCAGGGTCCCCGGGGCGTGTGGGGGCCGGGGCCTTGCAGAGCGGGTGTGAATGACCCCAAACCCCCGCCTGCGAGGCTCTGCTGGCCGTACTTCCTCCCCCATTTTGGTCGCTGATAGTAACGCTTAACCCCCCCGTGTATCGCTTACCTTCCAAAGGAAGAAGTCGACGAATATGTTAAACTCGCCCCCGAAGAGCAACAAAAAAGACTGAAGTCGATCATAAAGAAAATTGACTTGGACTCGGATGGCTTTCTCACCGAAAGTAAGGACGTCCTGCCCGGCCGGCTAACAATGGACACAGGAACACACTTAAGACGGGGTGGCTGCTGAGGGCCCTGGCCAATGCTCCCGCAAAGTAGAGGTGCTTTGAGGGTGTAAGGGACCTACTGAGTAGGCCTGATACCGGGAGATCTTTACCTTTTGCTTATTTTTTATATTAAAGTTATTGGGATGACATTGGTTAATAAGATCACACAGGTTTCAGGGGTACAGTTCTATGATATTGCATTGTGTCCCCATCACCCAAAGTGAAATCTTCAGTCGCCATATATTGGGCCCCTTTTGCTACCCCCCACCCCCTTCCCTCTGGTATACCTGGAAGTCTTTAGATACAGGATACTAAGCAAAACTCATGCTCTCTCCCATCCTATATAATAAAGAGCTAATATGCAAATGGTCTCACGCCATCACGCCATAACGGCTCAGACACCCAACACTGGGGAGAGAGCAGTGGGGACCAGCCAGGGGGACCCACGGTCCGGGCACCAGCGCCTGCGGCCTGGGCAAAGCCACCCGTCATGGTCCGCTGCCTGCGGACAGCCAGAGGGAGGGAAGCCCAGGTCCCGGGTGCCTACCACCATTCAGAGGAGGGAATCCTGGGTCCCGGTGCGGGTCGAGGCAGAGGCAGGGGCGATCAGGCAGGCAGGCAGAAGTGGGTTAGGGGCGATCAGACAGGCAGGCGAGCAGTTAGGAGTTGGAGGTCCCTGATTGCAAGAGGCACTTAGACATCCCCTGAGGGGTCCCAGATTGGAGAGGGTGCAGGCCAGGCTGAGGACCCCCCCGCATGAATTTCATATACCAGGCCTCTAGTAATATATAAACACCATTGGCCCTACGTGTATTCGCTAAATCACACCTTGAGCAAACACCTATTCTTCATCGGACTTTTATCGGTGTCAACAGTGCAATTTACTTTAGAGAAATATGCCAAAACCCAATTTAATATTTTAAGTATTGTTTTAGAATTATAAGAATTTGCTTCTTTTAACAAGCAACTAGAAAAAGACCTGTTGCATATGAATTATGTGTATGACAAATCATTACAGCTAATAGAGGCCCTAGAATCATCTTGTCCTCTTTCTTTGTAGAGATGAAGAAACTGCAGCTCAGAGGGGTTAATTAAATGCCTTTTTCAAATGAGTGGTAAAGCCACGGCTGAAATCCAAATCTGATCTTCAGTTTTTAATATCTTGCACTTAAAACATATCTGAGTGCTCTTAGGTCGATTCTGTAGTCTGAAACGAAATGCACAGATTATTAAAAGACTATCTTAATATTAAATAGAAGCTAGTTTGCTATAACCTGTTTCAATGCAGCTCAGCATCTAAGGAATGAAATTGCTGGAGAGAATATTACAAACAGATCAGTTTAAGATTTGTTGTCAATAAAGTGTCTACATTGGTGCCTTCGGGAGTATTGAGGCTTTGGTTCTTTCTACTTAAAACAAAGAACAAGAGAAGCTTGCACTGTGATATCTAATAAGAACGGGTTCATCTTTGGTTAGGAAGCGCACGGAACAAGTTGATCTGGAAGATTTTAATGTACCTGTTTGTAAGGGCCTGCATGTGGTCACGTATTTAGTAGTAAACATTTCAAAAATTTAAAGTTAAAAGGAACTTATTCCAGATGTTCATTATACAGAGAAGAACACAAGCACTGGAGAAGGTAGACATCCCCTTAGGGAAAGCTGAAGTGAGCCAACGTTTCTGGTCACTGCCGTTCTGCTTTCTGTTGTGGGTGATGAGCTCCAGATAAACTTAGAAAAACCCCTCATTCGTGAGGACCCTTCAGAAAAGTGCTAACATGCACTTTGTTTCAGGGGAGACAAAAAGAACGTCTTATATTCACCTGACCGCCCCTGAATCTAGAAAAATCCCATTCTTTAAACCAAATGGTATACTCCTGCTATCTTTGCAAATAGTTGTTTTCTCCTCCGCTTTTTCTATCATGCGGTATGAATTTCTATTTCTATTAATAGATTTTTAATAATTGATCTGAAAGTAGATATTTGAGATTTAGAAACTTTTCAGGTGTCTAGTTAAGACAGACAGCTGTTGCAAGAAGCGCCTAAATCATAATTGCTACCCATACTTGTGTCAGTCTCCTCCAGATGTTCTGTGTCATGGTTAGAGGGAGTATACTGTAAGAATGTTTCTCGACTTCAGTCACTTGAAGACCATTTCACAATCGAGGCCATACCTACTTACCGTCTATTGTTAGTATAGTGTTGATTCAACTCAATGTTAGATTTATTCTAAAGGAAAATTTTATATTACTTTTGTAAATGGAAACCATTTTTTTCTAATACTAATTAAAGTGAATTGTTTCAAAGATTTGTGCTTCATGATAGAATTATGATCGCAAAAGTTACTTGCAGTTTTAGGGGTAATTTTTTTTTAAGTCACGTGCCATTTTGTCTGATTGGTAATTCACTCACTAAGTACTTATGGCGTCAGGGGCTTCCTAGGTATTTGGAGGACCTCAGTGAACAAATCATGCACAAACGCTGTTCTGGAGGAGCTTACCTCTCCTCAGGTCACATTTGTAATGTCTGAGCCTCCAAACGGCCTCCCCACCTCCCCTCGTATTTCCATGAGCACTGCTAAGTCTGCTCTCAGTCAGTATTGGCAAACACTGCAGTTTTGTGTGTGTTTTTCTTTTAGCGATGGTCTAGAAATCCTCTAAGTATGAGAATTACTGTTAACGTCTATTGTGTTCTGGGGAATTCCCGTAGGTGAACTCAGTTCATGGATTCAGATGTCGTTTAAACATTATGCTATGCAAGAAGCAAAACAACAGTTCGTTGAGTATGATAAAAACAGTGATGGCCGTGTGTCGTGGGACGAATACAACATTCAGATGTACGACCGCGTGATTGACTTCGACGAGAACACAGCTCTGGATGATGCAGAAGAGGAGTCCTTTAGGCAGGTGAGAGCATGTGCACAGACTGCCTTTTGAATGAGAGAGTGGAAGGGAGGGGGAGACACAGAGAGAGAGAAGCATTGACGTGAGAGAGAGACATCGATTGGTTGTCTCCTGCAGCTGCTCCTTTTTAAGACGGGGTCGTACTCCAGTGCAGGTGTATACTGTATTTTGTTTATCCATTCATCTGTAAATGGACACTTGGGTTTGCTTTAACTTTTTGGCTCTTATTAATAACTAGAGGCCCGGTGGACGAAATGCGTGCATGGGTGGGGTCCCTAGGACTGGCCTGCGATCAGGGCCTATGGGGGTCGTCTCATCCAGTCCTGGACAGGGCCTGCTGGGCAGGGGGAGGGACCGCGGGAGGTTTGCTGGCCGTGGGAGGTTGGCTGTGTGAGCACACTGACCACCAGGGGGTAGCTCCTGTGTTGAGCATCTGCCCCCTGGTGGTCAGTGTGCGTCATAGTGACTGGTTGACCAGTCGTTTGGTCCTTAGGTTGTAATGGTCACTTAGGCCTTTATATAGATAGATGTGGCTATGAACATGGGTGTGCAAATATCTGTTTGAGACCCTACTTTAAGTTTTTGGAGGAAATGTGTCCAGAAGTGTAGTTGGAATTGCTGGATCATATGGTGATGCTATTTTAATTTTTTGAGGAGCTGCAATACTGTCTTCCATAGTGGCTCCACCCTTTAAAGTAACTCATTTTTGAAGATTCTGTATGACTGTAGTTCTGTTGCCTCTCATGGTTTAATTTGTTTAAATATATGCTGCTTAAGCAGAGCTGAGGAAGACAGTATTTAGGAAACATTTATTTAGTAAATAGAACTTTTCAAGACAACTGTTTTCTTCAAAAATTGCTATTTTAAATACTTTTGTATTTCAAATTAGTTTTACAATCTTTTTCTTAAAATGATAGTTTTTCTTATGTGGAAAAATACAAAGCCAAGCACCTGGTTGCAAACCATTATGTCCCAAAATATTGTTAGTCAAGGGTATTTGGCAAACAGTTGAGCCACTTCAAATTCTTTAACTTACCCATTATCAGTACCTACCTTTTAGTTATTGGCCGTATGTCATCGTTGTCTGTGTTGTTTGTTTTAGAATTGTATGGGCTGCTTGAGCTCTAGAGGCCATCCGAGCTCAGAGTTGGTCGTTGCTCTGCTAGTAACTGTGCATGTGCTGGGCATTTGCCCCCAGAGTAGAGGTAAAGGGCTGCCCGTCTGCCTGGCTTTCCATCCAGCTGCCCCACTAACAGTTCTTCAGCTTTGGGTCAGTTATGTAACCACCTTACGCTTTAGTTTCTTTATATCTGATAATGGGATGATAATAGTAAGAGAAATAGTAGCAGTTCTGTATTAAATTATAAGAATATTGTTGAAGAAAGCACATGCAGATCACACTCATTTAATATTTATATATAACTAGAGGCCTGGTACAAGAATTCATGGAATAGTGGTGTCCCTCGGTCCCTGTGGAATTAGGCCGAAACTGGCTCTCTGACATCCCCAGAGGGTTACCGGATTGTGAGAGGGCACACGCCAGGCCAAGGGATCCCACCAGTGCACAATCGGGTCCAGGGAGGGACCGTGGGAGGGCTCCAGGGCGTGTCCGTCCCACCTTGCTTAGTCCGGATCAGCAAGACCCCAGCAGCAAGGTAACCTAACAGTTGGAGCGTCTGCCCCCTGGTGGTCAGTGCACGTCATAGCAACTGGTCGACCAGTCTACTGTCTGCCCTTGTGGCCAGTGCAGGTCATAGCGAGTGGTTGAGTGACCTTAGTTAGCATATCATTAGCATATTATGCTTTGATTGGTTGAACGGACAACTGGACACAGCATATTAGGCTTTTATTATATAGGATCAGCTTTTTAAAATATTTGAGGCATTTGCTACCTATATCAGCCTTAGGTTAGTTAGAATTTACTTAATTCACAGAGGAAAAATGTATCTTTTGTTTTTCTTTTTTCCTCCTTATTTGGGTGTTCGTTCAGTCTCCAGCAGACTGGAGAGTATGAATCAGTCTTTTCACTGCTTAGTGCCTGAGAGAAAACAAAAGGGTGATAAAGTGAGGTTGGCGGTTTGTCTGTCTACTAGGTATCCTCTTTGACCTCCTTTATATTAACTTATCCTAAAAAGAATCATTCAGGGCCCTAGCCAGTTTGGCCTAGTGCAGGGGTGGGCAAACTTTTTGACTCGAGGGCCACAATGGGTTCTTAAACTGGACCGGAGGGCTGGAACAAAAGCATGGATGGAGTGTTTGTGTGAACTAATACATGTTAACACTGCTGCTGGTGAAGGAGCGGAGGGGAGAGCAAGAGAACCCTCCGCTCTTTCGGCTCCGCGGGCCGGATAGAACAGCCGAACAGGCCGGATCCGGCCCATGGACCGTAGTTTGCCCACGGCTGGCCTAGTGGATAGAGTGTCGGCTTGTGGACTAAAATGGCCCAGGTTCTATTCTGGTCAAGGGCACATGCCCAGGTTGCGGGCTCGATACCCAGTTGGGGGCGTGCAGGAGGCAGCCAGTCAATGATTGTCTCTCATCATTGATGCTTCTCTCTTTCCCTTTCTCTCTGAAATCAATAAAAATATATTTTTTTTAAAAAAGCATCATTCAAGTTCTGACACTTCACTAAAACCAAACCATTGTGTGATATGACTTATTTACCAGGGAACAACAGAGAAGTTAAATACAGTATTTTAAAATATGATAATTATAATTAGGTTCTAATGCTATTCTTTTTTTCCCTTTGGCACCCAAAAGGTTTAATTACTATCTAATCACAATATAAGAGGTGCGTTTGTTTGTTTTTTAAAAAATTCAATATTTTTGAGAGGGGGTGATCAGTAAATGTGACGTTGAGAAGAAAGTCTTCACCCATTAACATAAACTGCAGTGAGCAGTTTGTCATTGGAAAGATGTCTGGTTCTAATGCAGACTTCCTCACCCACATACTCAGTAATGTTGATTATAAGTCTCTATCTTTTAAGAATGAATTAGCCTGGCTGGTGTGGCTCAGTGTTGAGTGTCGACCCATGAACCAAGGGGTCACTTGTTCAATCCCTGGTTAGGGCACCCGGCTTGTGGGCTCGATCCCCAATATTGGGCATGCAAGAGGCAGCAGGTTGATGTTTCTCTCATCGATGTTCCTTTCCTACCTCTCTTTCAAAAAATCAGTTACACAGAAAAACAGTTTTTTAAGAGTGAATTCGATGGAGCATAAATGAACACTTCTCAATGGGGTCCTATTGGGTAGGTATTCTTTGATAACCCAGGAATATGTGTCTATTCTACTTTATTAGAATTTGATATAATTTCCTCAAAGTAGAATAGACCTCTAAAAGTGAATGTGGTATATAAAGATGAAAGAGTTGCATTATTTTTCAAAATTTAAAAATCAGTGGTGAAGAATGAGTCTTTCCTAAAGCTACAGCCTAAACATTATACCATAAATAAATCATCAAAAGTAATGGGCTCCCAGTGATCCCACTTCTGGGAATAGATCCCAAGAAACCCGAAACACCAATCAGAAAGAATGCATGCGCCCCTCTGTTCATAGCAGCACAACGTACAATAGCTAAGATCTGGAAACAGCCCAAGTGCCCATCAGCAGATGAGTGGGTGAAAAAGCTGTGGCACATTTATACCATGGAATACGATGCAGCAGTGAAAAAAAGAATCTCTTACCCCTGAGAAAATGTGGAGGGACCTGGAGAGTATTATGGCTAAGTGAAATAAAACAGTGAGAGAAGACCAGTATCACATGATCTCACTCATGTAGAATCTAATGAACAAAATAAACTGATGAACAAAATAGATCCAGAGACATAGAAGCATGGAACAGACTGACAAATTTCAGAGGCAAGGTGTGGGAGAGATTGACTGGGGAACGTATATGCATATATGCGTGGCCTGTGGACACAGACAATAGTGTAGTGCAGGCCTGGGAGGGCCGGTTTGGGTGGAGGGGTTGGTTGGGGAAAAAGGGGGGCATCTGGAATACTTTTAACAGTTAAGATTTTTTTTTAAGTAATGGGCTGTCTAAAATAATGTTTTCTATACGGTAGTCTATTAAAAACAATTGACTACCTGAATTTATGTTATTTTTAATATGGAAAGTAGAGATAACCGTGAATAATGACCCTCTCGGGCTATGAAATGCCTGAAAGGGCCGTTCTGTATGGGATGATGAACAAGGGCAATCAGCATCTTGAAGCAAGATAACTAACATCTGGGGACCTGCCTGGGAAAGGTTCAGCTCTAACTTTTAAAGCCAGCTGCTGAGTGTGCGTGCATCAGCAGTATTTCCTTATGTTCGATATGCTCTTACACAGGGCAAATCAGAATGTTAGGACCTGGACTCTGGTATCACTAAATATGCATGTCTTCATGTAAAATCGTTAGCAGACCCAAACATGGCAGTTCTGTTCTTCACAAGGTTCTGTTACCACATAAAAATGACTATTGTTTTCACTACTGTATGTGCTGTTTTCTATCGTCCAGTAGAATACAAGGTTTTTGCACAGAAGAAAGAGTGTTGAGTTTGGGAAACTAAGAGTCTTTTGTATCATCTTTAGAAATTGGCCACTTAGGAAAAAGTCCTTCTGTGTTTTGGCTTCTTGAATGTGAGTTGCACTTACATTGTGTTCTTCAAATGACCATGAATGACTTTTTGGTTGTTTTTTTAAGAAATCTCAGTCTGTTAAAAGAAATCCTTTCTTTATAAGCGAATTTGGCCAAATTCAGCTCCCTCTGGCGAAACGTGGACCTTGCTGTTCCAACTGGAAGGGCTCTTCCGTCAGGAAAGCTGAGCACTCAGTACTCAGAAATGTGGTTTATTCCAGAAGAACTTGATTGACTCAGCAAAGTACACCAAGTTCTTGTTTGTCTATTTTTGCCTGTTAAACCTGAATATAAAGTGTAAAATGTTCGGTTTAGTTATTAAAAGTATGAAAGATGCAGATAAAAGCAGCTATTTGGAAACTTTTTTTCTTTTCTGTCAGATTTGGATGTGTGTAACTAACTGTCCAGTGGAATCTGAATGTTGAAAGGTGAATTCTTTGGGGGAATAAGTGAGCTCTCCTCTGTGAATCAGTTATTGTAGAAGCAGCGTTGTTGCCGCGAATCAGTGCTACCTACCTTAGCAGTGAGAGACATGAATTAAAAGCTTCTAAAATATTAGAAATTGCGACTTTTTAAATGTGAAGTTTAATAATACAATCAGCTTATAAAAAGAAAAGTGTTTGCCCCAGCCGGTTTGGCTCAGTGGATGGAGCGTCAGCCTGCAGCCTGAAGGGTCCTGATTTCTGTTCCGCTCAAGGGCACAGGCCCGGGTTGTGGGCTCAGTCCCCAGTGGGGGGCGTGCAGGAGGCAGCCAATCGGTGATTCTTTTTCATCACGGATGTTTCTGTCTCTCCCTCTCCTTTCCTCTCTGAAATCAATAAAAATATTTTTTTTAAAGAAGGGAAAGTATTCTCATAAGAAGACTATTTCTGAAACCTGCGAATATATTTTTGAAAGTGATTTTGAAGACCAGAAACAGTTTCCAGTTGGCATAGTAATCCCACTGGTGTGTCTCTGTGGTTGAGCATAGACCAGGGGTGGGCAAACTTTTTGACTCCAGGGCCACAGTGGGTTCTGAAACTGGACCGGAGGGCCGGAACCAAAGCATGGATGGAGTGTTTGTGTGAACTAATATAAATTCAAAGTAAACATCATTACATAAAAGGGTACGGTCTTTTTTTTTTTTTTTTTTTTTTTTTTTTTTTTAGTTTTATTCATTTCAAAACGGACCGGATCCGGCCTGCGGGCCGTAGTTTGCCCACAGCTGGCATAGACCCATGAGCCAGGAGGTCACGATTCAGTTCCAGGTCAGGCACATGCCCGGTTGCCAGCTAGATCCCCAGTAGGGGGCATGCAGGAGGCAGCCAATCAATAAATCTCTCATTTTTATTATTTCTCCCCTTATCCCTTCCTATTCTCTGAAATGAATAAAAATATTTTTAAAAACACAGTCTAAATTTATTGGTTTTGGGGGATTCAAAAGAAATTGAGATCAATTGTTAAAGAAAAGAATGTGTACTACTGTAGAAAGACCAGAATGGATCCAAGTTCAAATATTTTAGCTGTATTTCTGACATCCCTTTCAGCACATCACTTAATCTCAAGTTTTTCAATAATAGTAATTTGTCACATTTAGTAAATGTTTATTACTTAAGGTTTACTAATTGCTGAATGGGATTCATATTCCAGTTGCTTAATAGAACGACACCCAAACAACTGAGCCGCACTGGCCAGGGCCGTCTTGTTGACTTTTGCTTTTGTTGCTTTTGCTTTTGGTGTTGGATTGTCCCCATTTTATAGTTGAGGAAACCGGGGAGTGAAGCAGTTTGCCTAAAGGAACACGGCTAGTAAGTGGTATTGCTGGGGTTCTGCTCCGAGTTTCTGGCTCTAGAGCAGTGGTTCTCAACCTTCCTGACGCCGCGACCCTTTCATACAGCTCCTCATGTTGTGGTGACCCCCAACCATAACATTATTTTTTTTGCTACTTCATCACTGTAATGTTGCTACTGTTATGAATCGTCACGTAAATATCTGATATGCAGGATGCATTTAGATGACCCCTGTGAAAGGGTCGTTTGACCCCCCCCCCCCAAGGGGTCGCGACCCACAGGTTGAGAACCGCTGCTAGAGCCTGTCACTGCCTGTAATGAGTGTCATTTGCCCTAACAACCTTCAGAGGGATGATGTGAAGATAAAATAATGTATGAAAATGGGCTTTAGATTTCGCATGGTTTGTACTTTTGGAAGTCTTGTTCACGATTATATATTATGATGAGACCTTTGAACATGTTCAATATCTAATTTTCCAAGCTTCATCTAAAGGACAAGAAGCGATTTGAAAAGGCTAACCAGGACTCAGATCCCGGTTTGAATCTTGAAGAGTTCATTGCTTTTGAGCATCCTGAAGAAGTGGATTATATGACGGTAAGGAACGAAGGGTTAATCGAGTCATCGAGTGGCCAGAGCTAAGGCCTGTTCTAAGGAGGTGATCACGACGAACTGTGCACGACCCGCGTTTTAAGAGCCAGGAAGAGCCAGGTTCTCCCCGGTTCAGGTTTGGGCTGGGGAGGAGGGTTTCTGGGGTGGCGGTTGCTTATTGGGAGGGAGAAGGTAAAGGACTGAGTTTTTAAAAAATCTCTGTAATATATATGAGCAGCACTCTTTCCTGGCTTTCAGACTTTTCTCTGGTTTTTCTATATTAAAAACCAGAGTTAAAACTTGTGAAAACCTTCAGTCTTGGGAAACGTCCCGCGTTAGGATCTGTTTTCATGGGGTGGGTACCAGCACAACTGCTAACGACCAACGATGATTTTGCAACTGGAGGCATAAAGAGTCCTGTCGTCCCTGAAGTCCTGGAAAGAAACACCAACCCTTCAAACATTGTTGCGCTCTGGGTGTAACTCGGCAAACGTTGGTTGGGTCTTAGGACGTGGCAAGCTTCTTGAGAGCAAAAGCCACCGTGGGGAGAGCAGAGACGAGCAAAAAGTCACTTTAAAGGAGACTCACATTTGCATGGAGGCCGGGTGCCTGGCCTCCGTCTCCAGCTGTGTGGTCTGCGCGAGAGGTCCAGGAGGGAGCTGTGGCTTTTGTTTAGGTCACGGTCAGGTGCGGCTGCCTCGGTCGCAAGCTGCAGACCACTTTTTCCACAGCCCAGCGGCAGGACAGCACCGCTAGCACCACTTCTCTTGCCATCGGGAGGCTTTTGACTTCTCACTTGGCTGAAAATACATGACCTGGTTGAAGAACAGTGCTGGGCACCATTCGATTGAGGCCAAAATGCAGTGAGACAAGCGCCTTCGCCCTGTCAGGGCAGACAGTGCTATGCTGGCTCTTGTTTCTCTGGGAAGGAAGGAACATTGGAAGATTGAGAAGGGGGTGACCAGATAACAATGAAACCATTTAGGCATTCGGTGTTTTGGTCTGGAATTCAAGGTGGCAGTGAAATGAAAGAGACATGATCAAAGTTTGAAGCAGGTATAGACAGAACATTGTGACTAAATAAGTATGGGAGAGAAGAGTCAGAGATGCCGCGGCTCTGAGCGTGTACAACAGTAGGAGATGGGCGTGCCCGGGACAGGTGGGTGGGGATGGACTGAGCTGGACAGAAGGCAGCACGAGGTGTGTGACCGACCAGCACGTGGGCCTCCCTCAGGGCAGCAGTGATGTAGGAGAGAGACGGGTTCTGATGGGTTGGATGAAAAGTGGAGTTAAAGGAGACGGGCACTCAGACGATGTTCTTGAGAAGCAGGAAAATGAGGTCAGTGCTGAGGTGGTTTCAGAGGGCGAGGGGCGTCTAACAACAGAGCTTACTTACTGTGGATGCTGGGCTTACTCTGTGGTGGTACCTCCTGCTTCTGGTTCCAGTGTTTGCAAGCATAGACCGTCCTAGTGATTGTCCCTAAAGCAGCTCTAGGAGTGACCCGGATGGCGGTAGCACTGGAAACGTTGTTACTAATTTATTTCTATGATAGGAGTTTGTCATTGAAGAGGCATTAGAAGAACATGACAAAAATGGTGATGGATTTGTTAGTTTGGAAGAATTTCTTGGTGACTACAGGCGGGACCCAGGTAAGTAGCTGAGGGGTGTGGAAGGAGGGGGCAAATGCAACTAAAAGGAAAGGAAATGGAACAAGAAGCCCTTGCCTGATTTATACTCGCTCTGCCCAGTGAGACAAGCTCAACGAAGGGACTGGGAGCTCATCTCTGAATGCTGTCTGGCTCACTTAGTACCACGTCTAGATTCTAACATGTCTTCCTTTCGTGACAAATGTAATGTGATTATCAAATCAAATGAGGGAGGAAGTAAAGGTGGATATTTTTAAACAAAATCCTGTATCTTTTGATGTAGATCTTAAAAGAGAAATAAATATAAATACTGTGAATACTGGTGTAGACTGTGGAAGGTGACTTACAATTGTTTGAAATTTGAGGAGTTTGTATATGTCTTTTTTCTGAAATTTTTCCAGAATTGTTGCTTAAAAGCATCCCTACTGTGAATGTCACTTTGAAATTACACATAGCATTATTCTCTAAGAACACGTAAGAAGCTTTATATAGCCACATGACATACCAAAAATTTTACCCAGATCAAATTTGGGAAAACTAGTTATAACAAATAGCAGTTAATAAAATTACTAGTTTGTGAGAATATGCAACAATTTAAAAACTCATAGTTGTTTAGACCTGTGTGTCACTGTTGAAAATTACTATATAGTTTATATGTATTTTAGCACTTTTTAGTTAAGTATTTTTGTATCTTTGGGCATTTTTTATGTAGTAGGCTTTAAATTCATTCCCTTTATTCTAGGGATATATCAAACTTCTCATTATGTACATATGATATTCTTATATGTGTATTTGTTGTTGATTTCTTTTAATCTAAAGCAGCAAATGAAGACCCAGAGTGGATACTAGTTGAGAAAGACAGGTTCCTAAATGATTACGACAGAGATGCGGACGGCAGGCTTGACCCTCAGGAGCTGCTCTCCTGGGTGGTGCCCAACAACCAGGGCATTGCCCAGGAGGAGGTGAGTGTTCCAGAGTGGCATGTCTCCCTGCAGATTTCTTACTGTTGATAGGAAAGGAAGTTCAAATTTTTAAGCCTAAGAAAGAAGCAATTAAATTATTTAGGATCCATGCATTGCTGTTTCTTCATTTAAATCTTTGAACGGTTTTAGATCATCAAGGGGACATGGAAGTTAAAATTGAATCATGTAGTAATTTGATAGGACAGTTAGAATAATAAATTTTGTATTTGCCTGTAGGGGCTCAAAATGGGTTATGTTCATTTTGCTTAACTTTGAGATATCCTGAATCAGATTTGAGTTGAAAGGAGGCAGAATCCAGTGGAAATTAACAAAGGAGATAATGAGAAGCCGGAGACAGATCCAGTTACATGTGTAATGTTTTCATTTACTTAGACAATGAGCACTTGAACGGAGCAATAATCATTTTGATCAGTGATTCTGTTATTGCTCACAGGCCCCTTTAAAAATATGGTGCAAACAATGAATGAATAAACGTATGAATGGTTCTGGAAAATCAAATCCCCATTGAAATGTGAACATCTTGCTGAAAATATGTATTACACCTGACCCGTTGAATTATCTTGTGTTAAAGGCTCTTCATCTCATCGACGAAATGGATTTGAATAACGACAGGAAGCTCTCGGAGGCAGAGATTCTGGAGAACCAGGACTTGTTTCTGACCAGCGAAGCCACAGATTATGGCCGACAGCTCCATGACGAATATTTCTATCATGACGAGCTGTAATCACGAGTACTGGCTCCTTTTATAATCTGTTACCAGTGTTACTTTTGTGATAAAATATCGAAGAGGTTATTTTCCACTCTGAAGTCTTACCACAATCAGATGTATGTTAATGTAGATGATAATTCCGGCCTTTTAGGAGAAAAACAAAACCCCGACGTTTATTTCAGAAATGCATTGGAGAAAACAATATTGTGCCGTCTGACGACAAAGCCTTTCCCATCTGCTCCTCCTCTTCTGAACCGTGTTGTGGAATATGTTGAGTTCCAGTTCCATACTTGAAAAAATGGAACATTTCAGGATGCCTGGACAATACTACAGGAGTATGTGGCCGAGCTATACATTTTTCTTTCTTTAAGTAGCATTAATTTGAGAACGGACGGGAGTACATTGTTTTTAGATTTAGCATTTTGTTTTAAAAACCTTTAAAGGAACGTGTAGAAGAATTTTTACTCACACGAGTTGAGAAGTTCTGCTTAATTTTTAAATGGTTCCTATCAAGGGTTTTATTGTATGAAATAGAACTTTATATTTTTGCATACTTATAGATAGTAATTATATTTAATGTGTAATGATAGCTCTGTGGTGTGTGGAACTTGAGATTGTCTTGAACTCTTTTCTCTTTTGACTGATTAAAAATGAAGTGTCCTATCTTTTTCAATGTTTGTTAGTTTTCTTTAATCTTCCTGGTAAACCTTGAATTTCACGTAGGTTTTGTTCTATTACACACTATCCCACCTTATCCATTCCTGTATTTTGATAGTGAGTGTTCCAGAACTCTGTTAAATTAATTCTTGTTCCATACTTGTATCTTTTTTTTTAATAAAAGAATACCATAATTAAATGTATACTGGATACATTTCAGTTGCTATTGTAGCAAATATGGCTGTGCTGTTTGGGACTAGAAATAATTGTAAGAATTACACAGGTTGAAATCACCAGTAGAGCTCAATTTCAGTTTTACTAAGTTGAAATCATATTTGGTAAACATTTCTCTATACCAAAATGGTCAGTTTTGTGTGTGTGTGTGTGTGTGTGTGTGTGTGTGTGTGTGGTTAATCCTCACCCGAGGACATTTTTCCATTTTTTACGGAGAGTGGAAGGGAGAAGGAAAGACAGAGTGAACCATCGATGTGAGAGAGACACATCGATGAGTTGCCTCCTGCACGTGCCCCAACCAGGGCCGGCCAGGGAGAAGCCTGCAACTGAGGTACCTGCCCTTGACTGGAATCAAACCCGGGCGGGACCCTTCGGTCCGCAGTCCGACACTCTGCTGACCCAGGCCGGCTAGGGCCAAAGTGGTCAGTGTTTACCTTATTTAGCAATTCAACTTACTACGTTTGGGGGGAATAAGAAAAGTGAGAAGGCGAGGAATTCATGTTTCCATAGCTCCGACCCACAAATAGTTTTCTCTCAAAATTTTTTTATTTGTGGGTGAGCATTCTGTTAATATTTCTCCTACAATTCATGAAAAGGTATCACAAGTAATTAGCTTCATTTCAACATTGAGTTTTTGCTGAGTGTTTACACTTACTGTCTGCTATAAAATTTTTTGTAGCGGATTCAGGGTTTAACTTAGAGTGAGCCTGGTTTTGGGTCTGGATTCTCATTTTACTGCCAAGTCAGCAGAAGCGGGGGAGGGGGGGTGCGGGGGGGGGGGGGGGGGTTGGAGCTAATGCTCTCCTGCAGCCTCTAGTGTGCATCTTGGTTAACACCTGAGTGATGTCTCAAGGAAAGCTATTCTCTGCTGCCATCTCGTGTGCATCTTGGGAATTGCATCTGAGGGGAGATCAGCAAAAACTACTCATTTCTGCTGCCATCTAATGTGCTGCTTTGGAGTAACAGCTGAGTGGAGGTTACCCATTCAGAAATGACCATCCTATCTAATAATCCTATCTAATAAAGAGGGAATATGCTAATTGACCGTTGTGCCCTCAAGATGGCAGTGCCCACAGCCACAAGATGGCGGCGTCCAGTCCTCTCAGCCCCTCCAGGGTGGCAGGCATGTGGCACGGCTGCTCCACGCTCCTGCCTCCGGAGTCCCCCAGTCCCCTCAGCCCCCCAGCCGCCCAGGGCCAGCCCAAAGCACAGGCAAGCCTCCAATGGCAGCTGCCCAGCTGCCCAGGGCCACCTGAGGCTCAGGTAACCAGGGCCAGCAGAGGCTTGCGCTGCTGGCAGTGGCAGCAGCAGAGGTGTGATGCGGGCATCGCTTTCTCCTGATCGCCGGTCGCCTCCCACCCCTGAGGGCTCCCCAACTGTGAGAGGGGGTAGGCTGGGCTGACGGACGCCCCCCTCCAGTGCATGAATTTCCACAAACCAGGCCTCTAGTCATTTGAATAATTAACTTTCAATCTTTCTGCAAAAATGTATTTCTATACATCATGCCTTCTATTATTAAATTTATACAATTTCCAGCTTAATTTGAGTTTTTAATTCTTAGAAACCTTAATTTTCCAATGCTGACCAAAAAGTAAACAACCAGCATTTCTTAGATTGATGTTTATGAACACACTTTAAACATACTTTTTATTTTCAAGAAACACACATTCAACAAAGCACAAGACATGATATTAACAGTTGCAAATCCACTTTATAGACTTTCTGCAATAAAAGCTAAAAGCAGGTGAACTTAAAACTTGTGTAGCCCTAGCCAGTTAGGCTCAGTGGCTAGAGTGTCAGCCTGTGGACTGAAGGGTCCCAGTTTGTAGGCTCGATCCCCAGGAGGGGGCTTGCAGGAGGTAGCCAATCAGTGATTCTCATCATTGATGTTTCTATCTCTCCCTCCCTCTCCCTCTCAGAAATCAATTAAAAAGAAATTCAAAAAAGTGTAGAAATCAATGTTTCAGTATTTCATGCTATCTTAAAGTATTAGGTGTTTAATAGCTTTTATTATTTAATCCAGCAATGCTTTTAAAGTTTTAAGTTATTACAGACTTTGGAAAATTATGTATAGGCATATATACTTACTGCTGAAAAGCTTTATCAAAAACCCTTCAGTTATATTTATTTATTGTCTTACCAGCTCTATGAGATTTTAAAGCCACTTACTATCCAAGGCATTTTTCTGATAAATGTTGTAAAAGGTAGCCTGACCTTGACAACCTTTAGGAGGTTGGAGAAAAGTGGGGGGTGGGGAGGAGGGAGCTCTCAGGCCCCCACAGCCATTCCCAGGTGCCTCCAGCTGCTTGGATTTGAAACTGCCACCCTCTTACCTTTACAAGGGGCCAGTGGCCCCTTTCCTCACAGCTTCTGAAGCTTGACTAAGGACATTGCCACAGTGTCCACCCTCTCGGAGAATCTGGAGTCTTTAAAATGTTTACTTCCATGTACTTTTCTTCACATCTCACCTAGAGGCTCAGAAAGGCATGAGTAAGAGTGAGATTCCCGAGGCTGCAGTTGGGTTGAGTGAAATAGTCGAGGATGCCCATTTACCCCAGTGATCAGACAGGTTTCGGAAGAAAGAGGTCCTGGTGAGAGAGAGTGGAGCAAGCATCTCCCCCCGGCCCCCGCCGGCCCCATGTCTAATAAAATGTAATGGCTCCCCTGCCACGTCAAGGGTCACCTGTGGCTCCTTCCATTGATAGGTGATGTTCTCAGTGGGGGCCAGCTGGAGCATGAACCCCATCAGTTCAAGGCCACTGTGTAGTAAGGCTCTTGTCCCTGAGACAGCCCCTCTTCCTCCAGGGGCCACACTGACAGAGGGGCACAGCCCTGGGAGCGATAGAGGACTCTAAGCTGAGCTGTTTGTTGGTATGGGATGGCTTTCTTGCTCTTTCTCTGCCCCATCTCAGTTGTTAAAAACCATGAAATGCCCTGACCGGTTTGGCTCAGTGGATAGAGCGTCGGCCTGCGGACTGAAGGGTCCCGGGTTGGATTCCGGTCAGGGGCATGTACCTTGGTTGCGGGCGCATCCCCAGTAGGGGGTGTGCAGGAGGCAGCTGATCGATGTATCTCTCTCATCGATGTTTCTGACTCTCTGTCCCCCTCCCTTCCTCTCTGTAAAAAATCAATAAAATGTATTTAAAAAAAAAATACATGAAAGTTATTTCTGCCAGTTGCTCAGTGGGGGGGTCTGGGGTCCTACGGCTAGTTTTTATTGTTTTCATTTGACGTTTGGGGCTAGTTGTTGGGTAAAACGCATCCCCAAAGTGCTCGGTCCTTAACAGACCGGAACAACTCATTTAACAGGCTCCCCATTTGTCACTTTCCTCACAGGTAACATGGAGGTTTGGGTGACAACGCGCTCTACTCCTGATGGGGGCAGGACTCATAAGTGCTGGCACTTCTGCCAACAGGGACCTGCAGTTTTGTAGCAAAGGAAAGGCTAAGGGGCAGCAGCTGCTCTTTGCGAAGGAGGCGGTGAGCTGAGAAAAAGGCAAAATCAGGGGTTTCTCATGGCTCCAGGGGCCTGGAGGTGGAGGCATAAAGGATGAGCCAGGGGGAGCGGAGTTCAGGGTGGTGGTGGAGCTCAGAGGCCCGAGCCTTGGGAATCTCGGCCCATTTGCCGAGGTGGCGGCAGCATCGATCCAACTGGAGAAGGTGCTGTAATGAAGGGGCAGCGATGACTCCCGAGGCTGGGATGGTTCTCAGGAGGAGGCTGAGATGAGCTTTTGCTCTTGTCCCACTGCCCGCCCGCTCTGGCCCCTCTGGCTCCCTGTGCCCCCCTCTAGCCTCACTCTGAGCCGCGCCGGCCGCCCCTGGCCCCCTCTCTGGCCCCGGTTCCACACGCTGACCGGCAGGTGCTGCAGAAAGGAGAGTTGCGTGGTGGAGCTACAGGTGTGACTCCATCGCCGTGTGGGTGTTGCTCTGGACACAGGAGCTGTTTCTTCTTACCAAGAGTATTTTCTGATTATTTGATCGTGAGCATGGATTATCTCATCTGTGGGTGTAGCATCAGGCCCCTCCAAGGCAGGGATGGTGACGGTTGTAGCAAAGGTTGGGAGAAGGCTGTTTCTGACTCAGTGGAGGTGAGAAGGAAATATCTATTTGAGATGTGAACACACATGACCTTGGCAGGGCCTGTGTCTACAGGAGATAACCCCAAAGAGATGCTTACACCTTTTGGCAAACGCCTGTGGGTACGAGAGACTGGAAACAAGCAGAATGTCCCCACTGTGCACAGACAAGGAGCTCTGTGGCCCCGGCACGCTCTCCTGCCTCTGAGAAGAATTAGGCCCATTTGTAAGATGCGTTCTCCACAAGCATCACACCGGGAAAAAAGAGGCATCGATAGCTTCAAGCTGTAAATTTATTTTCTTTTTCTTTGTGTGTTTTTTTTTTTTTCTGATAACCAATCACTTCAATTAATTTTAGGAAGTAACATTCCCTTTAGACCCATGGATGATACTAAATTATATATCCATATGATATTTTAGGTTCTAAAAATCATACAACCATATAGATTAATGATATACAATATCAAGATTTGGTTTCAAAATGTCTAAATAAAATAAAATGTCGGTCATGGTTCTCATTCACTGTCTTGGTGAACAACAAAGAAAAAAAACACACCACCAAATATCCCAATATTTACAGACATAGGTGTTTTCAAAAGGTCTTTTTCTGACTTTAGCAAAGAGAAACCATCCCAATTTTATTCTTTATTTGATTGAACTCTAATACATGTTAATACTATTTCTCCTACTGCAGCAAGTTCTCACTTTCTCAAGGCCTTTTCTTCAATTTTTCTAGAAATAAGATATCTCATTTCTAACCATCAAATTAAGATGTTATCCTCAGAGATATTATGTACCAGGTTGGTATATCCACATAGCTGCTTTCCATATTTCAGGCTAAGCAAAGACATGCATTTAGAGCTGTACTAATGTTATGAAAGCAAAAGACAATCCAACCGAATATCCAGAGAAATGATGGCCTTTCCGTGCAGTGTTTGATGCTGAAAACAGTGATTTGGACATAGTGATTTTTATTCAAATACCATTCTGTTCACTTGTGGTCCAAGAACATTCAAATCATAAACCAAATGCCCTGGCTGGTGTGGCTCAGTGGATAGAGCGTCGGCCTGCGGACTGAAGGGCACCATGTTCGATTCCAGTCAAGGGCACATGCCTGGGTTACGGGTTTGAGCCCCATTGAGGGGGCGTGCTGGAGGCAGCTGATCAATGACTCTTTGTCATCACTGATGTTTCTACCTCTCTCTCCCTCTCCCTTCCTCTCTGAAATCAATAAAAATATATTTAATAAAAAGAAACATGTTAAAAATTGGTCTTCAAACATTACAGCCAATGATGCCAATGCTTGCTGATGATCTCAGCGACACAAAACCACATCCACACCTCAGTGGCCACCAAACCATTCAGCAGAGCTTCCTGAACGGTGACCTGTTTGAGGCTGTCAGTGTGAACAACAGGTACTGTGTTTCAAACCCTGAATAGCTGTGGGGATCTCAGCAGGGGTTGGTGGAATCAGATCAACCTTGGCACATGCCAAATCGTGGCCAGTGGAGGCTCCCCATGAGTCACAGCAGCAACATTCACCGGCGTGGGGGCCGTCTTGGCGAGGTTTCGGGCAAACTGGGCCATTTTGCCATCGTGGATACTGCGGCCCGAACCACCAGCTGAATCAAGCTGTAAACTCAGTGCGCAGCTTCCACTATGTTCCAAAGACCAGCTCACTCATGCTCACAGCACCTCCTAATGCTGGAAGCGTTGTCAGCATCTTACAGAGAAGGAAACAGGCACAGGGAGATCAGCCCTCAGAAAATTGCCTCATCTGATGCACAAAAGATGGACACCGTGACCCCCTCTGGGACAAGCAGCTGTACTTGGGGTTTACTTACTGTTGCTCTTTAACCTTCCTTTGTACTCTTAAAAATGTAAGTCTTAAATGTCATAAGTGAGCCAACAAAAGCACAGTTAAACCTTTTTTGGGAGTGCACTGCGACACCCTTTCCAGAGATCTGGGGCTCTCTGCCCCCGGCGAGAACCTAGTGGCTGGACGAGCAGGCAGCTCTCACAGTCCCTCCCGGGCCTCTCCACAGCCCACTCCCCAGCCTGATCCACCCAGAGTGAGACGAGCACATTGGCTCGGGGCCCTGCCCGTTCCCTGGAGGCGGAAACCGTCAGCCTATGTGTGGCCCCTCTAGGACCAGGATCCCCCGTGGGGCATTGTCTGTTCTGGAAACGTCCCTGATGGGAAGATGACCAGCGCTGAACCCCAGGCGCCCTTAGCCAAGTTATAAGAAGGTGCCTCATCTTCAAGACCTTTATGGACTAGAGAATTATCATAATAAATATTAAAGAGGCCTAAAAACACTTCCAATAAAATCTGAAAACTTTCAAGTTATAAGAACATTGCAGTGTGAGGTTTGAGATGTGAAGTCATGGACCCTGTTCAGTGCACAACCTCACCTCTCAGGCCTTCCCCATCATGAGTCCAGCCTGGGCATGTGCTTCCCGGAGCCCCTGGGTTGACTGGAGCCAGCAACTGGGTGGTCCTGCCCGTATTCTAGACGCCCAAAGTGAGGTTCAGAGAGGGGCAGCAGAGGTCCCTACCCCCAGCCCACGTCCCCTCCACTCAGCCCAGCTCACTGGTCCTCCCCCAGCTCCTGCCTGGTTGCCACAGTGTCGGAGGAGATTTCTGGGAAGCAATTGGAAAATCCACACCAGCTGGCCCCTCCTTCCTCACTCTCTCTCCAGCTTCAAAGCCTCCTTTTGGGCAGGTAGGAGGGGCTTCTTCCTGGCCAGGCCGCGGGGAGCAAAGGAGATCATGGAGACATAGGGTCCAGATAGTGGGTTCTGGGACCCCAACCTCACCCAGCAGATTCCCTGGGCTCCATCGCCCTGGGCTCCATCGTCCTCTCACAGTTCCAAGTCCAGGCGGCTGTTTCCTGCCTCCCTGCCTTCGCACAGGCAGTTCCCTCCGCCTCGAATGCCCTTCCTCGTCCTTCAAATCCCAGCTCGTCTGTAACTCCACCGGAGAACCTTCCCTGAGCGCCTTGGGGCTCCCCCTGCATCCTGCACCCGCCCCAGTCACAGTCTTTTTCCGGATGATGCTCTCATGGGGCGGTGAGATCTTGGGGATGCGAGCTTTGCCTCTGTGCCCCAGCCCCTGGCACAGACAGGTGCTCAGTAAATCTGGAAGGAAGGGAAGGAGGGAGGGAGGGAGGGGAGCAAAGAAACTCCTCCCATAGGATTGGAGAGGATCTGGATCGTCAGCACCTGGCACAGGGCTGCTGGTCACGGAGCAAAGCCCAAGAATTAGCCCCTAAGGGACCTGAAAACAGGATTGGGTGATTTTCATGATGTCATCGAATGACTACGCTAATTGAGAAAGGAGTCTCGGCCTAGGGCTGTGCACCAAAGGGTTCTGGGTTTGATTCTGGTCAAAGGTACTGTACCTAGGTTTCCTGGCCCCGGCTCTGGTCGGGCGCGTGCAGGAGGCAACCAATCGATGTGTTTCTCTCACATCGCTTTTTCTCTCTCTCTAAAAGATCAACGGAAGCCCTGACTGGTTTTGCTCAGTGGCTAGAGCATCAGCCTGCGGACTGAAGGATCCCAGGTTCGATTCCGGTCAAGGGCATGTACCTTGGTTTCGGGCACGTCCCCAGTAGGAGGTGTGCTGGAGGCAGCTGATGGATGTTTCTCATTGATGTTTCTAACTTTCTATCCCTCTCCCTTCCTCTCTGTAAAAAAATCAATAAAATATATTTTTTAAAAAAGATCAATGGAAAAATATGCTCTGGTAAGCATTAACAACAACAAACAAGCAAAAAACAAGAACAAGTCTCAGTGAGACTTTGTGGGGGTGAGTTGGAGTGGAGGATGGCATTGTAACCGGTCAATCAATGCATCCAGGCAGCCTGTCACTGCTTGAGCCAATCAAGCACAGACAGAGTTGAGTCACTTAAGAGTGCTTCTTCCAATCCTGCGGGCAGTCTGGGAGAGCAGCAAGTCATCCACCAAAATCTGGTCTGCACCCCACAAGCCAGCTGTTGATGTAGGGTAGGGCAAGGATTAGTACAGGCATGGGGAAGTAGGCTAGCAGGCTGGGGTGGGACTCCATTGTTTGGGTACCACTGTTGTTAATCTTTCCATGATAATACAGGAGGTAGCGGCTAGGAACATGGTTAATGACTCAGAGGCCTGCACCATGGCAGACATCTCAATGATAAGGTCCGTGGTGGCTGCCTGATCATATTTCCGCAGCATCATAATGAGTCGCCCCTTCCAGGATCTTAGTGAATTCCAATATTGCTTCATATGTTTTCAGGTTACTTCTGGGACATTAAGCTCTTGTTACTGAGTACCTTTTTTTGCTAGTAAATTAGTTGTGAACACAATTGTTTTCCTGAATAAAAGATTCTAGTTAATACTTTGGCATATAAACACAGTGGTTTTGAAAACATGTTTTTGTAACTCAAAGGGTTCTGCTTGATTCCTGTGTCTGTCCCTTTCAGAATGAAAGATAAAATAATCCTGTAGAAATGTGCTAAAACCAATCATCCCTTACTTTGCGATTTATTAGAATGTAAGGTAAGAGAAGACTTATACAGTGGTTTTATAGGGTAAATGCTTGTATTTTCCTCCCAGTAAGGTACTGATGATACTGTGCACATCTATGGATCTGTATATTTATTACAAGGACGCTGTCAGCCAATTCCTGCGCAAAATGATCCTCTGCTGCCCTCCGGTGGCCATGCAAGGAATAACACTATGTGCCTCTGTCCATGGTGCTGCAATTCCAGGTAAAGCCCTGTGAACACAACCAAAAATTATACCCAGAAAAAATACTCCCACAAAATCATCATCGAAGCTGTCCAAGGCGCCAATCATTGTGTAGTCACGGCTCTGTGTTCTTCACCTCTTCCAGCCCCAGCTCTGCAAAGGGACACCCCTCCCTGTAGACTGCTGCACTGAGGTTCCTCTTATGGTAACGCACCCACCCTGCCTAATATGTTCGTTGGTGCCTTTTTTTAAATCAAAAATATATTTTATTGATTTTTTTACAGAGAGGAGGGGAGAGGAAAACATCCATCAGCTGCTTCTTGCACACCCCCCACTGGGGATGTGCCCGCAACCAAGGTACATGCCCTTGACTGGGATTGAACCTGGGACCCTCCATTCCACAGGCCAACGCTGTATCCACTGAGCCACACCGGTTAGGGCTCGTTGGTGCCATTTTTAAGTGCAGTGGTGAGTGTATGTCTGGCAAGCAAATGCTCTAATCAGTTAGCCACACCAGCTACGGATTGTATGCACTTTTGTTGTTGTTATTTGAATTTATTTTTAACTCTAATTGACATACAATAATACATTACTTTCAGGTGTACAACATAGTGATTCAACATTTACATGCCTTACAAAGTGATTCCCCCTAAATCTAGTTCACGTCTGACTCGACTGCTTATGTTGCAGTTCCATCTCCATGATGCATTCCATAAACGACGTGATGGACTTTCCCAGCCCCAGTGGAGACAAGCCAGGGCAGGTGTTGGCAGAAGAACAGCTGGAGGCTAATGTGATTGAGAGGGACGAGGGGTTGGGTCGTGGAGCGGCGTGTGTGTGACTGCAACGCTTCAGGGGCTTGGCTAGAGGAGCAGTGGCTGTTTGGAGCTGACTGGGGGAAGGAGGTGAGACTCAAAGTCTCCTGCATCTTCTCTCAGAAGACAGGTCCTTTCAGAAGCTCCAGGGAGAACATCCCAGCCTTTTCTCTTGTCCTGAGATGGGGAGCAGCCTGGGTTCCCCACGGGTCCCAGTGTGATCACAGCGGCCCTTATAAGGGGGAGGCAGTAGGGTTGGAATCGGAGAGATGAGGCTGTGCTGCAGGCTGTGGAGATGGAGGCCAAAGGAGAGGCATTTGTTGGTGGTGGCTTCAGTGTCATTGTGGGCTCGTCCTCCTCGTGGTTGCAGATGTCACGCACCAGGTCCTGCAGGTTCTTGTCGAACATGCGGTCAATGTGCCCTTGACCATCTCGAGGGCCATAACGACGGCGGCCGGTGGGCGGGAGACCCGGGATGCCTGATGCTGGATGGTGTGCTGCGGCCCAGGGGCCGGCCTTGCTCCCTGTGGAGCGCTGTGCCTCCGGCCGCCACTGCGGGGCGTGCAACCTGTGTATCTGGCAAACTGATGCACCGCCGGCTACTGCTCCTATTCACTGTTAAAGATCTCAATTTGAAGCAAATTGTAGTAACCCTGAGTGGAAGTCAACAGGTTCTCTTGTGCCAGAAGCTGTTCCATCCATGCTGCTTGACACAGTCACTGCAGGGAAGAAATATCTGCACAGCGTATGTTCCAAGGGACCTGGCGTCTATGGCATACTGTTTTTAATATGTTTGTTCCCCTTTTTAGTGCTATGTGTTCTTACCAGCTCCAACTCCCCAGGAAAGGTTGTTTCCCCAGCTGGGAATTTTCCCCTAGAGTTAGGGACGAACAGGACTAGGGAAGGGAATAAATCAGTAACCCCCTAGTGTTACAGAAATACAATGTACCGCTTATGAGGAACTCAGAGACACTACCAAATGCTATACTCCTAAAAACCTGCCAAAGCAGGGCAGTGCCAAGGAAGACCACCAGGAACGCTAAAAGAACAACTACCAAACAGTTAAGGAAATACCGCTGCAAACAATGCAGGCAGGCTCCTTATCTAAAAATCTAATTTGAGCTATGCAAGCAGAAAGACTTCAACTAAGTGCCAGGGAGGATGTTCATCACCATAGCTAAGATCACACTTAAGCTATGTAGCGGTCAAGCGGAATGAAGTTAACTAGAAGAGGACATTCTGCCAGGAAAAGGCGGGAGTCTGCAAGCGGGCCGCGTCAGAACAAAGTCTTGCACGCAAGACTTATTGTTCAGAGGCAGAACTTTCCTTGACGTGATAAATAGTCCATGAGGGCATGGAATCCAGGAAGGGTGCACTGATGCAGGTGGAAAGAGTCTTTGTATAACATAGGAAATTAATAGTGTAATGTATAACTTAGCTTTGATGATTTCATGAGCATGCTTGTTAATCATTGTCACTTGCTGTACTCCATTGTTGTTTGCTGGCTCACCCCCAATAAAAGCCAGAAGGGATCAGAGGATCTTTGCTACACGCCTGAGCAATCGGTAGCCCTCTGCTCTACTTCATCCTACATGCCAAGCTTGCCTCAGTGTCTCCGTTCACAAACAACATCAACAAATGGCGCCCGAACAGGGACCCGAAGATAAGACATTGGGGATGGGTAGGACCGAAAGGGTTTCCCAGCGCAGAGTACGCGGAACTTTCGGCAATAGAGTCAGAGTCATGGGGAATAGCCCGTCGATGCAGAGTCAATATATAGCTGTCTTGAAATCATTGTCAAAGAGCTTGGGGTAAAAGTGAAGGATGAGGTTTTTAAAAAATTGTTTAAGGCAATTCAGCAGCACTGTTTATTGATTTCAACCAGAAGGAAAACAGCAGTTAAATCTTAAGTTGTGAAAACAAGTTGGAAGGTCATTAAAGAGGGCTCATCCACAGGGAAATGCAATAGAGGCTGATGTGTGGGCTATTTTTAATTTAGTAACGTTAGCTTTACAGCCTTTTCAGTCTGATTCTGAAGATTATGAAGAAATTCCTTTGACGTCCCAAAGTGCTGCTCCAGGAGCTGGGAGTTTAAGCCCTGAGCCTCTCCTTCCTGAGAAATTGCTACCACCCGAGCCACTCCCGTTAGAGGTCACTGAACCGAGGGAGTCAAGAAAAGGACAAACTTTATTAAAACGAGGCCAAAAACACCTTTGGGGACATTGGTGTTGACATCCCGGCAGCACTTAAGGAACTGTTTGTTTATTGCCTCTCATCTTGAAAGTGGAGGATGTTTGACCAGTTACTTCTGGACTAATTACACTCTTGGGGAGGGAAAGGGGCCAGCAGGCTTCCTCTGAAGCCCCCTCAGAGCTGGGGTATGAGGTATGTGGTGCCTACACTTGCCCTGTGGCTGCTGAGGTGCGATTTAGGTCTCATGACTTACTCACACTCCCTGCAAACACCGGGCTTCTCCCCTGAGTGTGTCCTCTGGTGTCTGATGAGATTGGACTTCTGTGTAAAGCCTCGCCCACACTCCCTGCACACATAGGGCTTCTCCCCTGAGTGTGTCCTCTGGTGTCTGTTAAGAGTCGACCTATCTCTAAAGCCTCGACCACACTCCCTGCACACATAGGGCTTCTCCCCTGAGTGTGTCCTCTGGTGTCTGTTAAGAGTCGACCTCTCTCTAAAGCCTTGACCACACTCCCTGCACACATAGGGCTTCTCCACTGAGTGTGTCCTCTGGTGTCTGTTAAGAGTCGACCTATCTCTAAAGCCTCGCCCACACTCCCTGCACACATAGGGCTTCTCCCCTGAGTGTGTCCCCTGGTGTGTGATAAGAGTCGACCTATCTCTAAAGCCTCGACCACACTCCCTGCACACATAAGGCTTCTCCCCTGAGTGTGTCCTCTGGTGTCTGATGAGATGTGACTTCTGTGTAAAGCCTCGCCCACACTCCCTGCACACATATGGCTTCTCCCCTGAGTGTGTCCTCTGGTGTGTGTTGATATGTGAGCCATCATTGAAGCCTTGCCCACACCCTCCAGGCTTGATTGTTACAATTTTTGACATTCTTACTCCCACAGATAATTTGCCTGTGTTCTTTGGATTCACGTCCTGGCCTGTGCTGGGCTCTTCCTCCATTATTCTCTCACACTCACTGGAGCTCCCTGTTTGTCCGTTGGGAGGCTTGAAAGAGGCCCTTGAAGTTCCCCTGTGCCTGATCCTTTTAAGCAAAGGTTTGGACGTTCCTTTGACCTCTTGACCTTCAGCTTTGTCATTCCAGCCATGTGGACCAGTCTGTTGCTGCTGCTGTTGATTCTGACGCTCTGGGCCAGGTTCCTCCGACTGGAGGTGTTTTCCTGCAGGTGCTCCTGGCAGAATCTCAGAGGGGTGATTGCGTTTCACATGTTGGCTGAGGAATGTCTGACTGGAGAAGGCCACAGAGCAGGAGGGACATGGGTGGATCTCTGGCTTTGGTTCTGCTGAAGGAGAAAGTTTTGGTCAGGGCAGGTGTGGGCAAGGCTGCCTGTGCCTTACGCTCTGTCTCCTGGGAAGACCCGTCCCCGGAATCATTCTTGCTGTGTTGACAGTGCAAGCTCTGCCTCCCACAAAGTGTTCCTTCACTGTCTACTTTTCTTTTTCTTTGTCTGCACTACTCTTCTTCAGAAATCCAGAGACCCCATATCAAAAGTCTTTTCTACAGCCCTGGCCAGTGTGGATCAGTGGATAGAGCCTCAGCCTGTGGACTGAAAGGTCCCGGGTTCAATTCCCATCAAGGGCATGTGCCTTGGTTGCAGGCTTCTCCCCGGCCCGGGCCCTGGTCAGGGATTGTGCAGGAGGCAACGAATCGATGTGTTCCTCTCACATTGATATTTCTCTCTGCCTTTCCCTCTCTCTTTCACTCTCTATAAAAATCAATGGAAAAATATCCTTGGGTGAGGATTGAAAAGAAAAAAGGTCTTACAGATCAAGGACCATCAGAAGCCATTTCACTCCTTATATGGGTGGGATTATAGTGACCTTTTCATATACATGTATCTTCTAAGTCATGTTAAAGAGAAAAACCACAGGCCTGGCCAGGTAGCTCAGTGGTTGAGCATCAACCCATGAACCAGGATGTCACCAGTTTGAGTCCTGGTCAGGGCACGTGCCCAGGTTTTGTGCTCGATCCCAGCAGGAGGCAGCTGATCCATGTTGATATTTCTATCTCTCTCTTCGTTTCCCTTCCTCTCTCTCTCAAATCACTAAAAATATTTTAAAATAGAGAAACCATAGGCCCCAACTAGCAATTGCTTCTCTCTCAGTTTTCCACAAATCATAAAATGGAAATATGTCTTTCCTCACACAGTATTCCTACTTGATTTCTTTCGGTGTTAGCCTATTTCAAATACAATAGGAAGTCCTGTTTCAAAATATCTCCCCAACCATGCCCTAGCCAGTTTGGCTCAGTAGATAGAGCTTCGCCTTGGGGACTCCAGGGTCCTGGGTTCAATTCTAGTCAAGGGCATGTACCTTGGTTGCAAGCTCAATCCCCAGCCCTGGTTGGGGTGTGTGTGGGAGGCAAGCTATTGATATTTCTCTTTCTCTCTCTCTGTCTCTCCCGCTTTCTTCTACTCTCTCTCAAAAAAAAAAAAAATTGGAAAAATATCCTCGGGTGAGGATTAACAACAACAAAAATATTTCCCCAACTCTGCTTCTTACACTCCTGACTGCCCTCCCTCTCCAGCCAGTCCGCCTTCCTCTCTCACTTGGAGTTGAAATAATCTCGGAGGGGATTCCCCACTGAAGTTTATTTTCCAAAAAAATTAACAAAGCATAGTTTTAGAACATGCCAGTCTGCAGCTGAAAACTGCTCAATTGTCCCATCTCACTCAAGAAAGTCCCCAGTATCTCAGCTTGGATCATAGGCACTGTATTTCCAGGCTGCTAGGCATCTGTCTAACTTCCATTCTTACTCTCTGTACTGAGACTGAGATGGGAGTAGCCCTCAGCCAGCTCAACACCCCACCTCTTTCCTTCCCTGCACCAGCCGCTCCCTCTGCCTGGGACCTTGTGCCACAGGTGTTGTAAATGTTGTCTCCTGAGAAAGCCTTCCCTGACCTTCAGAATCCGACACACCCACCCTCCCCTCACACTGATCCCTAGGCACTAGTCCTGGGCCCGTTTTCTCCAAAGCGCTAACCACTGTGTAATATTAAGCACATGCACATGTGTCTGCCTGGGCTTCCCTCCTTCACCAGCCAGCTGCTCAGGAGCAGTGATTCTGATCATCGTGTTAATCTGTATTTCCAGCTCCCAGAACCCTGTGTGGCACCGAGTAGGAATTCACATGACAAGTCACTGAAATAATGAATGAATGCATGTTAACACACACATTTCATTTAGAAATATGCAGTAAATGAAGAAGAAACAGCTAAAAGTGTTTTAAAAAAACCCCACAAACAACCACCTAGGTGAGAGAGCTGGTTAAGTGCCTGAAAACTTCTTTTTTTGCCTCTAACCCTTTCAGCACTATATGAGGCTGTGCATTTTTGTGCATGAAGTATTTTTAAAAATGGGACACAAATTGGCCCTGGCCAGTGTGGCTCAGTTGGTTGAGCATTGTCCCGTTCACCCAGAGGTAGCCAGTTTGATTCCTGGTCAGGGCACATGTCTGGTTGGTGGATTTGATCCCCAGTAGGGGGCGTGAAGGAGGCAGCAGATTGATATTTCTCTCCCTCTCCCTTCATCTCTGTCTCTAAAACCAATAAAAGCATATTTTGAAAAATTAGAACAAAAATAAAAATATTAAAATTGTTCCTAAGAATCAAAGACCTATGTGATGAGCCATCCATTTCTGAAGCATCTGATTTGAAGCTTTACTGACTCTAGAGTGGATTTTACTCTACTTGAGAGTGGGACCCTGAAAACTTCTAAGAATTCTTTCTTTCCATGTTGAAGAAGAGTGGTGCCCACCTCTCCCGGCCACAAGCTCTGTCTTCCACTTGCTGCCCCACTTGATGCCCAGCTTTTGGCCATACTCTTCTCCATACCAGACCAGCAGCTCACAGCCCGTCCTCACGACCCGGCAGGTTCGGTAGAAAATCTGCCTGCGATATTGAAAGGCCACCAGGTTCTGCTCTTCGTCATCCCGGGCGCAGTTCACGTACCTGGCGTTGAGGCAGATGAAAGGAAAGAAAACCACAGGCGATGAGTGTCCACTACCTGTCATATTCGTCCCCAGCTCCTCACTGACGCGTAAGGCCCTCAGCTCTGATGGCGCCCACCCCCACCCCCACGCTCCTGGGGAAGCTCCTGTTCAATGTTCGAGCCTCTGTCACAAGGTCATGTGAATTCCTGTCTCTAAGTCAGCCGTGGGCAAACTATGGCCCACGGACCGGATCAGGCCCGTTTGAAATGAATAAAACTAAAAAAAAAAAAAAGACCGTACCCTTTTATGTAATGATGTCTACTTTGAATTTATATTAGTTCACACAAGCACTCCATCCATGCTTTTGTTCCGGCCCTCCGGTCCAGTTTAAGAACCCATTGTGGCCCTGGAGTCAAAAAGTTTGCCCACCCCTGCTCTAAGTCCTGCGCACAGTGCTCATCCTGCCTAATGCCATTTCCAAAGCCTGATTCCAGACTTCCCCATCAAACCCGGTGACCTCTAGCTTCTCTAAGCTCTACGTCAGGTTCTGTGTCACACCACAGAACTCAGTGCTTGATCTAAGACTCTGCTTCCGATCAGCTCACATCATTCAACACTCAGCCCAAGTCTACCTTCTCTTCTGAGGCCTTTCTCGAGTCTCCCCACACTTTATTGAAGGCATCATTCAGTTGCCTCCCCCAGGTCCCAAAGAAACGTGGAGGTCTCTCTGTCTTAGAAAAATAACACAGAACAATAGTAGTTTATTCATAATCTGTGTCCCCTGATACAAGAGAGCCCCTCAGGAAAGGGCCATGAGCACTATTACTCCGCCGGCTCCAACACCCAGTTGTAGTTAGAACTGAGGCTGGGATGATGTGCTGCCCTCACAGGTTTAGACTATCCTTGGATTAAGGCTATCTGGGCACTGGGCACTTCTTGAAAAATAGGAAAATTATAGTTAAATATTAATGAAATAAAATTTTTCATGTCCGTCTGCAATAAGTCCTCCCTAGGGTCATGATTGTGTGATCTGTGTAAGTAATGAATTCCTTTCTCTAAACTGGAACATAGTAGGTGTTTAACTAATGTCCGTTAGATAAATCACAGAGTAATCCAGGGTCCTCAAGGGTTTTCCCAGTCAGTGCCCAAAGTGGAGACTTGTATTTTGAGGACATACGCTGTACTTTTACCACCCCTTTCCCAAATGTCTCTTGATGTTGAATATCACTGTATGGAGAAAAAAGGGGAACAGAGGACTGAGGGAGACCATTAGGGAGGCATGATGGGAAGGACAGACGTGTGGGCAGTGAGGCATGAGTGTCCTCTCTGGCACCCAGAAGCCTAGTGACCTTACCTCATCCAGTTGGCCTGAGATGTATCCTTTCCGTCCACATACTCATAGCAGTTTCTCCCTTTGGTGATCTGCATTTCAGGAAAAGAGGTTAAAGGCCGTGTGTGTGTGTGTGTGTGTGTGTGTGTGTGTATGTACATAATAGGATAATTACTTTACTCTATTGTCATGAAATCTCTTTCAGCCTGCATGGTGATTCAACTGCCAATGGTGATCACAGGATATTTTTCTTACTCATCATCTACACGTTGGAGTCGATTTGTCCACTAAGCAGGAGCCCCACAAGGGAGGAGTCTGTACCACTTTGCTCCCATTTACCCTCTGATCCTTAGAGAGGAGCTCTATGTTCATGCAAAGTTCGCCCAGTACACAGAGCTGTCTCACCATATGGTTCCCATCCATGTCCCAGCATGTAGAAGGTGGGGGCCCCCCAAGCCACAGGAGGGACGGGAAGCCAGAGGACAGGGAAGAGGTAAAGTTCTCACCAGCCAGGAGTAGCCGCTGTTGGCTGTGGCTTCATCTTCTGTGATCTGACCCTCATAAGGGCCAAAGTGCAGGCCCACGGGCAGATCACATTCCTCATTCCACACTCCAAGCCCAGCCTCAGGGATGCCTGATGGTCCGATTCTCAACCCAGGGGGCAGAGTGAGGGCTGAGTGGTTGGCATGTCCCTTGTCCACGGCACTATCTTTTACAAACGTAGGAGGCCCATGCACAGCACAGCTGTCAATGAAGAAGTTCTGACACTTCTCACAATCTGGAAGCAAGAGCAACAGGGAAGAGGGAGGGTGCAGTGCATGTTCCTGCACATGAAGAGCTTTGGAAAGAGGTCACATCAGTGAGCCTCAATCCTGTACTCCCGGTCACGAGAGGAAGGGAATGATTTGGGCACCCAAAGACCAGGTGAAATAATTGCATCAAGGACATAACATGCTCCTTGGTGAGGGTGAGCTTACAGAGGTAGTCATCGTCCTGGGGCTCGCTGATCTCTTGGTAGACATGGCCCTTTCTCTCTCGTAGGCTATACATCTTCACTTCGATCTGCTTTCTCCTGAGGTCTACATGGGAGAAGGGCAGGTGAACAAGGGGGTGAGGTCTGGAACATGAGTCCCTGTCTTGTCAGAAAACACACAATGTCCTCCCATCAAATGATCACCTGTTCTATTATAGTATCTGGTATTTTCCTCCATTAACTAAAAGACTAGCACTCCACACTGACTATTGGTGGCTGATTCAATTTTAGTTTCTAGATGATCCCATTATCAGGTTCACCCTCCCAAGCTTTGGTCATTCATAAAGTATGTATTGAGGGCACATTATGTGTTAGGCACTGAGTAAAGACCTGGGCACACAACACCAAGAGAATATGGTTGCTATTATCACAGATGGATTTATTGGACAACTTGCATGTGTCAATTGTTTGAGAGTTAATTTAAAGCTTTCAAACTATATGCGAACCATGTTTCCTTATGTTCACTTTACACATTAGCACTCAGGAGTTCAGAGAGTTTGTAAGATTAGCTCAAAGCTTCAGTGCTAACTCCAGTTACAAATCCAGGCCTATGCAAAGTCCACCCCACATACCTAGGCTATACTGATCAGCCTTTCTAGAGGAATTAGTGGAACTGAAATCTCCAAATTATTGAACTTACCCAATTTTGATCTAGGGTGCTGTCCGGAGGTACTTGCTTCTCCAGGAGGGGACACTGGTTTCTGGGTCTGCTCTGAGCCACTTGCGGTCAACAAATTTGCTGTTCCTGACAATTTCTTCAAACTGGACTCAGTACTTAATGGCGCCCTGGACTTTGCCTTCAGTGTGAAAGTCACATATTAAAATGTAACATACATTTATTTAATTATGTAGGGTTTATGATATATTTTGACATAGATGACTTTAATGAACACTTCAACAACTCTTGGAAATACCTGGGAAGTATGAATATTAGAGGAAAAAGAAATGGCCAATGTGGGTTTTGAATCGAAGACTAGAACCCATGCCTTAAGGCTCTTTCTTTTATAGAACATTGAGAGTGAAGGATACTGGGAAGAGAATAAGACATAGTTGGGCCCTAACCAGTGTAGCTCAGCTGACAGAGTGTCAGCCTGCGGACTGAAGGGTCCCGAGTTCAATTCCGGTCAAGGGCGAGTGCCTTGGTTGCTGGTTCTTCCTCCTTGGCCCGGACCCTGGTCTGGGCTTATGCAGGAGGCAACTAATCAATATGTGTGTCTCTCACATCGATATTTCTCTCTGTCTCTCCCTCTCTTTTCTATTCTCCCCAACAATCAATGAGAAAATATCTTTGGGTGAGGATTAAGAAAAAAAAAAAAGAAAGAAAGAAATAGTTGGCAGAGCCCTGACTGGTGTAGCTCAGTGGTTGAACTGAAGGGTTGCCGGTTCCATTCCCGGTCAGGGCACATGCCCCAATTATGGGTTAGATCCCAGGTTGGGGTCTGTGTAGGAGGCAACCGATCCATGTTTTTCTCTCTCACTGATGCTTCTCTCCCTCTCCCTTCCTCTCTCTCTCAAATCAGTAAAAACATATATTTTTTAAAAGAAATGGCTGGCAGAAACCTATCATGACAATCAAGAAAATTATGCTAGCCCTAGCTGGTTTGGCTCAATGGATAGAGGGTTGGCCTGTGGACTGAAGGGTCCCAGGTTTGACTCCGGCCAAGGGCATATGCGTGGGTTGCGGGCTTAATCCCCAGTAGGGGATGTGCAGGAGGCAGCCAATCAATGATTCTCTCTCATTATTGATGTTTCTATCTCTCTCTCCCTCTCCCTTCCTCTCTGAAGTCAATCAAATACATATTTAAAAGAAAAGAAAATTATGCTAAAATGTGCAATTTACTATATCATGGAAAGAATATTTGTAATTAGATTAGTTGGTTCCCACCAGTTCTGTTTGAATAAGGTTGTGCTACTAGCTAGTTCTCTTCAGTTTCCTGACCTATAACATGCTAATTCTTAATGTTATAATGAACATGAAATATAATGATGTTCACCAAAGTCTTCTGTGAGCACTTTGATACAGTATGAATGTGAGATTACAGTCCTGCTATCAATGTACCTCTCAGCCATCTCTATATTTGAAATCACATGTAAATTATCTTCATTATTCTTTGACCCTACTCTAGTTTAATGTGTAAATTTGAAAGCACTCTTTCAGCAAACATTCAGGGGTCCTTCAGGGACCCTGAGCTGGGCCTGGGACTTCTAGAAGAGTTTGGTTCACATCTGGTGTGACCCAAACAGCTCAGAATGCAGAGGTAGGCAAACAAGATGACACTGGCCTAACTTCTTACTGGAATGAGCACTCAAAGCCAGTTCCAGATGGATGAGCTTCTATTGAATAGTGTGTCATCTCTATGAAGTCCTTAAGTCACTTTATTATTTATTGTTTCTCAATCGTCAAACCTGAAGCTCCCCAGAGTTGAGAGATGCTTTCTTTTATTTGACTGGGAGGCTCTGATGCTGGGGCTCCTATATCCTTCTTCATCTGGGACCATGCACCGTGCAAACTGCCTATATGTCAGTGAGCTTCTGCAAGTCGGAAGTCTTAGTGCATTTCTCACTGCAGCATAGCGTTTGGAATCATCAGTCAGTGAAAGACGTAATCATGTATGGATAAGACAGTGGAAAGTGCATAAAACTATGGAAATTTTAATGAGTTTATAATGGTTTAGAGATGAAGCTATGGATTAGATTGCACGACCACCGATACTGTGATCTCAGACATATAATCAAACACTTGTATATGTCTGAAACCTCAGTTTCCTCATCAGAAATGGTGATAGTTATAGTACCTACCTCATAGGGTTGTGGTAAGGTTTAAGTGAGTAAATTCACGTAGAATTCATAGAGTCTGAAGCATTGTGAAGATAAAACCCACGGTAGCTACTATTGTTGCTGATGTTATTAACGACTAAGATGATATTGGGCATTTTGTTGAAGAGGTCAGGAAAGGAAGGTGGCAGTTTCTAGGGTGCACTCTGCTTTTTCCTCCTCTTCCCTGCATTTGCATCCAGGAGGAAGATTTTCTTTTCAAAAGGATTTGGGAAATACTCACCTTCTGATGTTTATTCTGTTCCACTCTGAAGGCCACCCAAGAAGGTTTAGCTAAAAGATGGTGAGAAATCAATAATATAAATAATTTCAGAGAGGAAGGGAGAGGGCGAGGGAGATAGAAACATCAATGATGATAGAGAATCATGGATTAGCTGCCTCTTGAACACCCCACACCAGGGATCGACCCCACAACCTGGGCATGTGCCCTGACCGGGAATCGAACTGTGACCTCCTGGTTCATAGGTTGACGCTCAATCTCTGAGCCATGCCTGCCGGGTGAGAAATCAGTTTTGGTTGGTAATTGTTTCAAAATCTGGAGATTCTTATCTTTCAGAATTCTGAAGCAGAGAGTAATCCAAGGACAGATGAAGGATGATTGGAAAATGTTTTCTGAGGTTTCATTAGGCTTATGATTTTATTGGGAGCATCAGCTAATTTCCTTAAATGTTTAAAAATAGACAAAACCCCATCTGTACTTCATCCTCTGTTCAATATATATATTTAAGTTGGCCTAGCCTGGCTGGGCGGCTCAGTTGGTTGGAGTATCCTCTTGTACACCACAAGGTTTCAGGTTTGATCCTTATTGGGGCGTACACGGGAGGCAACGGATAAATGTTCCTCTCTCACATTGATGCTTCTGTCTCCCTTCTGTCTCCCTCCCTTCCTCTCTCTAAATTCAATGAATATACTTGGGTGAGGATTTAAAAAATAAAATTGCCCTAAAAAGCAAAAAATAAAAAATTGGCCTTTCATGACACAAATATAATGACAGTCATGTAACTGCAAAGAAACTCTACTCTGTAACCCGGCCCTTTCTTCTCTCTGTCTTCACATTGGCCTTGTCCAGTCCACCTTGAACATGGCACCAGGACCACCTTGCCTCCTTTCTTTCTTATCCTTCCTCCTTTGTACATTTGGACTGTGCCCACCTTCCCTAATCACTAGATTCTGATCAGCATCACACAATCTTAGGAACAAAGACCCAGGTCTATTCACCCCAGAAACAGAGTTTTGGGGAAGTTGGAGATAACGTCGTGACTTCAGCTATGTTTCAACCTCAGACCCATGGAACTACAGACCCTACCAATCAGACTTTCATGAAACCTGGCAGATGATGCCATGGCTGACATGGAACCTGATACAACGATGAACTACTTCCTACCCTGGCCCACAACCCAACCCCCTAACTACCATGAGTAATAATTTTCCCATATGTCCCCATGCAGGTCTTAGAGCACTGCTCACCTGTCAGACCTTCCTCCTTCTATGTGATGACAACTCTTCTGAATTAGTTATTTTTTACTCACTTTTATATTTTTGTATACTTGCTTGTTAATGTTCTATAACTATATAATTATATTATTATTCTTTATTTTGTTTTTTCCATCACCATTTATCGCCCTCTATTATTATTTTTTAATCCTCACCTGAGGATATATGTTTATTGATTTTAGAGAGAGAGGAAGAGAAAGAGAGGGAAACATGGATGTGAGAGAGAAACATCGATCAGTTGTATCCCATACACACCCCGACTGGGGATGGATCACGAAACCTTTTTGGTGTAGGGGAGGATGCTCCAACCAACTGAGCCTCCTAGCCATGGCTATTTATTTATTTTTATTTTGAGAGAATGTTTATTAAAACTAGGGACAGTGAAACAAGGATAGAAGCAGCAGCAGGAGAGAGCTTAGGCTGGGCTGCTGTGTTGCTCTAGAAAGGGTAAAGGAAAGAGTTCAGCCTAGGCGGGCGGCTTTGGCTCATTGGAAAGTCATAGCAAAGGGGCCTTGGAGCCAGGTTCAGGGGGTGAGCCTGAGTGAGCTGCCGCTGCCCGTGCTCCCTGGTGCAAGTCTCCTGGGTCCCTTAGTTTAGGAGATGCACACCTAGGGGGGAAGTAGAGGTGGGAGGGAGAGGGATATATAAATATTAGAGCCCCAGTGCACGAAATTTATAAATTTATGCACTGCAGGCAGGGGGTGGGGGGTGGGGGAATCCCTCACCCGGGCCTGTGCCCTCTGTGCCCTCGGGGAGTCTGGGAGCCCTGCAATCCATCCCCTGCAGAGGGAGTCCCGCCCAGCAGCCCCAGCTCTGCATTGGTGGCCTGGGCCTCCCTCTTTGGGGTGACGGGGAGCCCCCATTGATCACCCAGAGGCTAGTGGCCTGGGCCTCCCTCTCCAGGGCATCATGGGGGATGGTGGGGCCGGACCAATTGCGTTTCACAGGCCTTGGCTGGCCTGGCGCCAGTGGGTGTCATAGCCTGGTCATCTGGTGGGTCCTTCAGCTGGTCCACCCTGGATTTGCATATTATGGTTTTATTATTGTAGATTTGGGGGGTGGGTCTGGGTGAAGGTGAGCAAAGGGGGAGAAATGGGGGACCTCTGTGATAGTGTCAACACTAAATCTGTATATAATTATTGTTACACATTGAAAGAGGTTCTATGACCCTGGCCAGTGTGGCCCAGTGGTTGAGCCTCGACCGATGAACCGTGAGGTGGGGGGCCGGCAGGAGGCAGCGATGGAGGTTTCTCTCTCTCTCTCTCTCTCTCTCTCTCTCTCTCTCTCTCTCTCTCTCTCTCTCTCTGTAAAATAAATTATTCATAAAAAGGGGTTTATGTGAACAGCCCCTGGTGTGTAACTGCTCTGCCTCTTGCTCCTCCCCGGTAACTCCCGAGAGGCCGCCCGACCGACACCGGGTCGGGGTCAGGCAGCTGCGCGCCCTCCGCCCGCACCTCGCCGCCTCGGGGTCCACTCGTCATCCGAGTCCTCGGAGTCCTCCGCCCGGGGCCTGGCCGTCCTCCCGCGGCGACACATGAAGGCGGGTCGAGGGGCCCTGAGACCTGGAAGGAGAGAAAGAAAGAGTCTGTCCTGCGGGCGAAGAGCTGAGGGACGAACAGCAGAGCCAGCGCCGGGCGGGGCGGAGCCCGGGGCCCTGGACGGAGCCCCCCCCCCCCCCCCCCCCGCTCCCCGCGGCCCCGTCCCCCCTCCCGGTCACCGATGCTGAGCAGCGCCTCGTAGTTGCTCTTCACGTTCCGGTGCCGCGCTCGCTCCCAGGCGCCCATCTGCGCCCACTCCTCCCGGGAGAAGTAGACGGACACGTCCCTGCAGGCGGCCCTGGGCTGGGGGAGAGACCGTCCGTCCGTCCGTCCGCCCCGGCCCGAGGGGGGGCGCCCCGCCTCCACCCTGTCCCCACCCCCCGCGGACCCCCTCACCTTGGGCCTGCGCCCCGCTCTCCCCGCCTCTTCCTCGGGGCGCTCCTGCGGGTCCCTGTCGGGGTTCATGGTGCCGCCCCCCTCCCGAGCCTCAGCCGCGGTGCCTGTGGGAGGAGGAGGCGCTGAGGGACCCGCTCCCACCAGACAGACCCGGACCGGGACCAGGACCAGGGTCCGAGGCCATTGAGACCCACCAGGGGGCGCCTCCTTCCCGCGGCAGCTGGGGTGTCTCAGGTGGGGTCTGAGGGGCCCGGTCGGGGGGGGGGGACTGAGGGGCGCGGTCTGGGGGGGTCTGAGGGGCGCGGTCAGGGGGGGACTGAGGGGCGCAGTCGGGGGGGTCTGAGGGGCGCGGTCAGGAGGGACTGAGGGGCGCGGTGGGGGGTCTGAGGGGCGCGGTGGGGGGGCTGAGGGGCGCGGTCAGGGGGACTGAGGGGCGCGGTCAGGAGGGACTGAGGGGCGCGGTGGGGGGACTGAGGGGCGTGGTCAGGGGGGACTGAGGGGCGTGGTCAGGGGGGCTTGAGGGGCGTGGTGGGGGGTCTGAGGGGCGCGGTGGGGGGGCTGAGGGGCGCGGTCAGGGGGACTGAGGGGCGCGGTCAGGAGGGACTGAGGGGCGCGGTGGGGGGACTGAGGGGCGTGGTCAGGGGGGACTGAGGGGCGTGGTCAGGAGGGACTGAGGGGCGCGGTCAGGAGGGACTGAGGGGCGCGGTGGGGGGACTGAGGGGCGTGGTCAGGGGGGACTGAGGGGCGCGGTCAGGAGGGACTGTGGGGCGCGGTGGGGGGACTGAGGGGCGCGGTCAGGGGGCTTGAGGGGCGCGGTGTGGGGTCTGAGGGGCGCGGTCAGGGGGGACTGAGGGGCGTGGTCAGGAGGGACTGAGGGGCGCGGTCAGGAGGGACTGAGGGGCGTGGTCAGGGGGGGCTTGAGGGGCGCGGTGGGGGGTCTGAGGGGCGCGGTGGGGGGGCTGAGGGGCGCGGTCAGGGGGACTGAGGGGCGCGGTCAGGAGGGACTGAGGGGCGCGGTGGGGGGACTGAGGGGCGTGGTCAGGGGGGACTGAGGGGCGTGGTCAGGAGGGACTGAGGGGCGCGGTCAGGAGGGACTGAGGGGCGCGGTGGGGGGACTGAGGGGCGTGGTCAGGGGGGACTGAGGGGCGCGGTCAGGAGGGACTGAGGGGCGCGGTGGGGGGACTGAGGGGCGTGGTCAGGGGGGACTGAGGGGCGCGGTCAGGGGGCTTGAGGGGCGCGGTGTGGGGTCTGAGGGGCGCGGTCAGGGGGGACTGAGGGGCGTGGTCAGGAGGGACTGAGGGGCGCGGTCAGGAGGGACTGAGGGGCGTGGTCAGGGGGGGCTTGAGGGGCGCGGTGGGGGGTCTGAGGGGCGCGGTGGGGGGGCTGAGGGGCGCGGTCAGGGGGACTGAGGGGCGCGGTCAGGAGGGACTGAGGGGCGCGGTGGGGGGACTGAGGGGCGCGGTCAGGGGGCTTGAGGGGCGCGGTCAGGGGGGTCTGAGGGGCGCGGTCAGGGGGGACTGAGGGGCGTGGTCAGGAGGGACTGAGGGGCGCGGTCAGGAGGGACTGAGGGGCGTGGTCAGGGGGGCTTGAGGGGCGTGGTGGGGGGCTGAGGGGCGAGGTCAGGGGGGGCTGAGGGGCGCGGTCAGGGGGGACTGAGGGGCGCGGTCAGGAGGGACTGAGGGGCGTGGTCAGGGGGGCTTGAGGGGCGTGGTGGGGGGCTGAGGGGCGAGGTCAGGGGGGGCTGAGGGGCGCGGTCAGGGGGGACTGAGGGGCGCGGTCAGGGGGGACTGAGGGGCGTGGTCAGGAGGGACTGAGGGGCGTGGTCGGGGGGGGCTTGAGTGGCGCGGTGGGGGGTCTGAGGGGCGCGGTGGGGGGTCTGAGGGCACTGGGGGTGGGGGTGGAGGCGCCCTGACTGATGGGGGCGCTGTGCTGGGACGGAACCCGGTTCGAAATGGCACCCGCCATCCGGGAGCAATGGACGCGGGAGGAGGCGCCTCAAGGGGCAGAGATGTCGCCTGGACAGGATCCGGGTCTTTCTGGCCAGGAAAGTTGGGTGCTCGGGTGAGAGGATTCGGGGCTCCTGCGCAGAGATTTGGGGTCTCAGGGACAGGCTCCAGGGTTCCGGGTGTCGGAGTTGGGGATTTGGTCTTCCTGGGTGCCGTGGTTAGGGAGCCCGGGCTCGGGGTGTGCTGGGTCTGAGCTTTGGGGATTGAGCGTTCACCTGGGCGCGGAGACCGGGGGTCCTCCGGGTTAGCGGACTTGGGGTCCGTGGAGGCTGACAGAGTGGGAGCCTCTCGGGAGGACACCCCGGGTCCTCGGCTGGGGGTTGAAGGCCGGCGGCAAAGGGGTTCCCAACGAGGCCCCTGTTTTCCTGTCCGTCTCCCGGCCGCGCTGCGCACCTGGCCGAGGTCCCCTCAAACCCGCGCTCCTGGCCGCGCGCTCCCGCCCTCAGGCGCTGTGAGGCCGGGGGAGGGGGGAGCTTCCCGCCTCCAGAGCTTCAGCGGCAGCCGCCAATCAGTGCTGCGGTCACGGGGCCCGGCCTGCCAATGGGCGGTCAGAAACGCGGAAAGGGCGGGGCGCAGGGTGGAGCCTTCCTGCCAGTCAAGGGCAGAATCTTGTGGAAAGAGCCCGCCCCGCGCTCCCAACCCCCCGTGGTGATTGGCTGCCCAGGGTCCTGCGAGTGTCGGTCAAGAAGCCTTCAGCCGGGGCGCGGCTGGGCGGTGTCCAGGGCTCGGATTCCTGCGGTTTCGCGGAGGGACCCCGGGAGCCGGGAGCCCCCAGCCCGGGCAGGTGTTGGGGTGACGCGGCCTTCCTGCCGCCTGACAGAGTCCCTGTTCCACCCGACGGTATTTAGGTCCCGGACTGTCTTCCAGGCGTGTGTGTTCGCTTCCTTAGCGAGAGGACCAGGCGGTAGGCGGGAAGTTGCGTTCTGGGAAACAGGGATTCCCACTAGACCAGCGGTTCTCAACCTGTGGATCGCGACCCCTTTGGGAGTCGAACGACCCTT
This sequence comes from Myotis nattereri, assembly GCF_964212035.1. Classification (NCBI taxonomy): domain Eukaryota; kingdom Metazoa; phylum Chordata; class Mammalia; order Chiroptera; family Vespertilionidae; genus Myotis; species Myotis nattereri. Next base: position 22,311 of record NC_138097.1, on the reverse strand, counting down.
TCACAGGGGTCGCCTAAGACCATTGGAAAACACATCTATAATTCCATATTGTTTTTGTGATTTATCACTATGCTTTAATTATGTTCAGTTTGTAACAATGAAAATACATGCTGCATATCAGATATTTTCATGACGATTCTCAACAGTAGCAAAATTACAGTTAGGAAGTAGCAACGAAAATAATTTTATGGTTGAGGGTCAGCACAACATGAGGAACTGTATTAAAAGGTAGAGGCATTAGGAAGGTTGAGAACCACTTCCTTAAAGGAAGCTGTCAGCCAATTCCTTTGCAAAAACGATCCTCTGCGTCCCTCTTGTGGCCATTCAAAGAATAACACCTTGTGCTTCTGTCCGTGGTGCTGAAATGTTAGCTAATGTCCTGTGAATTTGATGAAAAATTCTACCCCCAAACCCACAAACAAACAACTGTGGGCAGAGCTCAAGAGATTTATCTCAGTGCTGCGGCCGAAGCAACGCTGTGAGCACACTCCAGCGAACAGGCTTCCTTGGCACACCCGGAAGTGGCAACGCCTGCCTGACAAATCTCCAAGAGCCACCTAGTCTTAGCTCCGACCCTCATGCCCATTGGAGAACATAGCAAGCGTGTCCCTAGTGCATTGGCAGCTTACCCCTTTATATACAGGTGTACTTCCTCAATAAACTTAGATCTGTGTCTCTGAAACTGGTCTCCGGAGTCGTGTATGCAGACGCCCCAGCGCGTTGGGCTCCGTCGTCCTCACCCCCGAGGGACCCCCTGTTCCAAACAACAACAACAACAACAACAATAATTCACAGAAAACCCTACAAAATCACCGAGGCTGTCCAGGGTGCAATTATTCCTTCCCTGGATGGACTGAAGTCACGGGTCTGGCTTTTGCACCCCTTCCTGTCCCAGCCTTGCAAAGGGAGGCCTTGGCTGCTGCAGTGACATGGGGAAGCTGTGCGTTCACTAATTCAGTCCGTAACCTAGAGGCTGCCATGATTGAAGCCGTCAGTCCTGGGGCGGCCGCCATTACCAAGGCAGCCAGTACCAGACAGGTCACCTTTCCTGAGGCAGCCAGTAACCCGGTGGCACCTCTGATTGCGGCAGGCAGTCCCTTGGATGACACCATTATGGAGGCAGCAGTCTGTCCAGTGAGGTGCAGGGGTATCGTGAGAACGTGTTATTCCCACTAGACTCAGCGGCCTCTGTAGGGCTTTACTGAGGCAGCCAGTACCCTTGCGGCTGCCATTATTGATGCAATCAGTACCAGGGAGGCTGCCAGTATTGATGGCACCTCCAGATGCAGGGTTATCATGGGAACGTGTTCGTAGTGTGAAAAAAAATTCAACTTAAACTTTTGTGTTGAAACCCAGTGTGTTTTTTAAAAATATATTTTTATTGATTTCAGAGATGAAGGGAGAAGGAGAGAGATGGAAACATCAATGATGAGAGAGAAACATCGATCAGCTGCCTCGTGCACACCCCCTACTGGGGATGTGCCTGCAACCAAGTTACATGCCCCTGATGGCACAGCAGTTAGAGCGCTGGCCGGGTGTGAGGCTCGTGCAGGATGTGAGGAGATCCTGTCCCCCAGGTGTGATGTGGGAGGTGCCACAGTGTCCTGGACGAGTGGCGGGGCCCCAGGTGAGGCCTGTGAGGCTTGGCTCCCCTTTGTTGCTGTGAGTTTTCTTTCTGAGGTGGGAGCCACAGCCCCCCTCTGTGTGTTCTGTGTCCTGTTGTGTGCTGAGCCGTTTTGTGTGTCCCATTGCTCAGGTTGAGTGAAGGCTGTTGTACAAATGATGTGTTTGAGGTGTCACCGTATCTCCCTGCCCGCGACTCGTCTTGCATCTGTGATCCCAGGTGCGGTCCCGGGTGTTTCTGGGTTTTTGATGTCTCCTGCCCATCGTCTGTGAAGTCAGTGAAGATGAAAGGGCAGGAAAATGTGTTTCTATTTTAAGCTTGGAATTTTGCCAATAGTCAAGATTGAGGTTGTGGATGTGAAAGTTGTATTGACCGCAGGAAAGATGTGAATGTGGAGGAGCACAGGTTTTGCAGTTTGCATGTTGCTGTGAAAGTGTTGTTTAAGGTAAGAATGAAGCTGTATTTCTCCCCGCTTCCTTCCTAAGGTATGTCCATGGCAATAGCTGGTCTTAGGAAGGGAACGTGACCCTCAATGTGTCAGGTTTAGGTGTTAAGGCTGGCAGCAGGAGCCCGTGGGGCACCCCTAGGTGTGCACGTGGTATTGTTTTTGGTGCTGGTTTTAGAAACTGTGTAAGGTGGCAAGTGTGGTGCAGTTTTTGTAAATATGACCCGCTTCCCCATCTCTGAAAACGTTTCAATTTGAAATTCCTAAGTGGTTTTTGCCTGAATTTCATGTAAATGATGGAACAGCATAGAAGTTGTTATTGATGTTCTTTGTGAATGGAGACGTGGAGATGAGTTGGACGACAGGATACGGAGAAGCAGAGGGCTACCACTTGCTCAGGCGAATAGCAAAGACCCCCTGATGCCTTCTGGCTTTTATTGTAGTGAGCATAGCAAACAACAATGGAGTACAGCAAGTCACAGTGACTAACAGGCATGCTTGTGAGATCATCTGAGCTACATGACACTATTCATTTCCTATGTTATACAAAGACCCTTTCCACCTGCAGCAGTGCACCCTCCCTTGAACTTTCCATGCCCTTATGGACTATTTATCACCTCAAGGAAAGTTCTGCCTCCGAACAATAAGTCTTGCTTGCAAGACTTTGCTCTGACGTGGCCCGCTTGCAGGCTGCCGTCTTTTTCCGGCAGAACGTCCTCTTCCAGTTAACTTCATTCCGCTTGTCCAGCTCCAGTTGTAGTCAATGATGCCAAAGCATGTATCCATTGTATATGATGAGGAAGATGTGTCCTTAGATCCTTTGCGTTGACATGCCTTGTAAAAGAAGTGGTTTTGGGACCCGGACAAATAGTAGGTGACAGATAGATATATGGGAAGCAGCATGAATTTTTCCCAATTTGTGAGGCGCGGTGGACATGTGTGAGCCTTTGGTGTGGATCCACCTTTGAGGAGCATGTGGTGCAGGCTGAAGAGCAGCCTTGTGGGGCCCAGCATTTCCCTGTGAATGTCGTGAGATGCACGGTCCCCTCTTGCAGTGTCTGTGGAAGGAGAGCCTAGGTGTTGTGGCTGTCTGTCCCAGCACGGAATGTGGTAAGGTAGGAAGCAGGAATGTGTCCATGCTGGCATGGTGATTGGTTCGAGTGTCTGGGTTTTTCGGACAGGTTGCCGAGTGTGATTGGCAGTGAAGGGCATATTGTGCGATTCGGGTTTGATCCTCTGTGAGCGCAGGAGGAAGCCATCGTGGATGTCTCTCTTTGCGGTGGGTGTTTGTATGTGTGTTTTGTGCGCTTCATCCCTCCCTGCCACAATTTCTGAAAGATCCAAGAAGAAAATCTCCTTGTGTGAGGATGAACTCCTCTCCCAAAAGAGGGTGTCAGTGCCTGGATTTTATAAAATTTGGAAAGAAGACCCCGAGAGGTGTTTTTGAAAAGAAAAAGTCCTGTGAATGTTGTAGCCAGGGTCCGTTCCATTCCAGGGACGGACAGAAAGGTTAGGATTTGCCTCTGTGCTTCCTTGTGTTATTGCGCATGAGGAGGCGCCGATGTAGAAAGGAGGCATTTTGTGTTGCACAATTTCCCCGAGTTTTTCTTGTGTTTGGACCGAGAAGAGAGCATCTTGGAAGAGCTAACGTAAAAGGACGCTGCCTGTGAGGCCATGGGTGCGGCTAAGCGATCCTGTGCCGCTCTCTAGTGGCCATTGCCGGCAAACAAACTGTGCATCTGTCCTTGGTGCTGAAATGTCAGGTCCACCCAAATGTTTCCCGACAAAAGTCAAACAAGAAATCCTGGCAAATCCTGGAAGCTGTCCCGAGGGGCCATGATTCGGTGGCTAGATGGAGTGAAGTGACTGGTGTCTATGTGTGAGCTGTTTCTGCCCAGGCCTGCAGAGGGAGGCATTGTAGAGCGCTGCACTGGCTTGGTGAGCTGGTGCGTTGAGGATGTGAGCTGGTCCCCTGCAGGCGGGGATTGTTGAGGCAGTGAGTGATTTCCCAGAAGCCTGCGATTGTGGAGCATGCATTGTGTCGTTGGAAGGGCAGACGTATTTCGAAAATCCGTTATTTGCACCATGGTGAGCGAGTGGTGAGCATTGTTGATGCCCTGAGTCACCTGGAGGCCTGTCTGATTGAGGCAGCCATTTCCTTGGGGATGGCCATGAGTGAGGAAGCAGGTAGCTATTGAGTAGAGGGCACCATTGTTTCCGCATTTAGTTGTTTCGTAGCGGGTAGGCGAGGCTGTCCATGTTGAGTCCGTCCATCCCTTGGCGACCTCCACTTTCGGGGCAGTCAGTATCGGGGAGGTTGATATTGTTTTGGGTGGAGGTAGACACAGTCATTTTTTGCAATGGGAAGGTGTTCTTACAAAGAGCAAAAGATTGTGGTGATTGGCTTGTTGCAGCCCTGCTAAGGGGCATCCTGGAGACGGGTGCAGTGAGGTTCCCTGTGAGGTGACTTTCTGACCATGTCCAAGCTGCTGATTGTGTGTCTGTTAGGTTAGGTGGCTCAGGAGGTGGCAAAGGAAATAGAGTTGATTAGAAAAGAAGGAAGGAAGGAAGGAAGGAAGGAAGGAAGGAAGGAAGGAAGGAAAGTTTATTCTGCGTCCCCGGAAGACCGACGTACCCCCAAGGACAGGGCACGTGGATTCACACCAACAGGGAGGGGGGCGCTTTTTTTATACTGCGGTTGGGTGAGGGGCAGGCGGGGATATGAGCTGAGGTATTCAGCTGAGGAAGCTGCAGGGGGTCAGCAAGGTGTTCAGGAAGGAGTCAACATCTGTGTGGAGGTCGGGGTTGATCCAGGGAGAAGCCAGTATCTGTGTCTGGCACGCTGATCTGTGAGAAATGCCAGGGGGAGTCCATTATCTCGTCACACGTCTGCATGTATCCGATCCTGGGCTCTCTAAAGCAGAGTGTTGGTCCTAGCAGGTGTATGTGTGAAGCTGATGCAGTGAGTATTATGGGCTAGTGCTGGTCTTCCCTGTGAAAAATGTGAATTTTCAACCATTCCCAGGCACCCTAAGCGGAAGTAAACATGCATTCTTGCGCCTGTTTTGAGCACGTGTCTTGCATAGGCACGTGTCTTGCTGTTGAAGTGACCATGTGATCAAGTCGGACGGTTGTATTCTTTTCCCCACGGTAAGTGTGAATGTGATCAGCATCCAGCAGTGCGTCCTCGTTTCTGAATGTTGTGCATCCTTTGAAGTTGCCATGGCAAGTTCAGTGTGTTTGAAATCAGCTGTTGCAAGAGAAGCCATGGTTGTTGAAAGTTCAATGTTTGTATGGTATTTTTTTGTTGCAGTCCTTGTGTGACTATGACACTACAGAAATAAGATATTTTTTTCAAAGCACAGGCATTGAGAATGAATCTGTTCCTTGGAATGGAAGTGTGGAGGGAGGAGAGCATGGTCGTGTTGTGAAGTTCCTCCCAGGAAGCTGTGTGGGAAGCCGTGTGCGTGTGTGTGTGTGTGTGTGTGTGTGTGTGTGTGTGTGTCGGTGAGAGGATTGCCATTGTGAAGGCGTGTCCCTGCTTGTCCAGCAGGTGGAGCCAAGAGGTAGGTGAGGAGGACTGTTTGTGTGTGTGTTGGTGTTGGAGAGATTTGGTTGTCATCATCCCTGCAGGATGTGAGGCTCATGAGTGAGTGGGCCCTGAGGGCAGAGGTGCCCCTTTGTAGCGGGCGTATGAGAGGGGGTATCCCGTGGCTCCGTTGTACTGGAAGCCTTATTTTTGTCGGCCAGAATGGCTGAATGAATTCCTGGGCAGAAAGTGTTGTAGCCAGTGTGGAGATGTGTTGAAGAAGAAGTGCAGACTGCCAGGTAGGGAGAGTGAAAAGGGTCCCACTGGGCTCCTTTTTTCTTTAATTTTTTTTTCGTTTTTATTGAATTTGTTGGAGTAACACTAGTTAAGAAAATTATCCAGGTTTCAGGTGCACAGTTGTATAATACATCATGTACACATGGTATTGTGTGTTCAGCACCCGAAAGCAAGTCTCCCTCCATCAGCATTTATCCCCCCTATCCCCTCCTCCACCCCCCACCCCCTGCGTTCTTTTTTTCTATGTCCTGTCAATCAAGGGTGTAGATCGTGGTGGCTGCTCTTGCCTCTGCTGGGTCCCTATTGCCCTTGGAGTTGGTTCCCCTAGTGCAGTGATGGCGAACGTAAGACATGCGTTCGAGAGGCGACACGGGAACTCCCGTTTTTGGTTGATTTTTCTTTCTTTGTGAAATGGGGTTCAAATCCATAAAATAAATATGAAAACTGTTAGTGTTTGCTTTACTATGGTTGCAAATATCAAAAAATGTCTCTATGTGTTACGCCCCCAGAGTTAAGTTAGGGTTTTTGAAAATGCTGACACGGCAAGCTGAAAAGGTTCGGCATCACTGCGCCCAGTAAGTCCCGGGCTGCAAGGTGGACCTTGCCCTGGGCCCGGTGCGGTTGTGCCTCCTGCTTCCCTGTGGGCTGTCTTGTTTTGCACCTGAATGCAGGTTTTCCTTGTCTTTTTTTTGTAAATGTTGACCTTTGTGGGGTATTTGCATTTCGATTGTGTGATGCAGATGCGAGCTTGGTGCTCCTTGTGTGATGGAGACGTGAGCGCCCCTGGGGTGGTTGTGTTGCGGCCATGCCCTCGTCCCAGCGTGTGCCCTGTGCTGTTTGCATGGAGCCCAATGGTCCCAAATGCCCAAGCCTGACCTGCATCCCCCCGAAATGGTTGGCCGACTGACCCCGTGCCAGGTCAGCTGGTGCTAAGGAAAAAGGTGTGTTCCCATTTGCCATGTGCCCTGAGGCCCGCGGTTCCCCTGTCCATTGTGCTGTGCATTTTTTTTCTCCCCCCAGCCCAGCGTGCTTTAACTGAAGCCAGCAGTCACCGATGTGGTGAGGAGTAGGTTTTGTGGAGGGTTGGTTTGTCGCTGGGCCGTGCGATTGTGCGATGTGTGAAGTGGAAAAGGCTTTGTGTGCGAGTTGTTGAGGAAAGGATGGGATTCCCAGGTGACGCCTGTGAAGGTGTTTTTCTGGCTTTGGGGGGGTGAGGTCCGTCCACCATGTGAGGAGGGAGGGTCGGTGGCCTGCCCCCCGCCCCCAACCCGCCCGCCCCCCCCCTCCGTGCCCCTGTGCCCCTGCAGGCTTGATTTTGTGAGCCCACGCGTCCCCAGGTGTTTGAGCATCTTGGGCGAGGTTGTGCCGTTTTTCGGTGCAGGCAGGCTGTGAGTGATGAGGTAGTGAGAGAGAGGTGTTGGGCAAGTGGTTTGTTTTGAAGCGATGTCCATGTCCTTTCCTTTGCAAGTCGTTGAGTGTTGTGTGGCCTGCTCCATATGCAGGCAGTGGCAAGTTTGTCCCTGTTTGATGATGCTGTCAGAGAGAGAGAGAGAGAGAGAGAGAGAGAGAGAGAGAGAGGTTGTGTGCTGACGTCATTTTTTTGAGTGCATTTTGGATGGTCAGCGTTTTGTATTGTTGTGGAAGGAAGTGAGTCCCATCCGTGTATGGCCTGTGATTTTTTTTTGTGCAGCCACTGTCGTGTGGAGTTGAGAAGAAGGCATCCCTTTGCAAAGCAGAACAGAAGAAGCCATGGGAGATTTTGCCCGGAAATGTGTTTGCAAGGTGTTGTTTGCAAGCACTGGGGTTCCCTCGGGCCAAAGGTGGCTGGAGCGGTGGATGTGGTGTGTGGCAAGGCCAGGTGGTGTGTGTGTCCCAGGGCCGGTGAACGGTCTCCTGCGGTCCACTCGGGGCTAGGGTGTGGTCCGCGGCGTCCGTTTGGGTGGGACCATAGATGAAGAAGGGCAGGTGTCGTGGGGCAAGGCAGTTGCGACTGTCTCGGAGTGAGGAGGCGTGTGTCCCAGGCGCTGAAGCTGTTCGTGAGCAGCAGGTGATGCATTGTGTTGTGTGTGAGGTGGAGAGTCCGTGTCCGCTGAGAGTGCAGGTTGTGTGTAGGGATCCCAGTGGGTCACTGTCCTGAGGAGGAAAGGGAGGCCCTGTGAAGCGCTTGTTGTCCCCCAGGTTGAGGGATAGGTGCAGTTTGGCTTGATGGAGCCCTGGAGTTGGTCCCCCTTTCCCCAGAAGTGGCTTTTGAGGTGATTTGGGTGTGGGCAGTGGTTTTGCTGCAGGGCAGTGTTGAGTTTGGGTGAGGAGATTGGAATGTGTCCCCTCCGGGTATGGGCGCAGAAGGCTCCGCCCCGCAAAGTTCCCGCCTTTGCCAATCCCGCCCAAAGTGGTTTAAAAGCCGGCGACTCCCCTGATTGATTTCTGTAGGCATTCCGGCTGAGCCAGGCGTTGTGCCCCTGGAGGAATCGATGTTTAATGTCTGAGCTGTGTGTCGTTGTGCGTTGTTTGTGGGGCAGGCTATCCAGTCTTTGTCGGCAGAGGTAAGTGGTTGAATTGTGTTGTGATTTTGTTGCAGGCGGTGTTTTTTTCGGAGTGTGGTGTGAGTGGGTGGTGAGGGAGAGGTGTGTTTGGACTTGTGTGTGTGGTGGAGCATGTAGGTGGGCGGTGCGTGCCATGCTCATGTCCAAGCGTGGTTCTGAGCCGACCAGGATGTGTCCGGCGTGGGAGGCTGTGTCCATTGGTCCTCCGTTGTGCGTGTGCAAGTGTCCTTCACGTAGTAGAATGGTAAGAGCGTGTGTGACAGTTTTCTAAAAGGTCTTTGAGACTTTGGTTTTTTCCCCCCTCAGTTTTCCGTCCCTCTGTCCCTTCATCTCTGCCTGTGCTTCCAGGATGTTCCATGTGAGAAGGTTGAGGGAAGCCCGATGTCCCCGCTGGCTGTTGGCTGTGATGGAAAAGGCCAGCTGGGTGCCGTGGCAGTGTCCTTGGTGCCATAGGTTTTGATGTGGGAGGAAGGGAGGGAGGTTTGGAGGTTTGGAGGGAGGTTTGGAGGGAGGTTTGGAGGGAGGGAGGGAAGGAGGGAGGAAGGAAGGGGAGCAGAGAAAGAAAGATGGATGTGAGAGATTGTTGAATTGTTATTGTGAATTTCCTAGACTTGTGTTGAGTGTTGCATGTTTTTGTTTTGAATGGTTGTAGGTGGGAGCCGTTCGTCCGATGCAGGTCGTGTGTGTTTGTGTGTGTGTGGGGTCCTCCTGGCATGGTGGGTGTGGGGAAGACGGGTGTTGGTCCGTGTGTGCTGTGATCCTTGGTCATGTGGCATTTTGATGGTGGTCCTCTGGTCCCATTGTTTGCACAGGAATAGTGTGGGCAGCTGTTGGAGGGAGCCGTGGTGGACCCGTGGAGGTGGTGGTGAGTTGTGACATTTCTGTGCCGGGTGCTGTGCAGGCGTGTGAGGGTTACCCCCCCTCTCGCCTCCCCCCCGCCCCCAACAGTGTGTGTGGTGTGGTTTGGGTTCCTTCCTGCTGTGTGTGGTGAAGGCTGCCATAGAAATGTTTGTTGCTTGTTTTTTTCAGGGCAAGTCATGTATTGAAGGTGGACGTTCCGGTTTGGCTATCCATGCGAGATCGTTGTTCTTTGTAGCTTCCCTGTGCAGTTTTCCAGCGTGTCCTTGGGTGGATGTGTTTGTGCCGTGAGCAGGCAAGAAGGTGTTGTGCTTCAGAAGGGTGAGCGTCGGTTCAAGGGACATGAGGTGCAGAGAGCAGGAGCGTTTTCTGAGTTGGCTGTGTCGTGTTGTAGAGAAGGTGCGCGTCATGGTATTGCTGTGGATCCACATGTGTGAGAATAAGACCACCGACTCCCATGAGGTCTTAAGGAGCATGGAAGATTTATCGAGCTGGCCAGCGACTATAGTGGCAGCACCCTGCCGAAGCAGTCTGAACTGCAGTTCCGCCTCTAGGAGTTCCATTTTATTAGTCAATTCTGTGGAGGCCCAGAGAAAAATGTGTGTTTCAAGTTCTGGGCCTCCAAAATGGAGGAAAGTCTGTTTATACTTTCTGCAGTCCTTTGTCTCCCCAATTTGGAATGAGACTTTCAGGCCTTCGGAGAAAGAAGGCCCATGTGTTGGGAAGGGGCCAGGAGAGCCTATCTCAAGGCCTGGCCTGATGTGAGTCCCTTCCTATGTATGTGTTTTAGGAACCTACAGCACAGCATGACCCGTCTGGACAAAGCGCCAGATAATGCAGCCCACCCAGCACAGTATGTGTGGAAGGATTTTCCAGAGCGAGCATCTGAAAGAGTGACAGGTGAGCCCATGAGGATGTGTGTTGTGTTTTTCTGAGAAAGGCTGCATCCTGTCGTGTTGTTGAGTGATTCCCATTCCGTGTATGTGTTTGTGGATGTGCATGTGTCCCATGTCGACCCTGTAAAGCATTGCTGTTCTTTTTTGTAAAAAGGAAGCAGGTACGTGTTTCTGTTGGATGGCTCAGCAGGAGGTTTCGATGGCGGTTTGTTTCGAGTCTGTGCTGCTTGTGCCTTGTGTGCGGTACCGAATTGGATCCCGTGTGTGGAGTGTTGTAGGGGATCGAGAGGCTGGGGTATGGAGGACCCTGTGGTCCCCCAAGTTTTGCAGTATGCAGTGAAAGTCGGGCATCCTGGAAGTTGGTTTTGTGTGTGTTGAGTTGGGACAGATAGATAGGATTCGTGTGTGTGTGTGTGTGTGTGTGTGTGTGTGTGTGTGTGATGTTTCATGTGTTGGCACTGACGTTGTGTGAATCGGCGAAGCCATTTAGTATTTGTGAAGAAGGTTGGAATGTTGTGCTTAGATCCCTTTGGTTTCTCTCTGATGAGCTGGTTTATGGGGAAGATGGTGTGTGTTTTGATGTTTGATGATTGTGGTGGTCCAGCCTAAGAGTATGTCGTCCACCTCCTGGGTGAGCGTGGGTTCTTTTTTCACTGCCAGATCCTGCGTTCATGTGTGTTAGGCATAGGTGGTGTTTCCTGTTCTTTGTTCCCTGGGTCATGACAGGCGTAGGCAGTGGATGTTATTTGGAAGTGAAAGGAAACATCCATGTTGCATGGCACGCCAATGTGTAAGAAACCGCTGCCTGGATGGGTTGTGTTTTCAGTGGAGCCTCCGTGTGCCTGTGTTGCCTGTGAGTCCTCGGTCCCCTGCCGCGGATGTAGGGTGGCACGGAACATGAGTGTTCGGCTTGTTCTCTTTTGCAGTATTTTGGAACCACAGGCCAGGGTCTGACATGTGGTGTCTATGTGGGTCATCCCAAGCTAGTTTTTCACGTAAGCAGTTGCTAAAGGAAAAGTATCCACACGGTATGTTGTGAATTTGCTGTCGTACTAGGGGTTGTGAAGGCTGTTTTGCAGGGGTTCCAGTCACGTGGGGCAGGAGGGCAAGGGAGTTTCGGATGGGAAGTGAATGCTCAAGGACAGTGCAGGATGGGAGGCCTTTGGGTGAAGCAGTCTCGGGTAGGGCCCTTGCAAGTCAGGGTGTCCTTGTTTGTTGTCGAGTGGTGGGTGGTGTTTGCGTGAAGGAGTCCCATGTTGGATTGAGAGCAAGTGTGTGACAAAGGGAGGGTCAGGCCATGTGAAGAGCGGTGTTTGTGCTTGGAGCTAGGGGAGCCACGTCTGACCATTTTTCTTGCTTGTGTCATAAATGTGTATTTTCTCCTTGTCGTCATGCAATGTAGTTGTCAATTTTTCTGGGAGAGTGGGCTATCCACATGGGTTTCTTGTCTGTTCAGTTTTCTTTAGCATCTGTCTTTTCTATTTAAGAAGACAAAGTGTCTTTTTGAGCGTCCTAAAAGCTGTCCATGTCGGTTTTTTGCAGAGCATGCCTTTATTGTGCTGTTTCTTTTGAGGGGTGCCTGTCTGTCCTCCTTCTGTGGTGTGTGAACGGTCTGCTGTCTGTGAGTGGTCCCTCGTGAAAGCCGCAGCGGTGGTGGAGCTCCCAGGTTTTTGGGGGAGCGTGATGAATAGCGATGACCGCCAGTTTCAATTTTCTGGGGATGTGTGTTGCATGGATGTCTCTGAATGAAAGGATGTGGAATGATCCTGATGTTCTTATTTAGATTGCTTTATTTTGCCAGGTTTTTGTTTGCTACTCATGTGTGCCCAATACTTTCTGAAAATGCACACTGTGTGTCGTAAGCCAGTGGTATCCATGAGAGCTCTATGGACCTTGTGCGGAAGGACTTTGAAAGAGGGGAATGTCCATTGAAAAGCAGGGAGGGCGAGAGGTGAATGGAATTGCATGCTTTTGGTGATCTGTATTGTTGCAGGTTTTCCACTGTGACTCTATTTTCTGGATTGTTTTACAGGGAGGCATGGAGAGGGAGAGGCACTGGATGTAGAGGTGGAACCATGGATCATCTGCTCTCTTCACAGCTCCAACTGGTGATGGCTGT